>NC_079353.1:14099446-14416680 GCF_029582105.1 Oenanthe melanoleuca
CCTGTTTAGGAACTGATAATTCCTGCCTTCCATCCACCTGCCCCAGCTATTCTCAAGTCTGCTGCTGGGAGAGAGGCCTGTTGGTTGTTTCAGTCGGGGAGAATTCCTGTCATGTTTGCATTCACATCACTAGTTCTGAAGGTGGATCTCAAATGGTGGTGTTGCTTAGCAAGAAAAGGCCTATTCAGGGGGATTGTTCCAGTTTGTGTGGAACCTTATTTCCAATCAGGAAGTGGAAGTTAGGTGAATTACCTTTACCTGAAATGTGCAGATCTCACATTCTGCATTCGCAGGTGATACAGAAGCTGAAGCTTTCAAGAGGAGTGTGTTGCTATCAGCCTCTATAAAATTTTCATGTTCTCAGTTTTCTATTCTTTATAGGTCTGTTTTTCTTTCAACTGTAGCCTTTACACATATTTTTTCTTTCTAAGTATTAGCTGTAATCTTCTTGAAGTTTATTACTAAGGAAAAGAAAGATCAGGTAAAAGATTAAGGTGATCTAGAAACTGAAAAAGACATGGTAAGACGGGTCTGCTATATGCTTCTGATTTGTTAATTAATTCGTCAAATGAATAACCATTTGCAGTGAAATATCCATCAGGAATATAAAATTTGTGACTGGAAGCAAGTTAATTTACTGAAAAATAAAATAAGCTCTTTGATCTCTTCAGTTTCACGTGATTGAGATGGAACTTTTGCCTGGGCAAATTATTCATAACTTACTACTCTTTTTAGCTTTGCCTCATTCAGTGGAAAAGGTGAAGGAAAGCTCAATGCTGAGCAAGCTGAAGAGATGGACTAAGACATAGGAGAGTGGGTTGTGTTAATTTTTAACATGCTTTTGGTCAGTATCCATCCTTAGTGCCTCCCCAATCCCAGTGCTAGCTAACTTTTAATTATCACTCTTCTTGCATAACAGAGTGCTCAGATATCCAGATTTTTATTTTATTCACTGCTGGTTCATAAACATTTGAATGGATTAAGAGTTGTTGCTCTGAATACTCCCCTTCTACTTTTCTGACACCCTGAGGTTTCTGCTCTGCCAGTGCTGCTCTTTTCATCTGCAGAGCAGCTAGGTGGAGCAAATTTGCTCTCTATAAGGATTCCTCATCTTTAAAGTTTTTTTTTTCCTTTGGCTTTTCAGAGCCTGAGCTAAGTGATCTGTGGATCACTGATTAATTTTTCCTAATAAGGCTTGTCTCTACAACTGTGTGTGCCTTGTATGTGTATATGTACATTTCCTACTGCTGTTAAGTATATAATTTCATAGACTAGATAAGAAATATGGGGACCAATATATAAAAAAGTTCATAAAATGGTAATGGATTTGGCCTAATATTTAACCAGGCTTGGTAGCTTCTGGGAAAGTGGTGAGCTGCATATTTTCACCTGATTTTGCCTCAACACCCTTTCCTATTTATTCACATTAAGACTTCCTAGGCCATCCTGCATGTGAAGAGCACTTCATGAAGGAAATAAGAGAAAAAGAAAATTTGTGAGCTTGGAAGATAAAAAATACGACTTGTGACACTGACTTGTATCAGGATCACACAGCATGGTTTGGGTTGGAAGGAACATTACAGACACCAGTTCAAAGATCACAGAGCTGCTTTGGTTCATAAATGTAGGTGATTGACCCAGTGCATGTGATGTCTTCAGTGATGAAGCCTTCAGAGCAGTTTTATTCCAGCTCTTTGAGGGGGGAGAATGTACATAATGGTAGCAGGAAAGAGGAGGAAATACTAAAGGATGACACTTTGATCACCTCACTCTACATGAAAGAAGTTTCCATAGCTGCCCAAACTAAGCAGCTGTCACCTGTGTTTTCAGGTGGACCTCACCACATGTAACATTTCTGATTCCTTTTAACTGCTCATCACCTAAAGATAGAGAGGAGATCTTAGGATCCACGGGCAGTAATTCCACATGTAATTGGCATGTTCCACTTTGTGCATGTTAAATTGAGTTTACCAGTACGATTTCAGAATATCTTTTTTTTTTTTTTTTTTTTTTGCTTCATACCTGTGAGGCATTTTGTGAATATTAAAAAGACCAATTTTCAGAGCAGTGCTGCATTTATTAAACATTTGCCTGAACCAAATTGAGTTCAGGTCAATGAAAAAGCTTTTGTGAGGCAGTGGTGTTCTCATTGTTCTTCTGTGCACCCATTGAATCAGGGTGTTTAACTCCTGTTCTGAAATCTGGTTTGGGCAGATGGATTTGCTCTGTGTGGAGACCTGTTGACATTGCTGGTGGTTTATTTGATATTTCATGGTTTAAAGGTTTTAAACATTGCCCTTTGAGGTGTGGCGTGGTGTATTTTTTTTCTCCTTTCCCTTTTCCACTCATCATGAGGCTCTCAGAACTACAAGACTTAAGGCACTAGTGAGAGCTTGAGTTATTAAAGAAAAAAAATAACATTTAAGTGATGTCTTTCTTTCACACCTGTGCTGTGAACAAAATAATACTGTCCTGAGGAGGATATTAAAGGTGAAAATATTTTCAGGCTAGTGCCTGTTGATTTTGAGGCTGGAAGCTGCCCAATGCATTCTGTGTTTGAGTGGAGAAAGACACCAACAAAGTGAAATTCATTGTTAAGGTTGTGGGAGGTGAGAGAAGAGGGGACTTACAGACTGTAATAATAGGGATGAGATATATTCTAAGACAGCCTGTGTCACGGCTGGGATTTCTCTGCTTTTCGGAATTTCACTTCCTGTTTGAGAAATAGTAAAGTCTATACTTCATATTTCTGCCTTCATGACTTCTAATCTCACACACAGTAATGTTCCAATGTATTGCAAGTTAAAGTGTCCGAACAGAATTCAGAAGAAAACTGTCAGAACTCCTCACATAGTTCAGACTTGGGATTTGTATCAACATCTGCTTTATCTTTTGATAAAGGTCAAAGGAATTTTAGGGCAGTCCCACAAAACCCAAGTTTAATGGAAATGTTGAGAATATTGGAATAATGGTATAGTTTCTGTTGTATTTTACATGAATTGGAATGTCGCAAGCAGACAGATTTTGCAGGGTTGGGATGGGTGTGTTGTCCACCCATGGCTGTACTTTCATGTTGCCATCTGGTCACTTATAAAAAAATTCCTAGGAAGCAGGTAATGGACTTCTATTGAAATTAGAAAATATGAAGACCACTCCTCTGGAACTCAAGATTTTGCTTGCAGCAGTTTGCAGTTTTGGAAAAGACAGTGACCCATAGCAGACTTTGAGATAGCTCAGGGTTGACTTAAATAATCTCCATACTTTTTCCCCTCCCTGAAATTGTAATTTCCATTACATCTTTTGCCTTTACTTTAGTAATAAATAATTTAGCTTGGAAAAATGCAGCCTTTATTTTCAGCTAACACTGAATTTTTCACACAGCAATATTACTTCATTTTGTTGCAAGTACTGGTTTTTCACTTTCTTTGATTCTAGTGTTTGAGAATACTCAGAGAAGCAGCTTATTTTTCTTAGGGGGCAGTGTATGTGTAGTCATACCTTGGTAACGAGTTACCTGTCAGAATTTTAGTGTGTTGTCTACAGCAGTTCTTGTACCCACAGCTGAGTCAATCAACAGGAGCTGTCTTACGCTGTGTACTTTTCTGAAGCAGGTACAAGCAGCAAGTGACAAAGAGCTTTCTTTTTCAAGAGATTTCAAGTCATCAGCACATTTCAGATGTGTGGTTGTCATAAGGAATGATTCATCATTTTTTATGAGCCTTGCCACGCTGAATTGCAAAGCTGTGCAGTCTGTTTCGATTTCGTTTATTGCTCAGGTACCTACAGTCATGATCTGTTTAGCAAGTTTTTGTGGGCAATATCTCCTGAAAGCTCTAGGGGCCTTTTTATCTGTGTTCCTGGGAGTAAAAGAGTGGAGGTGTGTCTGGGACTCTCTTCATTGCTGTATCCACAGAGGGAAGTAGTTTTGTGCTCATTAAACCTTCAGCAGTGCTGTTGGACACTTAAAACAAAGTGCATTGAGTGCTGGACAGTCCTGTACAGAACATCCTGAGAAATCGTGTTCAGGTTCATGTAGACACCAGCACTGTGCTTTTGGAAGTTGTATCTGCTCCGTTTGAGGCTTCCAGGTAAGATGATCAGGGTTGACATTTTGCTGGTAGACAAGAAGCTACTTGTAAAAATGTTACAGCTGTACAATTTTACAAACATATAAACAGATAAACATGTACAGCATCTGTAATGGCTGCTGAAGTTGTCATTCTTAGTAGTGACTATGGGTAGTTGAGTAATTTAATGGTCAAGCTCTATTTTTTTTCATTCCCTGGAGTTAAAAGCTTTTTGCAGGTTTGTTTAGGTGTATGTACGAACCATTGATAATGAAATGTAGCTCTGAGAAAGGAATGGGGAAATAATGTGAAGCAAGCACTGTAAATAAGAAGTAAAACTAATGGCTGGAGATTATGAAATCCTCTGTAGATGCTGCCCTCTGTTAATAACTGAATGTGTAACTTCTTCTGAAGGGACTTGTTCCAAAGCTGCAAGGTGGGTGGTGAAACAGGTGGTGGCCTCATATTTTGTTTTACTGTGCTATTTTACAGCAGAGAAAGCATTTCTTATTGACACTTTGATGTGCTTAGGCCTGAGCAGCAGGCCTCAGCCAGAGTTGACTTACAAGATGAGCCCAGGGCATTATGTGATTAGCACCATCAATATTATTTAGTTAAAAGTAAATTATGCAGATGCTTATGCTAGCTCTATGTACATATAGCTTATGTGTAATCTTGTGTAGTTATCTGCAAGAAATCTATCATTTTTAAGGAACTTTCCCAACTGACATGAGTAGAGGTTTGTTTTAGGGGTATTTTAGGGGAAAACCCTCCCAGCCAAGGCCTGGGCTCTGGCCAAGCTCTGGCCCCTGCTGGTCAGAAGTGTGCCAGCAGATCCAGGAGTTTTTGTGCTAAAAATATAACTAAGTCACTTTGACTTGCTTATTTGGGCCTATAAAAGCTGGACCCATTTTTGGGGTGAATTTGTAGACCTCACCTATGGGTGGATGCACCGTGTAAGATTTTCCCAGTTGCTGGGAAGTTTCTCCATGTCATCACTGTAAAACAGGGCTCCCCAGTGACTGCAGGCTCTGGCTCCACCACTCTGATGGTGGAATGTTCAGGCAGTTGGTGATGTATCTTTCTCAGTCATTATCCTGTCTCTCATAGAGCAATTGTTAGGTGTATTACCTTGCTTCTTTTTGCTTGTTGCTAAAGCCGAGCATGTAGCTTTATTGAATGTATTATTTTACTTTTGTGTTGCCTTAATATTCATAGTCAGATAAATTCTTTCCATTGGTGTCTGCCTTTAAATCACCCCCATCAATTGGCAGAACACACTTCAAAAGTAATGCCTTTGAAGTACATTTAAAAATAGCTGTAATACAAAAACCATGGATTTTCTTCCAATGACAAGTCACAAAATAACATGTCAAATTAGTTAAAGTTCAAGTGGTTCTCTTAACATATCCAGGGATACCAGACTTTTTGTCTCTTCCCATAAGCATCAAATTAAGTTCTGCAGTTTCTGAAATTTGCTCAGGAAGGTTGACTATTTCCACCTTTTTAATTGGAAAACAAAGCTGTAATGTGAGCTGTGATGCTGTGTGGGTATGTCTGTACTAATGAGATAGGGAAGATAAGTGTAGACACTGAAAAGAGGGAAAGTCAGTGGTTAAGTGAAAATCAGGCTGAAGTGGTAGAAGAGCACATTGAGGAGAAAGACAGCTATGTTATGGTATGCAGCTATATTATACCTCCAAAATCAAGTTACCTGTATAGACATCATGGGGATTTTTGGCAGCATAATTTTTGTTTGTTTTTAGTATCATAAGTGAAACTTCAGTGCCCGTCTTTCCTACTGAGGTTTGGATTAATCTATATAGACACTTGGGAGAAGTTTTTATAAACTGTTATAGCATCAGCATCCTTTAATCAATTCTCCAGCTTAAATTTGCCACAGATGGGATATTTTTTAGGTAGAAGAGTAATTAGTTTGATTGAAAATTCTGGGCTTTAATGAAGATGGGAGAGATACGGAGCAACATAAAGGTAACTGTCCAGATTTGTTTAGATAAATAATAACCATGTAAGTTAAAATCAAGGAAATATATAAAAGCATCAACAAATTCTGTCATCATTTTGGATAAACAGAATATCAGTCATGACATTTAATGACTTTTTCATCTCTGTTTTTATAATTCCAAGGCAGTGATATGTGAATTTTTTATGAGGTTTCTTATTAGAGAAAAAAACAAAACAAAACAAAAAACAAACAAACAAAAAAAAAAAAAAAACAGGAAACTGGTGTGCATATGAAGTGTCCAGTAACATCTTTGTTGGGACAGTTGAACCAGTTGACTTTTGCATGCTTTTCAGTTTCATGTTACTTGATTGCCATTAATTGGAGCTTGCTAACACTTGGGTCTGTATAGTGCTGGACATGTAGGAAATTTACTCAGGCTGTATTGCTTTGTTCCGTATAATACACAGTAGCAATAAGATAAATGGAAGTAGTTTTTACAAGTAAGACTACCTGATGTAGACTTGTGCATTGAATTTTAGTGTAGGACTTAGGAAAATCTGTAGAAATTAAAATCTTGATGTTCAAGATGAGCATTACTGAACCTGAAGAAAGTGCAATGCTGATTTATGCAGTCTGTGCCTTTCTGTTCAAACTAGTAAAACTTAAGCTGTATTTATAACTGGGCAATGAAAGGGATCCTCAGTTTGGAAAAAAAGTAGCACGTATGACCAGCTTGATTGATATCTCTTTAGAGGAGGAATCTGCTATATGACAGAGCCAAAAAGAACAACAAGAAGAGGACAGGTGCAACAGGAATTATTGAAGTTGTTTTAGGGAGCTCAAAGAAAGAGACTTCTGAACATGGCCTGGTCCAAATTCATCATCTTGGAGCAAGGCCAGTTAGAGAGGTCAGTAGTGTGTTCAGTCAGGTTTGGAATGGCTCTGAGAATGGTGATTTATCCTCTCTTGACAATTTCTCTGCTGTTCAACCACCCCACAGAAAAATAGGTAACTCCATCCCCTGTTTATAAGTTGAATTTCCTGTATTTTAATTTGTGTCCACTGGCTATTGTACCATCCCTGAGTACTGCTAGGGAGAGTCTGCCTTCAGCCTTTTAACCCTTCAAATATTTATTCACATTTATAAGATCCTCCTGATCATTCTCGTTTCCAGGCTTAACAATCCCAGCTTTCTCAGCCTCTTCCCAATCACTTTGTCTCTATAGCCCTTTGCTGGTGTCACATCAGTACATCTGTGTCACTCTTGATTTGGGGAGCCTAGAATTAGAATGAAAGAGAAGGATCACCTTCCTCATGCTGCTAGAGATGCTTTTTCCTAATCCAGGATGCTGGCAACCCTTTTTTGTTGCTATTGTGAGGAGCTGTTGCTGGTTCTTGTACAACAGCACCAGTGCCTTCTGCAGAGTTGTTTTCTGTTCCAGCTGCCCCCCAGCCTTTACTGGTGCATGAGTTTATTCCTCCCTACCTACAGAACTTTGCGCTTCCCCTTGTGGAATGTCCATCAGCATATTTGCTGAGAGTGAGCTGAGTCCAGGTCATAAATGGGGAACTTAAACAGTACTGGTCAAGTCCGTACCCCTGGGCTACAGTACTGATGCTTGGCTTCTAACTGGACAGTGCACTTCTGATCCCATCCCCAGGAACCTTGCCCTTCACCCGGGCTTGCAGTCCAGCCCCGAGTCCTGCCTGGCCCCTGCTTCATCTCCTTGTGTGAGGATGTTGTAGGACATAGTGTTGTCTCTGCTACCAAGTCATATTCTCAAAGAAACTCTCAGGTTAGTCAGACTTATTTTATTTCCCTTTTATAAATCCATGCTGACTAATACAAATCACTTTCTTGTCCACATTGTTTGGAAATGGCTCCTATGAGAATTTGCTCCCTGACCTCCCTGGAGTTGAGATGACACTGGTCAGTCTGTAATTTCTTGCATCATCCTTCTTGCCCTTTCAAAGAAAGGAGTGTAATTTGGTTTTTTTTCAGTACCAGGAATGTGGTAGGAGTTGGGCTTTTCACTTTAATGTGGCACAGAGTGGGCTTCACTGATTTTCTCTGATGCATAGAATGAACAGGAAAAGAAACTTCAGTTTTTCAGCTTCTCTAGATGCTTAATACTTCTGGAAATGTATCCTCTTTGTGAGAAATAAGCATTTGTGCTTATACAGATAGTGGTACTCAGTTACTGTTCTTCCTTCCACACGAAATAAGGAGTTCTGTGGTCTGGCTCATCTCTTAGGCCTCAGGGAGACAATCTGTTACCTTGTTTGATGACACAAATATGTTGTGTTTTATGACAGACTTTTTTTTTACCCTACAGGATTCATAATTTGTGTTAAAGAGACATATACTCTAAATGTAATCTTAATATATTTAAAATAAAATACTAAATATTATAATAATAAAATTATAATTAATTGTAATATAATTATAATAATATAATAATACTAAAAATACTCTTACTTATACCAGAGCACAGCAGTTAAAACTGCCTAGTAGTTTTGCAGCAACAATTTTCTAGCTTTGATTTTGCACTGAAGAAGGGAAAAAGCACACTTGTCCCACTGATAGAGAGTGAGAAGCTTTGGGATTTCCGTTATAACTTTATAAAGGAAAATGTTGTGAAAAAGACTCTTGTTTGAAACTGTCAAAATGGAGTGAAAGGTGGCAGTCCAGAAACAAAGTGGCCAAGCAAGGTCACACATGAAAATACTCCTGTCCGTGGACAGGGAACTAAAGGACAGCAGAAGTAATGCAGAAAGAATGAACTTGAGTCAGTGGATGTGAGAGACCTGTGGAAGTTTTCCTCAGTGCCAAAATACATAGCAGAGAAAACCCGGAAAAGAAACAATCTTCATTGGTGGTGTAATTGTTTTAATTTGGATGAGGAGGCCACTTTGGAAATTAATTCACTGCATGTTCTCACAGACTTCATTTGATTTGACTTGTGATGTGAGCTTGGCTCAAGGAAGCTGAGTCACTTTTGGATGAAACTCAACTGGGAGCTGTGGTCCTGCTGGTGTGGGACTGTGGGATCCCAGCAGAGCTGTTCCAGACTAAAACTCCAACATCTACATCCCACGTGGGTTTCAGGTCTGCAGACTTTCCTGCCTCGGGCACAGCAGATCCTTATGTGCCGTTGTGAAAGGGGCTGTAGCAAAAAAGAGACAGGTTAACTAAAATTAACTACTAATTCTGAAAGGTGTGGGCACAGAGTTTTTAGGAAGATTACAGAGCAGAAGGTGAAAATGGGTTTTCTGTAAGAAAGTAGGAATCTGTTTTGGCAAGTAATTCCCACAATGAAACTTAGAAGCCATATAACAATGCAGTCAGCTAGTACAAGCTGAAGTGTCTTATTCTTAAATACAGCTTTTATTATTATTTATTATTATTTATATTTTAATTTTCTCTGAATGTGTACTATATGAAAAAGTTTTGAAAATGAAGCAGCAGTTGAAGTCTTCAAGAAGAAACAAACAAAAAACCTCCACCTAAATTGAGAATAAGTGAAGCATTTATATGAATTATTAGTAATAAAAGGTGCAGAGAAATACACATCCTAGGGTGTTAAAGGAGTAGCTTAAAAACTGAGGAGGAGAATCCTTCCAAAGGAGTGAGCTTGGAAACTCTTCTCAGTCTTTCAATTGAAAGCCATCTGAAATGAATGTACAAGCATACACTTGAAAAAATGATTGCACTTCTAAGGATTCAATAATGTAACAAAAGAAATCTTGACATATACAGTGTGGTTTGTTTAACCATTAGGCTTTTCCCGTGGTTTTAGTGAAGCTGTTTGATTTGTGATATGAAGTTCTGACAGAGGTAAGCAATCTTGACTGTGAGTAATCTCTTACCATATTATTGCCAATATCAAGATGAATAAAATTTCTAAGGAATGCATCCTTTTATAATTTCATATTTAATATGTTTTAGTTTCCCTGATGGGTTTCAGCAGCAGTGTGGCAGGGAGATGTGAAAGGCTGGCATGTTAAGAATGGAAGGCATTGTGCACCTTTATGCCCTAGTAAAATAGCATGTGTTTGTGTAGAGCCTCAGAGGCACTCACTTTGTTGTCATTGTATCTACAAACATGAATATCTGTTAAAATATCTTTATTTTACAAAAACTTGTATTTTGCTCCTAGTTGAGTGTAGTGAACATTTCTACATGACACTAAACAGCTTGGCTTAACACTGGTATTTCCTGTTGTGGAGGGTGTTGGATGGGATGATACCCAGAGGCCCTTTCAAGCCCAAATTATTGTTAGTTTCTATTAAAACAAAAAGAAAATAAAGAAATTTAAAGTAATTCCCAGAAATGTGTTCTTGTTTTAAGATATCCTTAACCCATTTTCATTTATGTTATTTTCATATCATTCTTAGATCGTGTTTTGCTTAAATACACAACATAGGGAAGAGCAGAAATACATGGAAAGAGTCTGAGAGGTAAAGATATAAATGTAGCTTGGCACTTTTAGACTGTTTTCAGAAGTCTCAAGAGTTAAACCAAGCACACTTTTCTCATCCTTGGTGAAAATTTTCACAAGATTAGGTACCCTGACTTCAAAGTCACTGCCTATTCTGTGTGTTTTGTCTCCTTGTCCTTAATTTTCTGGGTGCTTCATAACAGGCAATTTTTTTTTTCTCGTGGCTTTTCATCTTTTCAAGTTCTGTTCATGTGTTATGTGTTTCATGTTTTTAATCCATTAATGCCTTTACTTTAAATACATAGATGTTAAATTGTGTTTTTCCTGACTGCTTCTACTAACTTCTTGAAAACTTGCAGGAAAACAGTTGAAACTGCAAAAAAGTGGCTAAAAGGAAGGTGATTTGAGCTACCTCTTCCAGTCAGTCATTCGTTAATAGATTATAAGTAAGAAAAATTGCCTAAAAGAGGGTGAAATAACCTAAAATCTTGACATAATGTTTCTCCCCTGAGTGATCACATAAGATTATTTCATTGTCCTAATCAAAAATTAGTTGAATAACATGAATAAGTAGCTTATAGCTTGTGGATTTATGTGACTGTTTCTTCTCACTACTGTCATGCAACTGCAGCAGTGGTAAGCAGAAGCCTCCAGATAAATTCCCATAGCAACAAGGCTGAAAGGGGCTTTGGGTAAACTTCGGAGGATTCCTTTGCATGCTGTCATGGTAAGGTCTAAAATAACCTGTTGTGAGCAGCACCATGAATATTTGATTAAGATGCTCAAGCTTGGGATTTTTGCTTTGTAGGAGCCTCTCTTCCCTGTGAGCCATCTGAAGCTAAACATGGCTGTAGGGCTAAATAAGCTTTTACTGGGCAGATGGAAGAAAACATTGTTTTGGATAGTTGTTTTGTTAACTACTTCATGCTACTTCAGTCCTTCTTTGGGCTCAAAGTTGTCCTTTCTGATAAAATGTGAGTTGGGAAACTTGATCTCCAAATTACAAAACAGATAAATGTATTTCTGCAGTCAGGGTGGGATGTTACCTGGGTGAGCCATTACTGAGGCTGCATGCTGTAGGGTGCTGTGTTTATCAAGCAGCTGCAGTTTATAGAAAGCACTAACTGTTCTCAGATACCTGGTTAGGTTAATGTCAGAGCAGTTTAACACTGCTTGGAAGTGTCTGGCCTCACTGTGTGCTTTTCCCTGGAGAAAATTCTCTTCCAAGGTTATCACTGAAAAAATACTGTTTATACTTTCTAGGTACTTTTTTAAAGAAGCCTCAAAATGTAACAGTTGTTTTTTAAAAGTGAAATATAAAATGTTTTATTAAGGAAGTGGAAGCTGTAATTAATTTCTACAAGGTATGAGAGTTCTGATTGCTAGAACTTGATGCCTTTTTTGTTAGAGATCTATAATAACAATCTAACAGTCCTATAGTAACAGGAATATTTAAGTTCAGAGGACTTTGGAGATGCTAAAAGGATATTTCCCTATGGAAGAAGGTATTTGCTGTATAGCCAAATCATTCCAGTTCTAGGATTTTCACTCTTTAATGGCATAAACTTTCTGCTCACAGTACTATCACCTGGTGAGTTTTAGATTGAGTTTAATTCGTGTTTTGAAAGCTGAACTTCATTTAAACCATTCTGTAAGAAGTGTGATGGTCACAGCAGAGCAATGGGTTGTGTTAACCATGTCTGGCTGCTGGTGCTCACTCTGCCTCCTCAACCAAATATGATTAGATGTGTTGGATAAGTAAAACTGTTGTGTGCTACACCTTTAGGGGTGTCCATTGAGAAAAGGCAGCCAGCAGTGAATTAAAATTTGACCTTCCAGAAAAGGGAGCTAGGGAAGAGTTTTACCCATCATGAACTAGACAAAAGAGCACAGACCTCTATAAATGAGCTTTTACTTTGTGTGTTGTCAGCCCATGATAATACCTGGGAACTCTCAGCTATAAAGGAACAGGCTTGAATACCTGGTTTCTTGGATGAAAAGCATTGTCTTGCTTTGCAGGTAGCAGGGTAACTACTTACTTTCCATTCCACAGACTGTAACTTTGTTCTGGTTGTGAACTCTCACTGGGAAGTTTTCCTGAAACCTCATCCCAGAAGCATTAGAATGAAGTGGTTCTGAGTCAGTGCAGTATTGTGTTGAAACTGTGATTCCCGAAGATTTTTTGCGTAGAATTTTAAAGGCTAAAATTAATTTCTAAAAACAATGGTTTGTAAAACACAGGAGTTTGTGTCCAGTTAATACAAGTCAATCCAGTAATTCAAAAATCTGTTTGAGGTTGTGGTACTTGCTTACAACTATTCCAGTTTCACTGCCTTTCCTCTGTCATCTTAATACTAGTTTAATTCTCTGTGCTGGGGATTACCATGCCTACCAAATTTCATGGATGTTTTCCAATGGCAGCATTTAAGAACCAGCCATTTTAAGTACTGCTCTATTTCAAAGATTACAGCACTGAACCAGTTTTAGCTTAGCAGTTTGCATATGTGAATTGTTGTCCTCTTTGAAATGGATTGTACCATGAGAGGGAAATGGCTGAAATAAAAATAGACCATTTCTTTGTTTTCACAAATGGTTTTAATTATCCTGTGCAGCTCTCTGCAGTGGCTGCTCTTGCCAGGCTTTTGGAAATGAAGCAAAAGGCATGTGATGTTCATTTTTCTTTTTTCCCCCTCTTTTTGCATTTCTTAAAAGTTAGTAAAAGCTAACATCCTCCTAGTTAGGAAGGAAATCCATTAGGAAGTTGTCTGAGTGTCAATGCCAGTTTTATCCTCTTTGTCCTGCCTGCCAGAGTTTTAGTCTAAGAACAGCTTGTGGCTGGGGAATTTGTGATGTACTACTGAAAGTGTGAAAAACTACAAATTACACTTGTCTTTCTTGCATTTATTTATATTACAGTTCTGTTTCTTTACACGTCTTTCTCCCATTGTTTTTTTCAGAATCAAATGCTACTTCTGTAGAAAAAAGTAGTGTGAACTAGTTCAGCTGAGGTGCAGGTTTTACAAGCAGGCTTCTTGTTGCAGAGAAATGCTAATGACTGAATTCTCTATAATATTGCTGAAAGTCTCCAGTTTGAGAGGCCTGATGACAGTTTAATTCGGACTGCAAGCAGTGTTGGAAGCATTTTTCTCCTCAGGCTGAAGTTGATAGACAAGTTTTTCTAACCTGTGCCATTTGCACAAGGAACACTCCAGGTATCCAGGGAAAAGATAAAATTTATATCACTGGGTGTCTGGCTACAATGTTTCCAGAGTTATTCTGCCTTTCATTGGGCAATGTCTGTTCTTAGGTAGGCAGGGTGAATGTTTTTCACCATCTCCAACTTAAAAACTTCAGATTCATAAGAGTTTCCCATGCTCAGTTCTCTCTTGAAGGGGTATATATTTAGGAACAACAAGGAATCAGCACTGATTATTATTGTTGCATAAATAATTGTTTCTAGAAAAGATGTTTAAGGCTGATAGTGTGTAATTTCTTAGTCTTTGCTGCTGTAATTTAAGATCTGTTTGTGACAATCATTTTTTTATTGCCATTGTTGGATATCAATATAGTATCACACGTCATTCATGTTACATTGAGGTTGCAGGAAGTTAGTAAAACAAAACTCAGTATGAGACTTTACAGGGTAAAGAGTCTCACTCTCTTTACCACAGAGAATGTGGTATTTGTGTTTAAAATCTCACATTACTTGTACCCTCTCACACATTTCATTAATTCATCCTCTCCCTTGTGTACTCTCAGACACCAGAACATTTCCACGTGTTGAGGTGGGATGGCCAGTGTCTCTTTTATGCTTTGCCTAAAAAGCATGAAAGTAGGATGGAACTAAGGGTCTCTCTCACTGTTTATTGTGCTTCAGGTTCCTGTTGGTGACAACTTCACATATGGATATTTTATCCTCTGGGAGTCAAGAGTTGTTTCTTGCTAGTCCTTTGCTTCAGAATATGGCTCACTTCAGCTTCTATAAATCTTTGGGGGAGGCTAATGCTGCTTGGTTTTTTCCTTATTTGGAATATCCATCTCTTTAAAGCTACAGTATGTTTTCCTGTTGGTCTGACAGGAAATGGAATGACATAAGTGATGTGACATAACCCTGTTGCCACTCTCCACAGGCTGTTTTGCTGGTCAAGGCATCTGTGCTGGAGTCTTATCAGGGAGAAGGCATCCTGGCCTTGACACAAACATTCCTCATTTTTATTCCTGCACAAAGTGCCCTTTGTTATCAATCAAAGCCATTTAAACTCTTGTTTAGCTGATTTATGCGTGTTTTTATCCCTACTTTGTTAATCTCAATTTAGCATCTTCATTACATTCTCTACAAGATATGTTTTACTGCTCATAGCAGTAAAAGATTCAATAGAAAAGTTCAGAATAGTGGGTCTAGATACAGATTTTGATAATCTCACTTGTAGAATTAAACCTATTGATTTAGAGAAGATGTGTCTTCTGACTCTTGATATACCACTCTCCTTGGAAATGGCGCAGAAATGATAATCTGTAAGGAGATGTAACAAGAAAGTGATTCCTGTGTTGAGCCAGGAGTACAGTAGATCATATATATATTGTATACATGGATCAGATATGAAAAAAAAAAAGGCAATTTTTAGACAAGATGGTAGATGAAGCTTTGAAGTTTCTACTTCAGCATCAAGGATTTACTATAGGGCCAGGATAAAATTGGGCCCCTCTTTTCATTTGTGGTTTATATACTTTGCTTTTCCCTTCTTGCAGCCTCTGAAGGTCATGTCACTTGGTTTGCTTCCCAAATGGATTAAATTGTATTCCCCACAAATATATTTTTAGCTTGTGTATTGAATTGGCTCCAGTCTTATCTTTCAGTTGGGATCTCTCTTGTTGCTCTCAGAGCAGCTGCGTGGCTGTTGGCTTGTACTGGATAGCCTGAGCACGGAGGCTGCAGGGAGCTGGGCCTGATGGCAGGGCAGACAGGACCACACAGCTCACTAACCCAGCCCACAGCCTGTGTTCAGACCCAGCATGTATTTCACATTTGTTTAAATATCAGCTTGGGCTTTGTAAATTCTAGCAGTTGTATTCTGGCACAGACTGCTCGGATTTTCCAGACTTCTTGGTGAACGGATGTTGTGCTGCGCACAAAGTAATGGCCAAAGGGAGCCAAGCTGCATTCTGTGTTAAACCTCTGTGATCCATTCCTTACGTAAATATCCCTTGATGCAAACCTCATAATTGCTTCCCTTTCCAGTGTGTGCTCAACATTCTTACAATCTGTCTGTTCTTTTCTCCCTGGTTGATTATTCAGCAGTTTCTTCCTTTTTGTCTTTTGACTTGTTTGAGCAAACCTGACCACATCTTAAAAACTTACTTTAGGGGAGGAAAAAGTGTAAACCACTAAAACCAGCTTTGTCAAACCACATTTTACTTTAAAGATGAAACTTGACCAGTTAAAGTAACTGCAAATTTGCTAAGCAAGTAAGTTGCTAAACTCCCTGTCTCTGCCTGGGCTCACTGTGTAGTTATAGCTGTAGTTAAAGAGAAAAACCTTTTCTGCAATATTCATGCCTTCAGTTAAAGAGAGGCTTCAGTGTTTGGGGGAGAAGGAGAGTAAGCATTGCTGTAATTTCTCACACACAAAAAGAGTGCATGTATCGATCACATACCTGTTGATAAAAGGGACATGTTACATTTTACATGCAGTTTTTTAAACAAAATTTTGTATACTTTATGCTTTTTCCAAAAGTCTTTATTGCTGTTACATAGTGAGGTTCTCAAAACAGTTTTTAAAATTACTAGATATGTTCAAAGAAATTCTTTTCATTATGCAGGGTTTTTTCTCCATTATTAAAATTATAAATGCATGTTGAATAGGAACACCTGCAAAGAGCAGCTTAGCCTATTCTTAAAATGAATTACTAAACATAAGACTTAAAGGAGCCAAGAATGTGCAACTATTTCAGTTTTTTTTAAATTACAAAGAGCATGCGCCAACGTGTAAAAAGCTATGTGTAATCCGGTCACAGGGTTTCATTCTCACCTCGGTGTCTTCTGTTCTTTCAAGTAAATTCAAAACAAAATCACCTTCTTCATTAAGCTGGTTCCTTACTAGATAAATTGCAGTGCTGAATAAAGTCACCCAAGTTAGTGTGGCACTGGAGGTCTCTCAGCCCGTTGATAGCATTTTTCTTCTGTCTCTACTCCCTGATTTTGTGGGTTGAGGAGCTCCTCTGCAACTCTTCCTTTGCTTCAACCACGAAGCACTAAAAAGGGTGGGGAGAAAAGCAGATTTCTCCTGATTTCTTAGAAAAATAACTGAGGATCCTCCTTTGCTGCCTTCCTTTGCCCCAGCCTAGCATTTGGGCTGCACTCTCCTCCTTTTCCACACCCTGTGCACTGTAAACTGTGGTGGAAATTTGTTGTCTCGGATGAAAATAGCCCAGCAGCACTGGGTCAGGCCAAAGGGGAAGCTGGGAAAGCACTGCAGGTGGGATGCAGAGAACAGGACCAAGAGGATGTGTGGTCTGAATTTCCTGCTGTGAGGCAGATTTATTTTAAGCAGTGTTTGTTCAAACTTGCCTGATTACTAACAATGGTGCATGCAGTTATGAAGCCAAGCATAATTTATCTAATAATTTACATGTTATGGTAGGGTGTTATAGAACTAAACCTTCTTGGGGCAAGTATGCAGCCATGGAGGAAATTCAGACAACCATTTCAATGGTTTATTTTTAATGGCAAGAAGGTATTCTTTCTCTATTCTGCCTTTTCATATGCCAAAGGATTTGTCTTGTTCATTTCTGAGAAGATCATGCTTACCTGATCATGTTTTGAACATCCATTACACTGCCCCAGTCGTTCTGTCACGGCTCTCAAACTTTAAAGCTAATGTTCCTAAATTTCAGATTCTGATAGTTTCTTGGAACTGAGTTGCAGCATCTGGGAGAAAAATGGCAATAGGAGTTTACTGTAATTTAAACAAAACCAGAACAACAGAACAAAACAACAACCAGAAAAAACTCAAAACCCAACCTAAGCCATATGAAACCCCTAAATATCCATGGAGATGTGCTGCATGCTGCAGAAAGAAAACCTGAGCATGCATTCTCAGCTTTGAAATGACAGTTTCAACTTGTGAAAGTGCTTGTAGCATTACATTGAATTTATAAAGACATTTGCTTTTCCTGTTCCTAAGTACCATTTCTGTTATAATGAAACTAGATGGAAGTACTTTAACAATGATTGAGGAGTTTTTTTTATTTTGTGATTGGGCTTACGAGTAGCCTTAGGCTGATTCCAAGTTGAAGTCGTCTGCAGCTTTTAGTAGAGTGGTTTTTTACACACAAACAATCTGTTTGATGTATTTGTTACATAAATAAAGAGGAATGAAATGTTAAAAATTAAGTGTAAATAGGCAGCTGAATATGTGTGACTGATGGTGTTAATGCCTTTTGCACTTTCTTCTGCTTCTAAGTCTAGTTCATTAATCACCATGGATTTTTCTTTGGCTAATCAATATATTTTTACTTAGTTTCCTAACAGAATGAGGTGTACATAATTCTACCTGTTTTCTTCCCATTTTCCTGTGTGTTGCACTACAGTCTTTCTAAATTACCGATCCATTCCATCTAAAAACTGATGGAGATGGAGGTAGAGAAATTGATTAAATTTCAATGAGTTGTGGAAAATCCAGATAAAGTATATACATGCATGGTAGGGAAGAGACATAAATTAGTTCCCAGCCGAGAGAAAAGCTTCATTGTGTTTTCCATGATTATTCCTTGCTGGAAGCTTGGCAAGGAACAAACTGTTCTGCTTGTGGAATCTTTCTCAGTGGGCAGTTAAGGAGAGTAGAAGAGACACTGGAGTAGAGGTATTGAAAGACAGGTAGGGATGTTGAAGTGCAGAGCAGAATTAATTTGTTGCTTCCTGCTTCTTCCTCTGGACTCTGCTTTTCCTGGTTAATTAATGGAGCTTGCCATAATTGCACAGCCTCTAGGTTTTAGCAAGAGTAAAATAAAGTAAATTTTATTGTTCAAAAATAATTAGAAACTTTCTAGCAGCTGAGAACTAAACAATGTGTAGTAGTTTATTTTTTTAGAAGTTTTGCCAGGCAGCATATTCCTGGAATTTTCCTTAAGCTGTTTATTGGTGCAGGCTGTGTCTCCCAGCGTAAACATTTATACATCTACATGTGTTAACTCAGCTGTGTTTGCTGGACACTCATTTCAGATGTGGTTAAGCTGCTAGATTTTCTCTGCTTATTCTCAAAGAAAATGATGAAATGTTAGTAAAATCATTTTATTGAGTGTATCTGCTGGGCTAGAAATGAGAGTTGGCTTTAATACTTCTTCTGAATTAGTGTTGTATGGTGTAAATGCTTAGGGTGGGAGTTCAGTTGAGAGTCATCCCATCCAGGGATCCCAGGTGTATTCTGTGCAGTGTTGATTTCTCCAGGTGGGAACTGGCAGCACTTTCATAAATCCAAACTCCTTCAGACTATTCAATGTATCTCTGTTGGTCTAGATGTAACCTGATTGCTTTCACACAGCATAAAATACAGCCAGGGAGATGGTACTACCAGTCGTGGGAGCAAAATTAGGAATTGCCCTCTAAATAATTTGAATTTAGGTTACTTTTTAAATACTTTCATTAAAATCTTTCTCACGAACATGATTGAAATTTATCATGTGATTCACATCTGAAATTTAGTAACAGCACTGAATGCTACAAATAACACCAAATATTATTTGAGCAAGTCATTAGTACCTTTTTTGGTACTAATTCCTAATTACAAATTACTTACTAATTTGGTACTAATTTGGTTCCCTTTTGCAGTAGGGAATACTCACATCAGCAAGCTGCAGGATGCAAGAATTACCCATTTCATGACTTTCAAATACCTGAGGGATTACAGTTTCCACACTCACTGTCACAGACGTTTGTTGCAAATTGCAGCCTCCAAAAAGAAAGTTGCCATTTCGATACTTAATCTCCTTGTACAGATTCTGGTTTCCTTGGTGTGGCTGAACATGTCTGGGGTTAGATAAACTGCTTTGGTATTATCAGCTGTAAATTCATAAATGGCATGTTTTGACTCGTGATACAGATAGCAGCAGCCTAAGCTAACACTTTCCTTTCCTTGTTGGAAGTAATGTACACAGAAAAGTGCTTGGGAGCTGGCAAGGGATGTCTGCTCTGTGTTGGGATCCCCTCTGGTGGCTGCTCAAAGCAGAGCTTTGTGGGGCTGGTGAGCACCTCCTTGGCCACAGCAGCTGAGCCCTGTGAGAGGGGGGTCACCCAGAGGGGTGCACAAATGGTTTGCAGTAGTTCTGAGCTAGGAAGGCGGTGTGGGAGTGGCACCAAGGAGGGAACGTGGCGTGCCGGGGATGCAGCGAGCGGGCTGGGAGTCGTGTCCAGCAGCCTGTTCATTTTGCAGTGGAGTTCAGTTGGTAAGAGATGCTGAGATGAAATGTGAATGAAAAATGAATAGGTGTCAGGGGTATCTGGACATTTCCAGAGTGATGTCTGTGTTTAATGTAATAGTACATAATTTAATTTCTCTAGAACCTCTATGGTGCACGTTGTCTACTTTGTCTGCCTCCCCAAAACCAAATACTGCAAGGAGGAACCTGTGCTGCCTTGGGCTGGGAGGATCAGACAAACCTTGGTGTGAGGGTTGGGGTGTGCCAAGAAGGAAAATTGTGCAATAATTGAAAGTTTTCTTGCTCTGTTTGAAAAGTGATGTATTTTTTTCTTTAAGTACTTTGTAGAGTGACAGCCCCTGTCTATAGACTTGATCTGACCAGGTGAAAATAAAGATATCATAGTGGGCCTCTTTAAATTTGAAATTCCCCTTTAAATTTAATAATTCATTTTTTAGCCTTTTTGCTATGCTTGTGGATTGTGATGTTTTTTTATTTTTTTTAAAACCAAGTAGTACTTGACACAGGTAAACTTAACCAGGATTTATGACACCAAGACAAGCATGCGTTTTAGATATAAGAGGAACAGCAAACTTTGGAATTGGAACATCATTCACTCATTAATTGGCAGAAAGAAGTGACAAAATCAAAATACCTCTTTCCTAGAACCTGCATAGTTATAGGTCATGTAATAGAGACTGAGCCCTTTTTCTGTACTTTGGATTTTTAAAAGGATTTTCTGTACTTTGGGGAAATGGAAAGGAACTAGGTTTGTTTGCACTGTGATGTATCCACATGTCAAAAAGCAGATGAATTTTTGAGCTTCTGAGTGTTGAAATGTTTGCATTCTCTCTTCATGCAGATTCAAGATCCAGCCCATATTATGGCTGGCAGTGGGTCCAGATTAGGACCAGCCAGTGGGTTGTCCATGAAATCGCAGCTTCAGATCACTGGTGAGCCTTCTGAAATTATCTGTCTTTTCTGGTTAGAAATGTGACACTGTTTTTCCACAATTTAAACAGAGTTTACTATGGTGCATTTCTGGAAGCTTTGCATTGTAAAATGCCCAAGAGAAATCAAGATTGATGTTAGACCATCATTACTTCATTACAACTCTTTTATTCTGGATTTTATCTAAAATGCATTTAGAAATGATAAATATTTGTGTAAAAGAAAAAATAAAGGAATAATTATTTTTTGGTACTGTTAAGTAAATTGTACAGGCAGTCCTCCTGGAAATGTAACAGTGCTTTATGATATTTCTTGCACTTACTGAAACTTGGCATAGTATCAAATCCTAACACTTTTTCCTGATAGTGCTGTTCATTAAAGTTGACTTATGGCTTCTCCCTTGTTACATGTTTTTACGTGGTTTGTGAAAATTAGTGAGTCAAATTCCGTGAGAGGTCTGTAATACATAGAGAGAGTTTTCCTTGGGGTCAGTTCAGAGGAGTTTATACTAAGCTACTTCTCTAAATCTCTAAAGGAGCATAGGCTATAAAGGGAATCTGGGGAGATTAGCCAGATGGGCCTGAATTAGTCATTTCTTTTTAAGGATGTAGTGTGGCTGTGGTGGGTGACAAACACAGAAGAGCAAGTTGTTTTTTGTTAGAATAGTGAATTCAGGGGCCAACTGGAAATGATAACATCTTTGTCTTCAGTACTGTTTTGTGAGTTCAGTGTTGCCAGTGAATCCAAGAGCACCTGGGACTCAGACATCATAAATGAGGCAGCACAGCAATGGTGTTTGAAAAGATGGGAATGCTGCACTCAGTAATACTGAATGCCTGAAAAAGCCAAACACAAAAAAGAACCCCAGTCAACACCCAGCAGACCCACTCCCCACCAAAATCAAAGCTCTAGAGCTGCAAGTCCTGTCCAGATTTGTTTTTTCTAGAACAGGAGGTAGCTACTGGAACTCAGGGTTTGGATTCAGCTTTTCAGTAAGTTTGCTTAGCTGCAGAAAACTTTACACTAATTTCATTTTCTCAGTGGTGTTCTGTTCATGAGAAGTTGTGGCAGTTTTCCACAGTGCCTTGATGAGAGGCAGATCATGTCTTGAGTTTAACAAACAGTGTAATAAACTCCAGGAATTCTCTTGGCTGGTGATTGACAGGAAAAGTATTTTCTACTTTTAACACCTAAACACTTCTGTGGATCTTGTAATGGTTATGATTAATGAGAGTGTCTGATGTTGCACAAGTATTTTTGCATGTTTTAGGCATTTGTATGAGCTATGGCATTGTATAAATGAGCTGGAATGCAAGAGGGTCTTTTATCCATCTAATGTGGGTTGTTGTGTTTTTTTTTTTTTTTTTTTTTTTTTTTTTTTTTCTCCAGTGTTACTGTCAGGCATCAATTACCTGACACTTGAATATTAAAGCACCCAAATGAAAAATATTTCGATTTGCAATTGAAATCTTCCTGAGTAAATTACTGGTTTTTCTGTTTCTTAACAGTTATTTCAGCAAAATTAAAAGAGAAGAATAAATGGTTTGGACCTAGCCCTTATGTGGAAGTCTCAGTAGATGGACAATCAAAGAAGACAGAAAAATGCAACAATACAAATAGTCCAAAGTGGAAACAACATCTTACTGTGTAGGTTTGGTTTTATTTTCCATTTTATTTGAGCTAAATTAAGGCAATTGACAGTGGGCTTGAAGATTGTTTTTATTTTAAGCAAGGAGTAGAATGTTGCATGAGGTGGTGACATTTCTAACATTTTTAGAGTAACTATAGTACAGTCTGAAATAAATATTTACAAACTATTATACTGCTTGTGCTTATATTTTGTATTACTATGTGTGGCATATCAAAGGAGCTCTAATTCAGTGAGTAGTAAGGACAATAATTTAATATTAAAACTGATGGTTCCATGCATGTTTTTGTTGTCATATTTAAAGTTCCAGTTTTCAGAAGTTCTTGTTCTTTGTGTCCCACTGTGGTGTACCAGGCCATAGCACAAGGTAGTTGCCTCTGTCTTCTGCACCTCGAAATTCAAGCACAGGTCCAAAATTCCCAATTAATTTATGCAAATTGTCAGTACAAATCTAACATCAGATTAAAGATAAATACAGCTGTTGATGTTTGCTTGGCCCAGTATTTGTGTTATGAGTAAAGAAGGAAGACAAGTTCTATAAAATTTAGTTTTCTCTTCATGTCACATGGAACTCTGAGGTATAGATGAGTCTGTGCTTGCACTTTGGACATGGACTTTTCACAAGGGCATGCCAGGTGAGAGATTAGGAAGAAATTCTTCCCTTGGAGGGTGCTGAGGCCCTGGCACAGGTTACCTGCAGAAGCTGTGGCTGCTCATCCCTGGGAGTGTTCCAGGCCAGGCTGGATGGGGCTTGGGGCGTGTACGGTGGAAAGTGGGGTGGGATGAGATGGACTGTGAGATGTCTTCATTGCAAACTGTTCAATGATTTTGTGATTTCTTGTACTTAAATTGTAGATTATTCTTCTTGAAGCATCTGGAATATTGGCTGAGGAAGACCTTTTTTGTATCTGTACTTTCATTGTAATTTAGGTTATTGTGAAGTTTTAGTTACTACTGTTTACTGCCTTCCTTTGCACTGAGATATGTTAAGCAAAATTAAGTCTTGCACTTTATATGTGTGAAAGTGTAGAAGAGCAGAATTTTCTTTTGCCTTTTAAAGTTTGCCTTTTTCATTTTTAAATGGGAATGTTTGTGCAGTAATATATGTGCAGTTTTTGCTCTTGTTGAGTAAGAGCTGAGCACAGACACCCCCAGTATATCAGCTTCATTGAGAATTGCACTAAAGCTACATGGAGCTTAGTGAAATAAATTGGTTTTTAGGAAATACTTTGGTGCAGCTGTCTGTATTTAGATTCAGGATAAAAAAGAAAATTGTAGTGGTTTCTGCAAATGAGGGTGGACTGTCTTGGGGTTCCTCTCCTTGGAGTTTGTTAGGTGGATCTTCTGAAGGGATCAGCTGACCCTGAAATTCTGAACTTACCAACCATACACAGCTGAAGTTATCCACTGAGAAAATAAGCAGTCATTTGTACCCATTTCTCACAAAGAAAATAATTTAAAACTAAAAAAATGTTAGTGTTCCTTATAGAAAAAGAATATCAGTATTAAAAATTACTTTGAAGTTGCTGTCACAGAACTTACTGTGTATTACTGTGGAGTTGCTGGCAGCTTCTCTGTATTTCCCTTAAAAGAGTAATAATAAATGTATTTGGTCTATGAACAGCCTTGCAACTTGATTGACATGACTTATTCAGGAGACATGAGAATGTGATAATTGGAAATGGTTTGATGTTACCACCATTATTTCTTTGTTTTTAAATAACTTCTAGTGACAGTGGAAGTATATGGCTCAGTTCATCCCCTTCCTCACCAACAAAAGCCCTTACAGTACTCAACTTTCTCTTTTCAGAATTGTCACTCCTGTAAGTAAACTAAACTTTCGAGTCTGGAGTCATCAAACATTGAAGTCTGATGTCCTTCTGGGAAGTGCTGCTCTGGATATTCATGAAACATTGAAGTCCAACAGTATGAAATGTAAGTCCAAGATGGAGGGTATCTCAGAATGCCACAGATATCTTCAGGAATTGTTCATGTTAAAGAACATGATGTGCACCTCTGGAATAGCCCCTTAAGGCTTGCTTTTGGTGCTCCTGGTTGCTTTTATGAGCTTCCTCCTACTTTTTCAGAACAATTTTTTTTTGTTATCCACAGCCTGCCATGGTGTCCCTGAAAACAAGATGCTTTTTGCTTTGCTAGTGTGTGCAAGACTGAGTGAAAGGTTGATTAAACAGGAGAGTTTCCTTTTACAAAGCCTAAAAATTAAAACTATGGTTGGAATTGGTGCTAGGTGTATTATTTCAGTTATCTTGGAACTAGTTAGGCTTTGGGAAGGTTGAAGGAGAAATGCAGAATTTTACAGACCCATCATAACACTCATGGGGCTGCAGCACAGGGCTCTCTGCTGTCCTGCTTTTGTTCTGTCCTGTAAAGAAGTGTTGGCTTCCCAGCTGCCATACATGGGGGTTGCAGATGGAGAGTGTTGACAGCAGTGAGAGCTGCTCTCCTGGCAGTGTCTGTCTGCTGAGTCTGGGTGAAAATCCCTGTGAGTCAGTGCATTTGCTGTCTGAATCCAGGCACCTGTTGGAGCTCACTGGGATTTGTTTCAAACCATTTCAGCAGGAATGTTTATTTACTGTTCTGTTTCACTGAAAACCCTGAATATAGCATGGTCTGGGAATGTGATGGATAAGGTTTGCATTCTGAATGTGAATTTGGATGACATTAGATAAATGTGAAGCTTTTTAGTCAGAAAACAGAAAATAGATCTGCTCTTAATCAAGAATAAAGTGAATTACACTTCCTAACTCTGTTTTGGGGTCAGGTATGTTAATTGCTGTAGTAATATGAGACTCAATCTCTGCTGTAATGATAATCCTTTCTAGGCAGCAACAAGATTATGCTCCAGTTTTGCCATTTTTGTAGAAACAATGACTTTCTAATGCTATTTGAAAATGCTCAGTTTTACCACACAAAAAAATAATGGAGAGGCAGATTCGTAGTTCTGGGGAGTGTTTGGGCTTTTTCTTCCCCTTGATGACTGAGGTGTGCAATTGGCTTCTTGAATAAAAGTTTTTTTTCTCATGCAGTAATGTAAGCTCCCTTTTTTCTGTCTCCTTTTCCAGTGGAGCAGGTAGTGGTGACATTGCACCTCGTCAGTGACAGGGAGCCAGCAGAAGTGGTGGGAGATCTGTCGGTCTGTCTGGACGGGATGCAGGTCGACCCTGAGCTCCTGACCAATGGGGAAGCCTCAAGTACAAGAAGTGAGTAATTTGCAGTCCAAAGCTCCATTTATCTGCTATGCAAAGTGATTTTTGGGGAAGCTTTAACGCAGTCTTCAAATAAGCCAAATAACAGCAGTTTCTGTAACTTTCTGTTTATAGAGATGAGAAATCTCATGTGCTTTTATATGAAGTAGAGTCATAGTTCACAAGACAGACCTTCAGCCTTATTGCAACAAAACCAAGATCAGCATCTTTTTCTGGGCTTTGCAAACTTTTATCTAATGATCCCAAATGTTAATAAAAGCCTCTAGCTTCCTTGGATTTTAATATCATAAACAAAAAATATAAAGTTGATTTGATATCATCATCATCCTAGAAATAAGTATTTTGCTTATTAGGAGACACAGGTTTATATTCATTTTTCTTAAAAGAGCTTATTAAAATAAATGTATTCATAGATTTAGTTCCCTGTGGAGAGCTGTAGAGAGGGATCCACTTTTAGTTGGTGTGTACAGTTTTTTTTAAACTGAAAACTTGAATACCTGTAAAATACCTAGTTAGAGTAAAATAAAAAGGTAATTTTAATTCCCTTGGAGTAGGACAGTGGAGCATGTCTGAAATACTGTACATTGAGAAGTAGATCTAGGTAAGGCTTACTTTCCTAGAAAGCATTGAGAGAGACTGTGACCAGCTGGACACTTAATTGGCAAGCTCTAGGTTTTTGGGTTGGGGGGGTGGTGTTTAAATTCCTAGAGAAATTGCTTTGAAATTTTACCTAAGTATCATAGAAAAATTGAATTATACATAAATTCTGTAGCCATTATTTACTAGAGCTTTTAGTCCATTTTCTTTGCATTTTGTTAAAGAAATCAACTGCACAGACTGATTGTGTGGAATTTTATTCATAAATAAAAGCCAGATGCTGGAATTTTGTGGCATTTACAAAGCAGGGCTGAGGTGTAGGGATAGAAATATCTAGTGAAAGTACCAAATTTTCCTTTTATGCAATACTTGATTTTCATCTGTGCATTCTTGGATTTCCTAAAGTTCACCTACTGAAAAAAAGGTGGGAAAAGTCATGCAGGTTTTGAAATTGAGTCCTATTTACAAGGTTGGGCTCAACACAGCAATCCCCAAGTTCAGCAGAAGGTTCCTGGATAATCAGGGGACTGGAGCATATGAGGAAGGAGTTAAGTGTTTGAGTTTGCACATTGTACAGACTAAAGGCACTTCAGGCAAATACACTGTTCATGGGGTTGCTTTTAGGTTAAGGTTTCTCTTGCTGGGATTTAATTCCTTCCATGCACAGTCCACTAACAGCACATTATCCTAAGCCTTTCTGTACTACATCCTTGTCTTTGGCCTACATCTGTCCACAGTTCCCATCAGAACTGAAAACTGGTTTCTTTATTAATGACATTTGTTTAACTCTGTGGAAATAAAGTATTGGTGCTGTCTACATGAATAAGCAGTTCTGTGCTGCATATTCAAGGTTTGCAAATGCTGGCATGAAAGGCAAATATTTCCAAGCTGGCTGAATAAGCAGTTGCAAAACATTTGCAAATCTAGGCTAAGCTTCTGTAATGCTTTTGGCATGGAGCCATTATTTTGTGCATATTATTTATGTTAAATAATTTACTGAAAAGGGGAAGGGTCTGGGCTAGAGAGCCCTAAAAAACAAATCCCCCCAGCCAAACAGAGAGGAGATTTTACTGAAGTTTTTGCCCTTTTTGCTCTGCCTACCATCACTGAAAAGAGAGAGACTATGAAAATCCAGCTCCATTTAAAGAATGAACACTGCTTTATACTGCTGGTAAGACAGTGTTATTAAAACTGTGTGTGTTTGGGAATATTCATACAGTCAAATGATGTCCTGTTGCATCTTCCATAAGGTGGAAGTATTACAGTGGCAGTGGTTAAAAAAACTGTATTCACACACTCCAATGGAGACATGCAGAATATGTGCAGCTTTGAAGCCCAGTAGATAAACAGCACATTGTCTCACCTCCACACTTGAAAGAAGTGTGAACGTTAAAGGCTGGTGCTTTCCTTGGAAAAGATTATGGTTGCTTATGCTTCCGTTTTTTTATTCTTCCTGGTATTTAAGGTCCTACACAAGGCGAAAGCTCCAGAGTCAGGAGTGATACACGGTAAGACTTAAGACTTTTTAAATTTTTTATTCTGCCTTTTAGTATTCACAGTTTTGAAAGAGGAATTGTGCATTTTTTAAGAAAGACAATGAAAAATATATGAATGTGCCTACAGCAGTATCTGTTAATATCTTAGCATGCCCTATACAAAAATACTGAACTGCTGCTCAGCTGCATTTTCTGGCCTCAGTTTTGCCTCCATACCTGACTGATCTTTGTTTTTTCCCTTTGTGTTCCTCATTCTTCTCCCACTGATTACCCAAAGCAAAATATATGTTTAAGAAACCCCAAACAAACGTCACTGGTTGTTTTTACACTGGTTTATAGCATAGAGGAATCCAAATTATATTTAGCTTTGTTAAGAAGATCCCACAAGCTGTCTGGCACTTACAGTGTGCTAAAGCTGATACTGGATTATGAACCTTGCTGCCTGCAAGGTGCCCAGCACCATGCTACTTTAATTAGTTACCAGTGCTATGAGTGTTTTGAGGATCTGTACAAGGCACAGCACTCTGGATGACATCTGGCATAGCCAAGCTAAATTTAACTTTTTTTTGATAGATTGTGTTCTTGGCTATGTTGTCTGAAGTCTTACCATGAAAGTTTGTTTTTGTTCTGTTTCCTTTTTGTGTTTGAAAGAGTGTTCAGATGCCTGGATATTCAGAATACCTGAGTGTATATTAGAATAAAACAGCAATAATAATAATGATTCAGTTTTGGTGTCATCCAGGGGGCTTCTGGTGGTCATTGTGAGGATCGTGTAAATAATCAGGAAAGCAACTTTCTACAAGGGTATGATGTGAAAGAACCTAGGGAGAATGGCTGAAAAACTGGGGCTAAACCTCCTACAGACTTGAGGTCACTAATGATTTGGACCCACTTTCAGAGTAATTTACTTTGGGGTTAGTGTAGTATGAATTGCATGCACCACACCTGCTATAGAGCAAAAGTGTGTTTGACCATGATATGGAAGTTAAATGAACATGATTTTAGTTGGTCCTTTATGACTTGGATTTACTTAGCCTTACCTACTGGGTTTTATTTTGTGTACATTTAAAGGAATGTAATTTTAGAGGTACTGTGTTGAAACTGTAACCTCTTTATTTCTGATGGCTTATGTGCTTGACCTGTAAATCCACTAGAATTTTAGTTGACACACTTTTTGTATTGCCCAACATATTCTGAAAATAAAATGCTTTAGAATAAATATGTAGATACCTCTGACTGTGGTTAAGGAGCTACACATATATCAGAATACTACTCTGCTAGGTGTAAGTGAACAGCACAGCATGGGTCTGTACTGCTATGTAGTTTCTTAATTCTTGTAAGGTTGAGCAGTGTATATTCATAGCTGTTGGTCAAAACTTTAATGCTTAGTCCTAAATTCTCCAGCATGTTCCAGAATTGAGTTTAGAGGAAAAAATATGTATGCATAAGTAAGATTTCTAAAAACTTGTAGCATTTTGTGTGTTCTGAGCATATGCCAGGCCTGTGGAGTAAAGGCACACAGGCTGTTCTTGGGTGTTATCTTTTCATCTCATTAGGGACTCAAGGGCAGAAATAGCTGAGCAGCAAAATCCAGAGCCTGGACCTAAGGGCAAGTCTATCAAATGGGAAATGAAAGAGGAGATTTTGGTGACAGGTGTTATGTACATCTATTTCACCACCTTTCCATCAGCTGTGGTTTCAAGTCCCTTAGGAGATAAACTCTGTGTCTTTATACAGATGAATAGATACTTGGAATTACTGTGAGTGTTACAGATCTCACCTAGTTGTGACTTCTGCATTCTAGTGACTTTCAGGTGTCTTTTCAACTCTCCATGAAAGTGTCCCAGGCCAGGCTGGATGGGGGTTGGAGCAGCCTGGTCTAGTGGAAGGCGGCTGGAATGAGATGAGCTTTAAGGCCTGTCCCAACCCAAACTCTTCCATGGTTCTGTGATTTGCAGTTTCATGTCACAACAGTTCTCTGTGTCTTTCCCTGCAAAAGGACTAACTCAAATGGCCTTGAAAACTGTGAGGATGCTGCTTCCAGTGAAAACAAGACTGTTAATGGCAGTGACTCTCCGTTACTCACAAATGGAAATTGCAAACCTGCCAGACCCCCCAGGCCTGCCAGACCCCCGCCCCCCACTCCGCGCAGACCGCCGTCGGCTGCTGGTACGTCCCCAGCCTGGGCACTCCTGGAGCGAGCCCAGCTCTTCCTGCTCCTGGTGTTTAACTGCACTGCTGATGACAAATTCTTTGGCAGGTCATTTCTGAGGGAGTATTTCGTAGCTTGCATTCAAGTACATGTTGTTTAGCTGTTGTTGCTGTTACTGGAGATTTCTTGTTTCCACATCTGCTTGGGGGTGGTGGCAGTCAGTGATGGTGCTACAGAGAGTGAAGCTCAGACCAGGAGAGCACAAGTGAGTGCTGCTGCTGCACTAAGGCACCCACTGAGAATGACATGAAATCCACTTAAGGACTCACTGAACTGCCTCAAGTTGATAATATTAAGTTCTGAGATATGAGTTACTGGTTTCTACAATTGCAGTTAGATTCTGTGACGTTGCAGCACTTAAAAAATCCGTTACTCTTCTTTGCTGCAATATATAGATTTTTTTTATCTAGTTATTTTAAAACTACCTGAAGGCTACAATTCTGAAAAGTTATTTGATGTTTTTGGGGTAATTCCTTTACCTCCATACAATGCAATGTTTCAGTATTCTCATTACAGTTGATAGATGCTGGGTCTGGATGGGCCCTGCAATACATTAATTACATTAAAAGATTAATCCAGTGCAGTTAGTTAATGAGACTTGACTTGTGTTCAACTTCTAACCCCATCCACCAAATGGCATTAAGATAAAACTGAAAACATTTAAAAAATGTCTGTGTTCCCCTCCCATTGTGCTTGTCACTTTCCATGCAATGGAAAATCTCTTCTTGAAAATTTTATGCTTATCACTTAAATTATTCCAAATAATAAATGGAAAATGATTAATTTGTTAGTACAAGGAAGCAGTTTATCATAATCTAATATTACAGAATGCAGACAAGGTAAATATTTATCAGAAATACCAAAATGCTGTTGATGGCAGTTCTTGGATTAAAGCATTTTTACACTGAGACAGAATTGCTGTTTAGTTTTTGTTTGAGCTGCAAAACGTGGCTGTGGAAACAGCAGTTCTGGCAGGTTTGCTTTTGTAATATGTAACTTCTACAATAGATTGGTGATAAATGTCAGTTAAAGGCTTTTTCTCTTCTCTCTGATATTATAGCAAGTGCAAATGGTCCTTCATCCGCATCCACAGAAAGTGATGGGGCCAGTGCAGGATCACTGGCAGGTACAGCCTCAAATACACCTTCAGAGCAGAGCCCTGAGGGGGCAACAGCTGCAACCACAGCTCCTGCCACTCCTGCACTCACCACTCCTCCGGTGTTGAGACAAGTCCAGCCAGTAAATCCTTCACCTCAGGCCCTTACTACAGTCAGCCAAGGTCCTCTTCCACCTGGGTATGGATTTAATGACTTCTTTCTCCCCATGTGTGCTGATTTTTCTGGTTTTACTTTATTTTCCTTATAGCAGGTGTAACAAACCATTGATAACATCTGCCTTTTGCTGACTGACAAAAATCCCCTGATATCAATTTGGAGAGTTTGTAGCTGTTTTGTGTTTAGTCTTCAGTCATTCAAGGAAAGAATCACTTCTGATATTTATCATATGTTCCCATGTTGGGGAGACGTAGATTTAAAGTAGTGACAGCTTGTTGTCTTCAAATTAAAGTCAATTCAGGTAGGAAAATATTGGTATGGGTAAGTAGCAGAAAAGCTGCTGTTGCAGTCCTGAGGATTTGGATTTCATACTGCAGCTCCTGGGAGTAGTGTGGACATGCTGCTGTGCTTCGGGTACATGTTGAATTTGTCAGATGGTTGGCCTGTTGCCCCAAAGCTCTCAACTTAAAACAAACAAACCAAAAAACCAAACAGCAAAAACGTTTCTGGACTCCCTGAGTGAGGGAAATCAAAAACTTCCCAATGTGAATGGTATAATTGGTGAATTGCCTGCCTTCATTTGTTGGTAGTAGAACCAAAAGGTAAAAGAAGTCTGAACAGGATAACTGAAATAAAAAAGTGGTCTTGAAAACATCAGTTGTTGCTTTATCATTTTGATTTCAACAAAAATGGCAAATAGCCTTTCCACCCCCCCCCCCCCCCCCCCCCCACTGTGATGTTACATCCAGGGCAAATACAGGGGTAAGTCATTGTCCCAAATGCACATGTAGAAAATGGGACCAATGCCCCTAGTGTGATCTCTGCATATACTTGATCACTGAAAAATGTGCATATATTGGATTAATGCTACTATAAAAGGGAATTATGATCTATGGTTGGTTCTGTTCAACAGTTTATTGATACACTTGATATTGAATATAAAGTTTTGCTAAAATTGTACACCTAGGCATGAATTTGAGCTTCTGTTTCCCAGAAAGGTGGTCATGTACAATGTTTTTTTTTATTTTAGTTGAGAGAGTCACTGTTAATATGAATGGTACCACTGTGTGCTGCACACTGTTATGGTGCATCTCATGAGCTGAGGGTTAGTTTTAACATTTCATTTAGAAATAAGCATTTTATGAAAACAACTGTTTCTCATCTTTAGGCTGTAGCTGAATGGTGGGAGTAGTTTGATCTGGAGGAAGATTAAAGTTTTTGATCTATTTTCAGCTGGGAGCAAAGAGTAGACCAGCATGGTCGAGTGTACTATGTGGATCACGTTGAGAAAAGAACAACATGGGATCGGCCAGAGCCTCTTCCTCCAAGGTGAGCCAGGATCAGCCATACCATCATCTCAGATGTCTGGGTTTTGCAGGAATTAATTACCTGGCACTTTGCTAAAGCTGGAACAGATATTTGAAAATAGAAATGTGAACCCAGTTGCTCCAGGTTTTCTCCAAGGAGTGCATACAGAAAAGTGTTGGATGTCAAAAATAACCAAATCTGAATTTCCTGTCAAAGATTAAGCAAGTGCATCTTTATTGACTGACAAACATATTTCAGTTAAAGACAGTAGACACCCCCAAGAGTAAAAGAGAACCAAAACCACAGAAAAGTATTTCGGGACTGAGGTAAGTAGAAGCTTGAGTAGAAATGCTCTTGGTTACCTCTCATCTCAAGGTTACTGTGTGCAGACCTTTGATCTTGTCTCAGGGCTCCCAGCTGGCAATTTATCATCCACATAAAAACCAGCATTGTTACTAAAATTCTCCAGCTCTTGGCATAAGAACAGCCAGTTATGTCAGTACAGTTGCTGTTTCTTATTTTTTAACAATATAAGAAAAACACGAGAGTTGTTCTGTTGTACTTTTTCATCCTCAAAGGTTCACACACTATAAAGAGTTATGAAGTAAAAACGTGGGAGGGTAAAGAAAACTTGGTATTAAAGAACAAAAACTGGCAGTCTTGTAAATGGAGCTTGTCATGTTTCAAGTTATTTTGAACTCTTTGAGCAGATGAACTTGTATATTGCTTAAGCCTACTTAGAATAGGAATGTTTTCTTTCAAGTTTTATCAGTAGTACTGATCTTATATTAACTGAAAATTAAAAAAAAAAAAAAAGCCCAGAGAAAATCAAAACACCAAACCCCATGCCCAAGCCTTTCTTTTTTGCCAGATCAGTGTAGGGGAAGTCTTGCATTGAATAATGTACAATGTCAGGGGGTATTTTAGGAGAAGCTAGCAGGTTTGTGTTATGGGGTTGGGTGGAATAACTGCAGTGATGCCAGCACAGTATGGACAGTGGTCTAGATAGCTCTTGAAAACTATTTCAAAAAACCCTAAAAATACAGTAAATGGAATGGCTCTGACTTTGTATAGTATGCAACAAATAAAAGTGATTTTTGTAAAACAATTCTAACTCTTGCATGATTTTAGCAGAGGAGAAAATCTGCTGATGAGTGCATGCATTCTATTCCCTTCCAGCACATTGGCCTCCAGGTGCCTCTGAGCCCTTAAATTGCCAGCTATTGACAGCTGTGGTTTGTCTCTCTTCCCAAAGCTGGGAGCGCCGAGTTGACAACATGGGGAGGATTTATTACGTTGACCACTTCACCAGAACGACGACGTGGCAGAGACCGACGCTGGAGTCTGTGCGGAATTACGAGCAGTGGCAGCTCCAGCGCAGCCAGCTGCAGGGAGCCATGCAGCAGTTCAACCAGAGGTTCATATATGGGGTAAGAATACGTGGGTCACTCAGGGTTAGGCTGCTCTTGAGCTTTGGGCATACCTACGGGTGATCTTTCCCCATAAAGGCATCAGACTCTTATGGTTTATGAGAATATATCTCTGTCTGTAGCATGGCAGGGAGGGCTTATTTTAATGTTAGTGCATCTCCTTCCAGTCAGCACATGGGATTTAGTTGTCACCTCAGTATAGGTCTTCTTGGATAAAATTCGTGTACAATATTGATAAAGCCTTTGGTTCAAAACAAGCTACATCTTAGTAATAAGCTGATTTATTTGTGTTTTTTCTTGTGTTACTCTGGCTAAACATCTGGGAGGTGCAAGTTCACAGGCTGTGCATTTTTGCTCTGGGTAAAATGAATTATGCACAAGGAAAATTAGGAGAGCCGTGAAATTGAAAATAATCCTTCCAGCATTTTTAATCCATTGTTTGCCTCTGATGAATAGCAGACTTTAGATCACTCCAACCATGCTCATCAAGAATGGTGTAGGTTCTGATTTGCTGTATGTGTGAGAAAAAAATTGAGCCCATAAGTGTGGTAGGGAGAACTGTACTGAGGGCGGGAATGAAGTTTCTGATTGTTTTGGGTGCTACTGTACTAATTTCCTCCTGCGTAGGCAGGAGTATTGAACAAAGAATAATTGTTTCTTGGCACTGAAGTTAATTGAGTGTGCCAAGGTCAGTAAAACAGGCCTTCTCTGTGGAGAAAAAGAAATAGTTGGCACCTTTGCTCATGTGTAACATTAGCAAAAATGCATTTGCTTCAATAGTTTGGGATGGCTGTGGTAGAACATCTGGAAAGCAAATGACTAGTCATTAATGCTTCATTTGTTTGTGTGACTTGCAGAACCAGGACTTTTCATCCACACAGAACAAAGAGTTTGATCCTCTTGGCCCTCTGCCACATGGATGGGGTAAGACTAACTTGAATGTGTTTTGTAGCATAATGTAATTAAACATTAAAGCATACTTGTGCCAAATTATTTGTCAGCTGTTCTAAACTAGTTTTTAAGAATTATTATCTGGATTAAAAATATTTTAAAATTAGATCTAATCAAATGTGCTATTAAAACAGAATCCTGACTAGGACATTTATAGTTTCTAAACCACTTTGAAAGTGTACCAGGTTTACTCCACTGGTAACAAGTGTAATAGCTGCTTTAACACTGTCATCCTTCTCAGACTTTTCCATTCCCCCCACCATCCTGTTCCTGCTAAATCAAGCTCCAAATCCTCTCTGAATAAAACTGCCAAATTCTCTCTCCAAGACAACTCCTGAAGAGTTTTTTTTGGTCTGAAAATGTTCTTTGTAGTGACAACTAACTGGTTCTTGATTTGGCCCTCTCCCTGGAATAAATTTATTCTTGTACTTTATAGGGTTGAGAATTTGCAATTAGTACAAAATTTGGCAGGGTAATTAAAAATAGAAGTGTAAAACTGCTTGCTGGTAGACTGTCAAGCAGATATAAAAATTCAAGTTTTTTATGTAGACAAAACTCTCAGAACTGTCTTGTGGAATTTGGAGCAAGTAATTACTTGCCAGAGTTGGACCGAGTTTTTGGGTTCATCTGCTTTTCAAACAGAACTATTTGGATTTTTAGTCCTGGTATTGATGCAACTTCGTGCCATAAACCCCCCACTTGGGCTTAGGTACATGACATATATAGCATTTCACAGAAAGGTCTTTAGGCTGGCATTGTCCAGGAAATGGCAAACTGAGTCTCCACATCGTGTGGAATTCTGCTGTCAGGCTCATAGGTAAAGGCCTACTTCAACACTTCTCTTGGAAACTGTAGCTTTTGACCTACAGTAGTCAGATTTTGATCCCTTATTGTAATTTGTTTCTCTTGCAAAGCTAAATAAAAATGGCATGAAGAGCTGCAGAATGGTATAGAGGAGCAAGCCAGGGCATTTCTAATAGGCAGTGTTAGGTCAGTGTATGCCCATGGCTTATCTGAGAGAAAATATAAATGGGTGTTCTTGGAAACTGCATTGGCCATTTTTTATTCTCTGCTATGATTTGAACTTTAAGCCCCCTTGTACCTTCTCGATAATTCTGTGTACTTCTGATCCCTCCTCTATGTTTTTTTTTTCTGTATTGCTTGTCAGGCACATCACAATATTTGACACAATTTGAGCTGAAACTGCCTGTGAACGAAACAGCTCACAGTTTTCTCTTTTTCCAATTAATTTTTCCTACAATTGAAAAATAGATTACATAGTAAGGAATGATGTCAATGAAAGTGAAAATATGTTGGGTCAGAGAAGGTACAGAGAAACCTGAGAGCAGGAGAGGCTGTAGAAGGTCTGGTGACTAATATTATTTATTTGATATAGTCTTAGCAATATTTTAAAGGAGTAATTGAATTTTTTCTCCTTTTATATCTTTTAAGAAAAGAGAACTGACAGCAATGGCAGAGTGTATTTTGTCAATCACAACACACGAATCACTCAGTGGGAAGACCCCAGGAGTCAGGGGTAAGAAATCAGTTGCAGCTGCATGTATGATGAAAATGTAAATGAAATTAAAATGGAGTCAAGTAGTAAGAGTAGAGTGAGCCAGGAATTGCTGCTCACAGGTGAGGCATGGATTGTGCTATGCAAACATCAGAGAGCTCAATTAAAAGTTGAGATACTTGCCAAAATGGAAACTCTCACAATATTACTTTGTCATCCTACAATTACCAGGAAAGCTTTGGTCAACAGTATGCAATAAGCTCATTCCCCAGGATGGCTTCTACTATTCTCAAGTAATCAATTACATTTGTCTAAACATCTGTGTCATTGGAGGAAGGAGAGATTTCCTTTGTATGATGATGGGATAGTGCAGAGTCTTGAATAAGACTTTGGTTGTTTCCCAGACAGTCATAGAATCACAGAATGGTCTGGGTTGGGAGGGACTTTAAAGCCCATCTCATTCCACCCTCCTGCCCTGGACAGGGCCACCTTCCACTGTCCAGGTTCCTCCAAGCCCTGTCCAGCCTGGCCTTGGACATGTCCAGGGACAGGAAGGAGATAGAAAGAAGACAGACCCAAAATCTATAGCACCTTTTCTCACAACTTTTTAAAAAAGGAGGAATAAAGGAGACAGAGAACTTGAGGCACTACTAGAAGCACTTGAGTTCTGTTTATTTGGGGCTGTGTCACTGCAAAGTCTTTGAGGTAAGGAATGGAGACAGGAAGTCGAGGGTGAAGTGTATTTAGTCCCAGCTGCTGTTTGAGCTGAAAATGTCTGTTTGGTGAAGCAACTTCACCTGTCCTCCATGGAGGAGGGGAAGGGGGACACCAAGGCTATGTGAGAGGGGTCACAGCTGTAGCCACACCTCTGCAGCAGCCAACTGTGGAGAGCAGTTACTCTTGGAACAGCCCAGCAGCAGGATGTTGGGGCTGCACAGTCAGAGTGTGGTATTTATGGAGGGAGGCCACTGGGGAGCACTTCACCATGATCCTACTCAGGTTTTCCAGATATAGTGAAGTCTACTTTTGTGTATAGCAAAACTGAGTTGGAAATTGTCAAAAAGTTTTAGGTGGTCAGTATTTGCATTTTCTTCTTGTCATTCTGAAACATTTATGGCTGCTGTGATTATGCCTGAGGTACCAAAAGCTGCTTATTAAAATTATGTCAGTTTTTGAGTAAAAGCCTCAGAAGATAAAATTCTGTTGTTTGTGAAGGAAATAATAAATCTTCCTTACACTTTTCCCTTAAGGTTTTTTTATTGCTTTTAAGGTAGTGCAAGCAAATGAGCTAATGTTTACTTAACTGGTCATTTTGTTCTAATTGAGAGCTGACTGCAGATTAAGGAGGAGAGGGGGAAAAAGCTAAAATAAATCCAAATGGAAACTTTCTCAATCTATAGATTTTCTACATTTTTCAAAATGTTTACTGTCTCAGGTATTACTCAATTGCCTTAATAGGTGAAGTTGGTCAGTTACCATGTATTTTCTTGTATCCATAGTCAGTTAAATGAGAAGCCATTGCCAGAGGGCTGGGAAATGCGTTTTACTGTGGATGGAATTCCCTATTTCGTGGATCACAATAGAAGAACCACTACATACATAGATCCCCGCACGGGCAAGTCTGCTCTGTAAGTGTTCTTCACATTTACTAAGGTTTCAGAAGTCAAGTTTAGAATACATCACTTTTTATATCTTTATTTTTATCCTTTTAATACATTATTAGGCAGGAAGGTTTACATGGAACAGTGCTGTTTAATTACATGGGATTTTTCATTCACTGAAAGTCCCTGAAGAAGGCAGAGTTCTGAACACTGCAGAATCCTTCTTGCCATGTAGTGTATGAGATTTGAGAGTAATGGAGGAGCCGCATCTGTCCTGTTGACCAAATCCCTTCCTTAGAGTTACTAGTCTCTCTCTTAAAGAGACCCAACCCTTTCTTTTTTGATTTTATTTTTTTTTTAGGAGCCAGAATGAAGTTGAAACCAGAATTTACCTCCCAAGTTAACTGAATGTCATCACATCTTTAGTGTTAATCTTTTTTTTATAGTTAATGATCAGGTAGTGTTTTAAATGTAGCGTTAAGTGTTCCACAGTTTACAAAGGGAGATTTTTCTTTTTATTTTGAAAACAAGAAATTACAGCCCAAAATCAAAAACTGACTAGGTTTCCAGCTAAGCTGTGTAACTAATACATTTGCAGGCTTTTACTTCAGTTACAAAAACACTTGGAAATTGATTCTTTTCCTTCTTTTGGTTGCAGAGACAATGGACCCCAGATAGCTTATGTGCGTGATTTCAAGGCCAAGGTCCATTATTTCAGATTCTGGTGTCAGGTATGGATTCATTTTTTGTCAGTATTTGCTTGCACTTTTGGTTTTGCTTACATGCTTCCAATACCTTGTTCAGTGCCTTCCAATAAAGGGAATCAAACTACTTTAAGGTTTAAGGTGGGTCAAATTAGGAGGGTATAGATGCAGGAATTGTATCATCTCATGTAAGCTTTAAAGTGGTGTAACTTTTGGCTTTAAAATGTTTTAGAATAAGGAAAAGCATCCATTTCCCTACTCTTTTTGAAGTGATGGGTTTCTAGATAGTGTTTTTTTGCTACTGTTAATACAGGAATATATGGAGGCAAGTACTTTTAGAGAGGTTGCTTTCTGTAGGTTGCTGTCTGTATAAATACCCAGTTCTGGCAACAGATGCAGGGCATTTGCAACATAACAGACCTCTCTAAACACTGAGATATACTGTGGTGCATGTTAGGCTGCTCTAACATAATATCACATTCCAGCGTGTCAGTCTTGGTCCTTTAAGCTCCTTATATCAAGAGATGAAGTACCTTGATGTTTGAGGAAAAAGTCTCTGGTTTAAATGTTCCAGTTTTCAAGAGTCACTGAATTTCCCTTTGAAAACAATGGAGAGACTAGCTTCGTTTTTCATTTGGGATTTTGTGCAGTATAGCCTGAATGTTCTAGTTTTTTACTAAATTAATAGAATCACAGAATGGTTTGAGTTGGAAGGCACCTTAAAGATCATCTCATTCCAACCCCCTGCCATGGGCAGGGACACCTTCCACTATCCCAGGGTGCTCCAAGCCCTGTCTAGCCTGGCTTTGGACACTTCCAGAGATCCAGGGGCAGCCACAGCTGCTCTGGCAACCTGTGCCAGGGCCTCAGCACCCTCACAGGTGATTGGAATTCCTTCCCAATATCCCACCTAAGCCTTAATGGCAGTGGGAAACCATTCCCTGTGTCCTGTCACTCCAGGCCCTTGTCAATAGTCTCTCTCCATCTTTCTTGTTGGTCCCTTCCAGGTACTGGAAGGCCACAATTAGGTCCCCCTGAAGCTTCTCCAGGCTGAACAATCCCAATTCTTTCAGCCTTTTCTCATAGGAAAGGTACTTCATGTGTCTCATCAATTCTGGGGTAGAAAGCCTTACTTGGAGTATGTTATTGATCTTCATGTTTTCCAGTATCTTGTGGGAGTGCAATATTTAACCTTTTCTGAGGAGCATCTGCAGGTGTGTTCATGTCACTGTAGATAGCAATGTTGGAACCAATCTGTTCTCAGATTAAATTGCAATTCAGATACTTTGATTGCTGGGTTAGTTTTATATCTATTAATGAAATTCAACTGTACCTTTTAATATATACTACAAATAGCAGTCTAAACTCAGTAGTGGAAGCCTTAAGTGATTGTACCCTTCACCTCTAAAAAATTTCCTTTCAGCAATTGGCAATGCCACAGCACATAAAGATCACAGTGAGCAGGAAAACATTATTTGAAGACTCATTTCAGCAGGTATTGTATTAAAACATGGGAGTAATGGGTATGAAAAGTGGAGTTATTAAATTTATTCTCACATGTCATTTTTGAGCCTTTGATATCTTGCTAATTTGCTTTAAGTCAGACTAATAAAAAAGTACTAGTTTAATAGTTAGGCTGCATTCACATTTACAAGATCATGCTAAAATATGAAGTTCTGGCACTGATTTATGTGACAAAGGGGAGGGCTTTTTTCCCTCAGAATGATTTAAAATCTGAGTTAATTTTGAGGTGAGTGCTGGGGCAGAGCAGCACCCCATTCTCAGGATGTTTTTGTTGTGCTTATGTTTGTTGGTGCAATTTCCTCACAGTGTGTTGTACTAGCATGGGCTACATACAAAAAATCCGTTAAGTTAATCTTAGTCCAGTTGTCTTGAAATGAGTGATTTTTTTTTTTTTTTAAAAACAAAAATTATTAATTCTATTTGCATCATTAGGAGTGAAATTCTTATTAATCTCTGTAGACCTAACGTTTAAATGTTTAGGTTTTGTTAAGATCTGTAGGTCCTAATTAAAGTTTTTCCAAATTATTAAATGCTCTAGTGCTTGTTAGAAAATAGTAATAATTCTAACCAGTGCTTATACTGTTTTCTTGAAAAGAATTGATTGTTTTTCTTTCACCAAGATAATGAGCTTCAGCCCTCAGGATCTCCGGAGACGTTTATGGGTTATTTTCCCTGGTGAAGAAGGTTTAGATTATGGAGGTGTGGCAAGGTAAACTACACTGAAATGGCATATAATAACGTGTTCTGCAAGTGGTGATGTGAAGGCTTCCCTAAAGTAGATACTTAAACTGCAGTGCTTTCACAATAGGAGTGAAGTTTATTCCTTAAGGAACATCTGAGGAAGACAGTTCTGCGAGATTTTTGCATGTCTTAAAACTGTATAAAATTATTTTTAGTTTGCATTAGGAGTGACTTTAATCATCTCCACGATTACAGAGATGGATTTACTGAACTAAAGTGAGACTTTGGCCCAACTGTAAATGTCAAAGTAGAGTTTATTGAAAAAGTGAACAGAAATCTAAATTTAAATCCCAAGTCTTGACTGGAATGTAACTGAGAAGTGCACATGTAAATTGGCATTCCTCAGCCCCAGATGTTTAGATCAGTGGTAGACTTGAATGTTACATGTTAATTACATGTTAATGTTACATGTTAATTTAGATAAGTCACTGACAGTTGTGTATCATTGCTGTGTATCATTAAATTTTATTGTTTGTGTGATTTCAGGGAGTGGTTCTTTCTATTGTCACATGAGGTCTTGAACCCCATGTATTGCCTGTTTGAATATGCAGGGAAAGATAACTACTGCTTACAGATAAACCCAGCCTCTTACATCAACCCAGACCACCTGAAATACTTCAGATTCATCGGAAGGTTCATTGCCATGGTAAGTCCTAAAGCAGGGAGCAGGTCTTTCCTGTAATTTCCCTATAAATAAGTATCATGCCATCAGATGGGTAATTAAAAAAAAAATCCATTTTTGAGTTGACAGCGTGAGGTGTTTTGGCTATAACTCCTGTTGATATAAGCTACTTCAGCATATTGGCAGTCATGATACTCACGTTGATTTAATTCTTTGGCTGTCAGATTTCACAGGCACAGAGAACAAAATGTCCTATTAAGTACTGAAGCATCCTTTGCATTATTTTTTTCTGTTTTTGTGTTCCTCAGGCTTTGTTCCATGGGAAGTTCATTGACACTGGTTTCTCTCTGCCATTTTATAAACGTATCCTAAACAAGGCAGTAGGACTCAAGGATTTAGAATCTGTTGACCCAGAGTTTTACAACTCTCTCATCTGGGTAAAGTGAGTTTGACTTCATTTTGTTCTTGAAATAGCAATACAAAGTTTTTGGTTTTCACTTCTGCCAGGAAGTAGGTGTAAATCTATTACTAACTACCCCATGAAATAATACAATTTATCATTGCAGAACAGTATGACAATTTTATTGTGACTTTAGATGCACAAAGAATGATTTGTTAATGCAGAGCCTTTCTGCTTCATTGAATACTCCATGCAGCATCTTGTGTTGTGTTTTTGTTGGCTGTTACTAATTCTAGTTAGACATATGGATGTGGCAGTCTTGAATATGGTTACAAATAAAATGGCTTGAGTAAATTCGACTGAGACTTCTGAGATAACTGGTTAAAACAAATCAGCAAAAACCCATTTAATATTTTTGTAGTACCTGGTTTAGTTAGAAAACAAAGTGTTTAGTGCTGCAATAACACAAAGCTAACAAATGTAGTTTATTACTTACTACCACATAATTCTTCTGTTAGTCACACTAGAAATTTGACTTCAAGGTTGGTATTGAAGATTTAATACAGACAGTTGTAGCTCTCCTGGTATTTCTGCCCCAAGCTTAATGATTCCAGACCACTCCTACCTGCAGCCTTCCATGTCTTTGTGATCAGGCACCTTTCTGTCCATATTCCTCTGGAGTCCTCCTCTTCCTGGTGGAAGACTTTGCAAATTCCTGTCCAGAGACTTGCAAGTAAAAAGGATGTGGAGTTTCTAGACCACAGTTATCTTGGAATTATGTATATACAGATATTTTAAGAAATTATTTTTAAAACCCCTTCAATTTGAAAAGCTTTGTCTTTCTACACTGGTTTTGTCATAGGAGGATGCCACATGTTTTAGTCTGTGGTTGACATGCACCATTTGTTTCAGTGATATATTTTTTTCTTTAAAAATGTTAAAATTAGAAGAAAAACAGTAAATTTTTATTTCTTTGACTATAATAAAAACAATTTTGCAGAAAAATTAGTCTTTCTTACAACTAGAGACAAAACATTTCACTGAAGAATCACACTAAGAATAGTTTTAAACATGCTTTGAAAACATCATAGAGGGTGTGAAAATAGATTCAGTTTTAAAATGCAAAACTAAATATAAAAGCCAGGTTTTTCATCTCCTGTAGTACTCATCTTCTCTACAGTGTGCAAATTCTCAACACAGTTATTTAAAACTGTATTTTTTTCCTTCCAGAGAAAATGACATTGAAGAATGTGGCTTGGAAATGTTTTTTTCTGTTGATAAAGAAATACTGGGTGAAATCAAAAGCCATGATTTGAAGCCAAATGGTAGCAACATTCTGGTCACAGAAGAAAATAAAGAAGACTACATCAGGTGAAAATAAGTGAAGACTTTAAAATACTCTGTCATTTTCTTTCTTGAGTTCTAGCAACAAAAGACTGTCTTTGTCAGTTAAAGCATTGATGAATAGTTCTTGATGCTGGCAACAAGTGTCAAGTGTTTGGATCTCATAATTGATAAACGAATATTGATAGAAATAAGTTTCTATAATCCACTTTTCCTGAAGATCATGGTTAGAAGAAAGTCCACCTTTTTTCTAGAGTTATCTCAGTTTAGAAGAATAACATGATGAGAATTGTGACTGTTATGTATTTCATGAAATGTTGCATCTGTTTATTATTATAATTATATTGCTTCATAGCCTGCTGATGTTCTAGCCAACCATTCCTGGTTCATTTGAGGTTTTGAGTGGTGGTTTTTTGTTGAGGGTTTTTTTTTTTTTTTTTTTGAGAACATTTTTTGATGGTTTTGTGAAGATTCTTATTTTTCAAAGATACTTGGAATTCTTTTAGTTTTATCCGAACTGATCTTGTAGTTGTGTTATGAATGATGTCATAGGTTGTAATGTTGTAAAATAAGGTTCATATTTGTAACACCAAAATATTTTAAAGCAAGAGATTAGGAGTGAAGGAGCCTAAGAGTGATTAAGGAATAAAAATGTGATCCAGTGACCTGCTTTGTCCTGAAATATCTCCTCCTTCCTCAGCGTGCAGCAGTACAGCAGCTCTGATTTAAGGTGTGAACTTCAACATAAAAGCTTGGAGGATGTGCTTGCCAAAAAAAAACCAGTCACCATACGTTGCAGGAACAAACTAAACTGAATCACAGAGAATTTTCCTCTTTATTATGTATGATGTGTTCTGTGAAGGATTTTTCCATGGGCATGGGGAGGGAGTCAGGAGTGGGCTCTGTTCATCATGTGAGAGATCTTCAGACGTTTCAGTGACTCAAAAAGAGGTGATGTTTGCAGAAGAAACATTGGCATTTGGCAGGACAGAGGATCTGCAGAAATTAATTCTTCTCTAGTTCCTAGGAACCCAGAGAGAGCTTGGATTCCAGTTTCATTCAGATTCTTTTGTCTTATTCCAAGTCCTGCTTTAAGTCCCCCAAGTTTCTAGGACTGAAATGAGAAATAGCCACCTCTCCTTTAGACTCCAATGCTCCTGACAGGTTAGGCTTGAATTCAGCATAATATCTGCTTCTCCCTGGGTTCAGGTTCTCTGGGTCTCCTGCCTGCTTTTCACCCTTATATCAATGGAGAGTGGAGTTTCTGCCACAGAGCAAAGTTTCATGATTAACAGAAACAAATATGGAACTTTCTAAATGGACATAGTCACTGCTTGGTAAGCTGTCAGTCCTGCTGCTCTTCACCAGTACAACTTGTCCTGTTTTTTACCTTGTCATGCATAACAACTGAGATTTCTGGGGAGAATATCATGCAAAATCTTCAAATACCACGGGACTGCTGTGCTCTCATTAATGTAATCAGTGAAGAGATGCTGCCTCTTTGAGTCCAAAATACTTCTGTAGCAGAACAGTTAAATGCTTAGGGTAATTTAGAGAAAAACTGAAATGGTTTGCACAGAGTAAAGGCTGCTGATAAAATTATTCTGTGCTCTATCCCCAGAACTTTCCAGACTTTCTATGTTTTTTTTGGTTTTTTGTTTTTTTTAACTTAGCTTACAGTTTGTCTCAAAATAGGCAAAGATGTGGAGTTGGGTTAGCATGGGCCATTTAAATGATCTTGGTGTGTTTTCTTTTCCAGGCTAGTAGCAGAATGGAGACTCTCCCGAGGTGTTGAGGAGCAGACACAGGCTTTCTTTGAAGGCTTCAATGAAATTTTGCCACAACAGTATTTGCAGTATTTTGATGCAAAGGAACTGGAGGTAAAGGATTGCTTGCCTATTGCTGGATCCAGGTCATTACACATAAAATACTTCAACTCCAGGCAGTACATCTGAAGAGCAGAAATCACTTGAGGATGATGACTGTTTGACAGGGAATATGGGGGAAACTTAATGGAATAGTATTAATGTATTTTCCTTAACTTTCTTCTTTGCAGCCAACTTAGATGTTTCTACAGGCCAAGATTCTATCAGCAGAAATTTCTTACTTTGTTTTTGTGATTCTTTGATTTGCTGTGCTCAAAGATTAAGTAACTTGAACAGAGTGAAAGTTAAATCTAGATATGCAGTGGATGGTTGCCTATAGATTGGGCCAAGTTCATGGTTTGGGTCTGATCTCTCAAAATTATATTTCCTGAAGCATCTGTTCAGTTTGAAAAGTAAAACCATGGAAAAAAAAAAAAAAACAAAACATCCCATCCCTTGCAAAGAATTGTATGGCTGGGCAAAGATAAACTGGCTTGAATTTCTACGTAGAATCCCAGAATGGTTTGGGTTGGGATCTTAAATAATCTTGTTCCTGCCCCCTTCCATGTGCAGGGACACCTTCCCCTATCCCAGATTGCTCCAAGCCCTGTCCAGCCTGGCCTTAATCACTTGCAGGGATCCAGGGGCAGCCACAGCTTCTCTGGACTCCCTGTGCCAGGGCCTCCCCCCCTTGCAGGGAAGAATTTATTCCTCAAATTGCCAACGATTGCTCCATTTTCACAGCAGAGATACTCTAATGTGTGGCCTCTCCAAATACACTTCATGAACCATCACCACTCTTTCTTTATAGAAGTTTTGGATCAGGTTTAAAGTTAAAACCAAGTGCACTGTTGTTGCTGGTGTTGCTAAGTGGGGGTTCAGTTGTTCTCTTGTGCTGTGTGTGAGGTCACAGATGAAAAGTGCAAATTTATATTCCTCTTATTTCCCTCTTTCTGCCCCAAAGGTGCTTCTCTGTGGAATGCAAGAAATCGACCTGAATGACTGGCAGAGACACACCATCTACAGGCACTACACCAGGACCAGCAGGCAGATTGTGTGGTTCTGGCAGGTTTGCAGATTTTGCTTTCTTCTCAGACCAGCAGAAGTTACTGAGCATGCCTGCAGAGTGCAGATAGAATCTTACTGCTAACCCAGCTGATCCTAACAGCCACTACTTTTCATCTGGGGTGGGTGATGATGTGAAAATCAGAATAATGACTTTATCCCTAAATGTTTATTTCAATTACTGTTTTTTCAGTTTGTGAAAGAAATAGATAATGAGAAGAGGATGAGACTCTTGCAGTTTGTGACTGGAACATGCAGATTGCCAGTGGGGGGATTTGCTGACCTCATGGGTATGTATTAATAACCCTTCTAATGCTGGAGATACTAATGAATAAAACCAAATTATATATTTGTGGCATTTTAAATTAATTTTATATTAAATGCTGTTTTGAAAGCCATGTATATAATTGAGCTGTGATGGAAAAAGATGGAAATATTTACACCTATTTATTGTGCTTTAAAATCACTTCACATTGCATTTCTCCACATGCGTACTTTGATCCAGGCAGAGCTGTATAGTGAGAAAAATGTCCATTCTCTGTGCAAATAATGGTAATCCTGTGTTTATTTAAGCCTTGCATGCTTCTTCAGGTGTGTGTTACAAAGTGATACAAAGGTAGCTGGACCTATGCCTTGTCTATTGGAATTTGTTTCAGGGAGCAATGGACCCCAAAAATTCTGTATAGAAAAAGTTGGAAAGGAAAATTGGTTACCCAGAAGTCATACCTGGTGAGTACATACCAGTCAGAATATTGCTATTGCTCTGGTTTTGGTGACAATCTGCTTTGACATTTTGGTAAATGGGTAATGTGCTGAAATGGTTGAAACTCTGTGAAAGCAAACACAAATTACACCAATGAACTGTTGTTGAATGGTAGCTGAACTTCTAAAAATCTCTTATGGCATGGAATGGATTCCATTGTGAATTCCATGGATTTGTGTAATATATTACTGAACAATTAAAGTAATTAACAGTACTGTCTAACAAGGTTGGGATTATCTTTTGTCACTGCATTCCTTAGTAAAATAGCCACATTTACACACTACCAGAGAAAAGATCACTTCTGCTCTTTTCTTCGGGTGTTAGTGGTAGGCAAAACCACACAAATTGAACATTTCATATCTGAATCATGACTCTAATGAGAGTCTATGAGAGGTTGGTTTGCCTCCAACTAGGAAAAGTTAATGAAAACTATCACTATATGATTAATTGAATCCTAACCTCTGCTCTCAGAAATACATACATTTATATCAGTAGTCAGCTTTTCTGGGGGTATAAATCCCAGTATTCATCTCCACAGCAAAAATTCCAGTCACCCATATTCATAATGGATTGTTTGTTTCTGTTGTTCTTCATCAGTACTTAATTTTTTATTTTTCAGTTTCAATCGCTTAGACCTTCCACCATATAAGAATTATGAGCAGTTGAAGGAAAAGCTGTTATTTGCAATTGAAGAAACAGAAGGATTTGGTCAAGAGTAGCTGAAATTTGCACCTTGAAGAAAGTGAACCCTACATGATGTATGTGCTTCACTTCTTCTGCTTGTTGCACACTTCATTGTAAAGTAGACATGACTTGGATTTATTTAACAGTACTAATGTGTAAATAAATGGATGTTATCCTGAGGTTATCCACATTTACTCTGGATTTCTCCTGAGCACTTTCAGAAATCAAATGCGCAATCAGATATGGCTACAAGTGACTAATGACCGAAGTAGAGGTTTAATACAGCTTTGGGCTCTGCTTTGTTTTACCATTCATTAATTAGAATGTGTCCTTAATGACTGACAGATTTTTAACAATAGTTTTGTCTTTCCTTTTTAGTAGCATTTTTGCTACTGATGCACTGGGAAGTTCATTGGTAGCTGCAATGCTGCAGCAGCATCCTGAGCCTCTCAACAGCAGTGTTAGATCCAGCCTGGATCCACCTCTGTGCCGTGAGCAGCTCCATTCCTTAAGCTCCTTTTTCTAACTCAAGTGTGGCCAGACTGTTTTTCCTTGCCTGGAGTCTGCTCATGTGCCAGCTGGACTGAATCTGCTGCTATGGGGATGTCAAACTGTGGCACAAATCCAGGGCATAGCTTCACTTTGGTTTATCCCAGTCCTGCATGCTCCTGTCAGCAAAAGAGACACCTGCCCAAAGTTGTTGGAACACTGCTCTGTGCCCTCTGAAGGGTTCTGAGCTTTTGCTGTGTAACATTTGTTTTAACTTTGAAATCAATATTAACACTGTGGTACTTCACTTGTTTTCAAAAGACAAGTCCAGCTGGACTGCACTGATTCCACTGAGGTTCCTGTTTGCAGGCTGTCTGTCAGCAGTGTTAATGGACATGACCCTCGGGGTTTTTCCTACATGTTGCAGTCAGTTTGCTCCGAAGAGTTTGCCTCTCAGGAAGAGACACAAAACAACTGGATTCAGAAAATCATCCTACTCATCATTTCTGCAGATGAACTGATGTGTGAGACTGGCTGAGGCCAAGAGGATTAGAAAGTTCAGACACAGATTACAGGTTTTTGGGAAGCTGAAGCATCAGTAAATAGTTCTATAAAGTTTGAAACTAAAGTTTTTGGGGAGATTTCTAAGCTAATTCACCCTAAGCTGCTTACAGGTAGTAACTTTTGTAGCAAGTTCCTGTTGAATTAACATCTTTTATTTCCTTTTAGAATCTGTTCATTCTTTTCTGGTTTACAATAACATTTTGCATTTTATTGCTCCTTTAGACTGAATGCACTTTTTGGGTCTGGTCAGCCATTTCCCTTCCCCTGAAGGGAGGAAGTCAGACACCAGTGAAATGAGCTGTAGCTGCACTGAGAGACATGACACTTGAAATAACATGTAGCACATATTAAATCAAACGTGCAGCTCAGAGCACTGGGGCAGGAGCTGCATTTAAGACTCTTTCAGATGACAGAGCTGAAACAGGACAGTGGGAAAGTGTAAACCTGAATGTTCAATCTGGAAAAGAGTATTTCTTTCCTGCTGTCTCATCCATCTAAACTGCAAGAGGGAAAAACTGATTCAGGCCTAAGAAGAACCAAGACACTACAGGTTTTAACTGACTTTCACAAGTGTGTCAGGGCTCAGTGATAAATGCTTTGGGAAGGCAGGAGGGTGGGACTTGTCAGGCTTAAGCAAAGGAAGGCCTGGGGAGAGATGCTGATGGTACAGAAATGCCCCTCATTTAAAGTTTCATTGATGGAGGGAATTTGCCTTCAGGTGTGACTGGGAGAATTGCCAACTTCCACAACATTTGGATCTATCACAGTATACAGCTCATGAGAAAAAAAATAAAGCCTTATATATATTTTCTGTTTATATTAATTCTTACAATGAAATGTAGTTATCTAACATACTTACGAGAGAGATTAAATTAAGCAAGATAATGCAAGGTTAAGCTATGAAAAGTAGTCTATGTTCTGCATATTTGCTTTATGATTCATGTAGGGAACGTAGAACTATTGTTCATGTATAAATATCACCCAAAAGGCTGTCAGCCCTATATTTTTAAAATAAAGAATAGTTATAATTGAAATAGCCTTAACCCTAGTTCTATAGGGTTTGGCTGTTGATTATTTTTATGGTTGAAATGTTTAGTTCAGGAAAAATTTACCTTGTATATATTTTTGATGTCCAGGATTCCACTTATTCCATTGTTTCTTTAATTTAAATGGCATGTTTATATGTCTTTTCTGCTGTACCAGGATGGGAGAAAGGGGGCTGGATATCCCAAGCACCAGATATGATTTTAAAATATTGCAAATAAAGATCTCATTGAGGGGGGAAAAATAATCAGTGAAACATCAGATTTGGCCAAACATAAAAATTTGAAAACAACTTTACAGTGCTACATCGACAATATTTCTGAAGGCACAAGTTCAGATTGCTTAGGCATTTGAGTTGTGCATACTAACTAATTGTTAAATTTTTACAGCGTGTTGTGTAGAGGTTCAAATGAATTATACAAGCCACTGGTACACTTTTCAGTTCTTTCTGGGGATCTGGTGAAGCAGTACAGGGATGAGCTCAGAGCAGCTGCTCTCCCACATAACAGCTTTTTGTGGATTGGACTTACAGTAAGATTTTTCAGCAGAGATTAATTAATTAGTCTCCCACTGCTTCAACTGTTTTAGCAACCTGAGCTGCATAAATACATAGTATGTCACAAATGTACATTCATATGCAACTGTCACTTGATCCTAATTGCCAGGTATTAAAAGAAATTTTATTTAGAATTTCCCTCATGAGAATGACATGAGAAAATGAAATACTGATAATTAACAAAGCCTTATTGTTACGAGTAGCTCAGGAACTGTTAATTTACTAATGAGATGCACAGTAAATACATCATGTCTTTATCTCATCTTGTATGGAAGTTTTTTTAATCCAGTTGCTTGTTTAAAAAAAAAAAAAAACAACTTTTTTTTATTATTCTAAGAAAAAAATTGTTGGGGGAGTTATGGGGGTTTTTTTGGGGGGTTTGTTTTGGTTGTTTTTTTTTTTTTAATTTTATTACATGCTGCACTGGATTTGTAATCTCAACTCTGTTATATTGGTATCTCCAGCCTCCTTTTTTGTGGTGTCTTTTAATTTTCTCCAAGAATCACTGTTTGTGTATATGTGCTCTAGTGAACTCGTGTAGAAACTGGGATCAGCAGCACTGGATTGTAAAATACTGTACTGAAATTCATTGTTGATATTTCCTTGCATTGTAATTTCAAATACTCAGGTAACTGTAACAGTATCTCAGTAAGTCAAATACTTTTATAAAACTACTTAAAGAGATGGTGGTGTGGTCCTTATTCCTTACGTGTGACAGTATCCAGGTGGAAATGAAGTGTCTGTGTGCCCCTGGGTGTGAGGGTCAGGCTGCCTGGACTTTTTCTTCCACTAGGATTCTTTAGGAATAATTCTTTCCCAAGACCTTGTCCACCCTTGTTGATTATACTGGATATTGAGCAGGAGGTTTTTGACACAATTTGTGCATTTTTAGGCTAGGGGATATGCTGCCCTGAGGAGCCGGTGGGACTGTGACTGCTGAGGCTGGAGGGAGGTTCTGCAGGAGCCACAGCTGTAACTGTGCATTGCAGTGCTACAGCAACATGGTGTGGCTCACCAGCAGTGGGGAATGACTGCCAGTGGTTTGGATTGACAGAATGCCACAGAGGGGGGAAAGCTCCAGTGAGACCAGCTAGCCTTTTGGTGTCCCTGACCCTCCTTGAAGGGGTAAGTGGCATTTAGATTCTTCCTGTCATCAGAACCTTTCCTGACAGCCACAGACGTTCCCAGATAATTGAGATGGGCTTTGCAGTGAGGTTCCAGTTCCCTCAGCACTCACAGGGATGTCCTATCAGGTGTTAGGTCATAGATTGGACTTGATGATCTCAAAGGTCTCTTCCAACCTAATTAATTTTGTGATCCTGTCTCAGGGATCTGATTCTGTCCAGTTTGGTGAAACAGTCCCTAAAGTGGTCATCCTTCCCTGAGGCTGATGTTCCTGCTGCACACCTTCCCACTGTGTTCTTCCTCTGCTGTTTCCCAGGTGTTCCCACAATCTCAGGTAACATAATTTTGTCAGGGGCAGCAAATCCTAAGGAAGATTTCCTGTGCCAGGCAAATACGTGCAATAACAGCTGCCTTAGTGTGGAGACACTTCCTCCGAGCTTGGAAAGGAACCACTTAAAAGCATCCTAGTAAGTTCTGTAAACCCAAAATTTGAAAGGTGCTTTGGGCAGCTTTATTGTCAGTACAGATACAATGGTATTTCACAGACATCTGAAGTTTCTTTTAAAAAGGCAAAAATTAATCACAATGCAATATGTGATAAATGTACATCTCAGCTGCACCATTTTTTTTCTGTTTGGTTTGATTACCCACCACATCCTTGCTATTGCCCAAATCTTACCATAACACAGACTAGAAGTTAAATCCATCCATAGCAAAATGACTTCTTGTAGCCAAGCTGTAAAACTTGCTGCTGGACTGGTAAGAGAGATTAGAATTTAAGTAAATTAAGTTGCAGAGTTGTAAATAGCCACAAGAAGAGGAAGTAGCCTCTTGGATCCTAGATGAGGGTATTTTTTCTGAACTCTAGCAATGCCTGATCCCATGTCCATTCTCAGCCTGTCAGCCCAGCAGTGCACAAATGACAGGGTTCATTGGAGAAATCTTTTTCTCTAAAGAGAATGCAGACTGACAGAGTGCAGAGGCCAATGCTTACCTGCTGTGTCAAATCCTGGCTTTCAGAGGGGTAAAAAAAAAATTTTAAAAAAATCTAAAAACACTTTGTGAGGGCATGTTTCACATTTCACCCAATACCAACTCTCTGTGACTGCTCTGGGAGCTCGGTGTGAGTTCAGTGTCTGTGTGTTGAGTCCAGGGTTGTGGTCCCAAAAGAAGGAGCATTCAAACTGATAGGGAGTAGGTTTAGATTGGATATTTGGAAGGAATTCTTCCCTGTAAGGATTGTGAGGCTCTGGTACAGGTTGCCCAGAGAAGCTGTGGCTGCCCCTGGATCCCTGAAGTGTCCAAGGCCGGCTTGGATGGGGCTTGGAGCAACCTGGAATAGAAGGTGTCTCTGCCCCTGGCAGGGGCTGGCATGAGATGGCCTTTAAACGTCCCTTCCCACCAAAACCTGGGACTCTTTTTCACTTCTAGCAGAGCCTGAGCTCAGGGTGGAAGTTCCAACTTCTGCTGTTGTGTGTGTAGAATACAGCAAAGGTTATTCAGTGTGTTATTTTGTTTTGCCATCAGCCTGTGGGTCATGCCCAGTCCTTCCCCCGAGGGAGCAGGAGCTCTTCCTCTCTCAGGGGTAGGGGCAGCGCTCACCGTTCCCCTCAGGACACGGATCGCTGCGGCAGGGAGGGCCCAGCGCCTTAGCGGGCACCCAGGCCTTGGAGCGGCTCTGCCGCTGTTCGGGGCTCCGGCAGCACCCGAGGGGCCGCGGCCATCTGGGGGGAAAAGAACTCCCCTCACGGAGTATCATGGAATCACAGAACGCTTTGGGTGGGAAGGGACCTTTAGAGAACCTCCCACTATCCCGGGCTGCTCCAAGCCCCAGTGCCCACCCTGGCCTTGGACACTTCCAGGGACGGGGCAGCCTCAGCACCCCCACTCACACGGAAGGATTCCTCCCGAATATCTACTCTAAACTTCCTCTCTTTCAATGTGAACCAATCCCTCCTTGTCCTGTCACTCCAGAATCTCGTAAAAACACTCGTCCCACCTTTCCTGTAATTCCCTTTGAAATACTGATGTCCCTAAAGTGGAATCAGCGATCAGTAGCGTGTCGTGCGCGGCCTCGGCCGCTCGGGGGAGATTTGTGCGGGCTCTAAGCGCTCGGGGGGTTCGGGGCGGTGTCCCCGGAGGGTTCGGGGCGGTGTCCCCGGAGGGTTCGGGGCGGTGTCCCCGGAGGGTTCGGGGCGGTGTTCCCGGCGCTCTGGGCGGTGTCCCGGAGGGTTCGGGGCGGTGTCCCCGGAGGGTTCGGGGCGGTGTCCCGGAGGGTTCGGGGCGGTGTCCCCGGCGCTCTGGGCGGTGTCCCGGAGGGTTCGGGGCGGTGTTCCCGGCGCTCTGGGCGGTGTCCCGGAGGGTTCGGGGCGGTGTCCCGGAGGGTTCGGGGCGGTGTCCCCGGCGCTCTGGGCGGAGTCCCCGGCGCGGGCCCGCCCCGCGCTCCGAGCGCTTCCGGGGCAGCGCCGGGGCCGAGACGGGCGGCGGCGGCGGCTCCATCATGGTGGGTGAGGCCGGGCCGGAGCTCGGGTGAGGCCCCCGTGCCGCCCGCGGGGGTTTCTGTGCCTCTCCGGCCCTCGGGGGCTCCTGCGGCCGGTGCCGGTCGCGGCTCCCCTCAGGCACAGGGCCCGGGTAAAGGCGAGATGGCGCGGGGGCTCTGCGGGGGCTGGGAGTGCCCAGCCGGGTTCGGTTCGTGCTGGCTGTGTGTCGGGTTCTGGGTCAGGCCCGGGCGCCGTGCTTTGTGTGCGGGGCGGGTCCCGGCGCTGCTTCCTTCGGGCTCCGGTGGCTCTGCCTGCCCTGAGTCACCGCGAGCAGAGCCGAGTCTTCCCCCGGCCCTGCCCAGCCCAGCCCTGTGCTTTTCCTGCCTTGACTGCGGATGCCCGGGCACCTCCCGTAAGCTGGAAGCACTCGGCAAAAACAGACTGGTTTGGGATGTGTGATAACCGGCGCTGAATTCGTTCTGTTGGGATTGTATTGGAGGTTTCTCCCTGCTCAGACGTGTTGCTGGCTATTGCATGTTGATGGAACTGCGGTTCAAAATGTATGTTAGAATGTGTAAAGAAATAAATGCTGACAGAAGTTGCAGAGGGAAAATTGAAATTATCAAATAAGATGTATTTTTTAGGCAAACCTAGGAGTTCAGGTATTGCAGATGAAAACAGGAAGATAAAGGCTGCAGAGGGTATTTAGCAGCAAAAAAGTGTTGAGAGAGTGTTTATTTTCCTTTTCTGGAGTGCATCTTTCCTTCTGCATGTGCTATCTCTTGTAGTTATTCAGCCCTTCATTAAAATGGGGTTTGTGTGTTTCGTGAATTAAATATGTATTTTTTTTTTCTCAGTACTATTTTTGTTGGTCTGGTGAGCTGCACTTGCTTGTGCAAGTGGGAATAGGAGGAGCAGGACCTTCCCACATAGCAGCAGTGAACTGTCAGAGCAGATCACCCCGCTGTGAGTTAGATCAGCTGAAGGTGTTAGAGGAAATTAAAAACTGGTATCCTTCTTTATGGATGCTGCTTTGCATCTGAAAAGGTTTGTTAAGGTCCTATGAAGGAAAGTATTTAATTAGGACTTAAATAGTGCTACTTAGAAGGCAGGAAATCTGATCTTAATTTCTTAATATATTAAAAATTTTGCTGCTATATTTTCTCAGCATTCATACACCCTTTAGTTTGTTCAGTTTCTCTTGCCTTCCATTTGAAAATAGTCCAGCATTCAGAAATAAGCAAGAGTTTTGTTGGAAATACTTGAATTTTTCTGTGCTGGATCACACAGAAAATCTGCTTCATAAAGACTGTCTCGGGGGTCCCATCTCCTGTGAGCCACAGGTTGTGTTACCAACAGCAGCCTGAGGAATGTGCTGCTGGTGCTGGGGCTGAGCTGGTGTTGTGCTGTGTTTTGTTTGCTGTTGGACAAGGTCTCTTCCCAGGGAGCAGGGTGTGTGACACCTTTGTGCCCGTGTGCTGTGGGAGGAAGTGGCCAGGGCTGTTCAGGGTGCCCAGGGAACACAGCCTTGGCAAATGGCCCCTGTAGCTCTCACCTCTCTGTGCTGCTTCAGGTGATTCCTGTCTCCCTTCCTAAACCATTTCTGGGGGACTGCCTTGCAGGATCTGAAAGGTGCTGCTTGTTTCTGTTTCCTTTAATGGGAATAAAAAATGCCAAATGCACATCCAGCTGTGGAAATCAGCTCAGATATGAGGGTTTCCCACCCCACTACTGCCTACTACAGATGCTGTAGTTACATTTTGATGGATGTCTTGTAGCAGGGAAGTTGTGCAGAAGGTACTGAAACCTCCTTTGATGATTTTTGTAGAGCAAAGAGCTATTGCCTTGGCCTGCATTTGCATTTTTCCTTTTTAAAGTTGTTAATTAACTGGCAGTGGTTACAGCCTTGCAGCCATTCCAGCAATTAATTCCAGAATTACAAAGAAAAAGTGTTCATTCGTTGGTCTTCCCCTCACTTCTCTTACTTGTAATTGCTTTTGGCATTCATTGATAAAAGGGAACGTCATCTTGCACACACAATGTATCTCTTTCCTACTTCTTTCATAAATTCCATGTCTGTTTTCAAAGACAATTTTTGATTGACACCTAAATTGTAGCAGACTGTAGTTTCCAGCTGCAAGCCTTCAACAGGAGGCTTGAGGAGGAGGAGGGAGGGGAATTCCAGGATGATAATTGCAGATGGGTGAAGAAGAAAGGCAGATGGAAGATAACTGGAAAAGTCAAGTAAAAAAGGTGGCACCAAAGTACAAACATGTGGCTGTGTAAACCAGTGTAGGCAGTGGCTTTTTAATCATCCCTGTGCAGCTTTATTTTTCAGCCTCTTTCTCCCCAAGCTTTGGTGGGAGGCAAAGTGCAGCTGTAACCCTGCATTGATTTGTGCTTTGTCTTGCAGGCTGAAGTGGAGGAAACACTGAAGCGAATCCAGAGCCAGAAGGGGGTGCAGGGGATCATCGTGGTTAATTCAGAAGGTGCTGTGCCAGCCTCACTTTTCTGACTTACCACTTTCTCCAGCCACCCACTTTGAGGGCTGCTGCTTGTACCACTTGCACTTAGAGTCTGGCTTTGGAAGAGGTATTCCTGCAGCCCAAGGAGACAGACAGCAGTGAGGCTACAAGAGAAACTTGGTTTCCAAGTTCTGCAAGATCACTTCATTATTTTAGGAAATAAATTAAAGTAATTTGCAGAAGTATCAAAATATTTGAGTTATGGCAGTGTTTGAAACTGGGTTTGTGAAAACTTGAATCAGTAGCACTGAGGCTCTCACAAGATGTAAATCTTGCTGCTGGGCCTGTCTAGAACGCTGCTGGCCTGGCAGACTCCAGTTCTTTAGCACTGTTTAATGCTTCTGGTCTCATGGAACTCATCAGCAAGTTGTCTCTTTTTGGAGTCTCTGAAGAGTTCAACAGATCAACTTCTTCAGAGCACTCTGACTACACAGTGAGCAGCCCAAAAATTGAATATTTCCTAGAAATAATTTTCAGAAAAGATGACAGTAGCTACATGTGAATATGCTGAGGATCAGATCATGCAGCTTGGCTCCTGCTTGCTGGTTTTCTGTGATGGTTGAGTGGGTTGTGCTCTCTGTGCTGCAGCTGCAGTTACTCAAACACATACCTGGTTCTGCCCTGCAGAATTTGGTACTTGGCTGCTGTGTTCTGACCCAGGAGCTGGGGTTTGACTGACTTTTGGTGGGAAAACACATATAATGGGTGGCTGAGCAGTGTGTCTGCCCTCGAGGCTGGTTGTCACGGAACCAGGGACCTCCCAGGGCTGCAGCAGCTCTTAGAGCTGAATGTTGGAGCTTCAGTCTTGGAGTGTGGGATACAGCAGCTGGTGTCCTCCATTATCACTGATCCAGCCTGGCCTAGCTCAATACCATTTAACTGTGTTGGAGCCTTTCTGAAGTAATAAAGATGTCTTCAGTCAGGAAACTGGTATTTCCTCTCTCCTCTACACATAACTATTTTTGTTTGATTTATTTCTAACTCTCAAAATGCAAAAGTAAAGCACAGGTGCTACTAGAGGTAAACAGTTCTCACCTACACCTGTGGTCCCATGTCAGCTTTTTCATATCTTGTTCTTCATGTTTTCATCTTGCCTTCAAAGAGAACACTCCCAACCGTTGGTGCAGTGGCAGCCGAGGCTGGACCTGGTGCTGCCCAGTGCAGGGCTGGTTCTGGAGGTTTGTCACTGAGCCTTGCTGTCCCTCTCCTGCAGGTATTCCCATCAAGAGCACCATAGACAACTCCACCACCATCCAGTATGCTGGTCTCATGCACAGCTTCATCATGAAGGCCAGGAGCACTGTGCGGGACATCGATCCCCAGAACGACCTCACCTTCCTGCGTATCCGCTCCAAGAAAAACGAAATCATGGTTGCTCCAGGTAGGAGAGGGCAGGCCCAAAGCAGGAATCTGGGGATCCAGCAGGATTGTTTTCTCTTGGGACTGACACTGTCAGCCTGGAAGAGTCTGCCTGCTGCTTGTGTTCACATTGGATAATCCCTCCTTTCCAAGAAGCTGTTCTGCTTTCTGGAGAGTTGAAAGCTTTATCATTGACCTAAGTTTCCTTTGTCATGTTTGAATGTGGCAAATCCCTTCCCTCATTTTGTGTAGATCAAAGTAGAAAGTATCAGAGAGAGTACTACACCCTCTCATGCTTTGTTTTTCAGTAGGAAACCCTAGGATTTGGAAAGAAATACGTTCTGGGAACAATTTCCATTCAGAACTGTGGACTGAGTGATAAAGCAAGGCAGTCCTGACTTTCTAGTTCTGGGAAAAGTATTAGAGTACACTGTAGCTGTAATCATGAGTCATGGTATACAGCATCAGCAGCAACCTTCTTTTCAGGAAACATCCTCAGTATTTTGTTGAATTCCAAACTGGAAGCAGTGAGATGAGTGCAGGTCCCTCGTGTGGAATTCAGCCTTGTCCCTGAGTGCTCCCTGCTGGCATGGGGCTGGTGGGGAGGCCAGCAGGGGATGGCAGTTCCCTGTGGCAGGCATGGGCCAGGGCAGATCTGAACACAGGCTCTGGTTCATGCTGAGCTGAGGCAGTCTCAGATTTCCACAGGAAGGATGAAAAGAGGAATAAGCCTTGCTCCAGAAAAAACAGCTGTGACCCTCAGTGTGCCTTGAGAGAAGGGCAGTGGCCACCTTGCACTAGTGTGGCACGTGCCAGTTACTGTAATTTCCTGGCACAAACCAAGTTAAATTCAGCTGCCTTGGGAATGTGCAGTTTCTAAAGCTGAGAGTTTTTCTCAGTAAAGCCCATAAAATAATCTGTTACTTGGAACCTGTTTTGCTCGTTGAGACTGAATGTCAGGGCTCTGGAGTTCCCACAGGGTATCAGAGAGATGTGAAAAATGTTGGAATTTACTGTTTCTGCAAGCAAATACCAGCAGTGAAAGAATAATTTTCTTTTTTTTTTTTTTTTTTAATCCCCAGATAAAGACTATTTCCTGATTGTCATCCAGAATCCAGCTGAATGATGACACTGACTCGGTCTGGTTTTTTCCCTTTGCTTGTCTTATTTTCCCTATTTTATTTTTTATTTAATGGTAAATAATAGAGCATTAGTGTTAACTGTGCTGTGACTCTTCAGTAAGGTTTGGGAGAATTAAAGCAGGTGGTTTTGTTGTCTACAAGCAGAAAAAATGGCACTTTTTGTATCACAAGTCCTTTTGAGTGGGAGCTGGCGAGTTGGATTTGGGCAGTAAAAAATGCAACAGATTCTTTTGATAGCTAAGATAATAAAATTCTAATAATAATAACCAAAAAAAAGCTATTCTTTGTATGCTTCTATGCTTCTTTCACCACTGAGCTCTGCTTTTACACTCTTAGTTTTGAATGGCTTGTAAATATGTCTGCCTGTCCTCTAGTTCTGTCTTACTCTGTTGGTTTTACTTCAGAAAAGTCTGACCATAAGAAATTAAAAAGTGTCACCAGTAACTGGTTTTGTCTTACGTGTTTTTCTTCTCAAGATTTTAAGTTTTGTCATGACTGATTGAATTTTTCTTCAAAAAACAGAACCTTCCTGGGACTTTTTTTGTTTGTCTGTTGCTTTCTCTGAAGAAGGATTTGGCCCAAGGGCATGTGCAGTGCACTCACAATTGGCTCTTGTGTTGTAGGTTTTCCTGCCACTTTCTGTTCCAGACAGAATTTGCATGGCTAAGGAAGGCCATGAGGAGCCCAGCAAAGGGTGGGTGTGTGGGCACTCAAATAGCCCAGGTAACCCTGTGCAGGGTTTTCTCTGTGTGTTTTCAGACCTGGACATCAATTTTTGGACTGTGTCTGATCTTCTAAGTGGTGGCCATGACCCTGAAGGTCAGGAATGCCTGTAGGGGTGTGTAGCCCTATAACATGAGTGCTTTGGGTGTCCCAGCTGCCCCTGTGACTCAGTGTTGGTTGTTGCTGTTCATGAGCTGTTTCTGCTGCTTGGCCTTTGGAGCAGCTCCAGATGCACAGCAGTTGTTTGTAACCCAGAGAAATATTTCCTTGGAGGTGGTGACCTGCTTATGGATTTTGGCTTTCCCAAGTAGGTGGCAGTGCTACTTCTCTGACCAGTGAAAAATTTGTAGTGTCCTGCATTCTTTTGGATACTTCCTTAAGGATAGCTGTCCTGCCAGTAGCTTTGTGTCACAGGAGCTTGGGACAAAGAGTATTGAGTGTTAGTGTTGGTTTTACTTAAGCTGTAATAAGTAACCTATTGCAAAACAAAAGATCATGGTTCTTTTTTGTTTTCTTGAGATGATAAACTTGCAGTGAAATGACTGACCTCCTGCTGTGTGCTGGTTGGTTGTAGGGTTGGGGGTTGGTTTGGGTTTTTTCCCTCAGGGATTGAGAGCAGCCTGGCATGAAACATGTGGTAATTTGAATGAAAGGCTCTTAAGGTGAGTTTGGAGTCAAGGAGCTTGCCAGGTCCATCTGAGCAGGGCCTTGCTTAGGCCATGCAGCATCCAAATTTAACTCAGATTTGTTTTTTAAAACTGGCAAGGTGAAGGAAGCTGAAGAACCACAACGTCCATTTAGTTACTATGGAACAAAGTAACTAAAGTAAATAGTAACTAAACTAACAAACTAAAGTTTATTTGGATCAGGACCATTAGAGTGCCACAGAGCTGGCAGCAATTTCTATGTATAAAAGTTAGGGGAGTATGGTATCAGAAACAGGTCAAAAAAAGGATGGATAGAGCTCAATTTCTGGTCTTGTGCTTTGTGAGTCTGGGCCTGGTTGTTTGTATGGTAAAACTACTGCCAAACTGAGGAAGAATAGAAAAATGAGCATTATGGTTCCAGTTCTTTTTTGTAGCCAGGATCACAGGAGGCCTTGAACAGCCTGTGCCACCTGCACCCTGGAGCTGCTCTGTGCTGGGGCTGGAGACTGGCCTGATTTGCTGTCTTGGAAAAGTCAGTTTTGATTTTGGTGGATCCTATTGAAGGCTGAGGAAGCATCTGCTGCTGGGAAAACAAACCCTGATGGATTAACAAGGTAATGAAAGGGAGTTTGGGGCGTGGATCTGGACTGGGAAGAGCAGCACTTGAGGCCCAAGGTTGTCTCTCCTGTGCAGCTGGGGGTGCAGGGGCAGGAGCCCAGACACTGCCCTGGCCAGCAGGAGCATCACCACAGTTCCATTGGCTAAAATACACTTTTAGCAACATCACAGGATTGCTTTGGGGAGGTTTGTCTCACTGCTGTGATGCAGGAGTGCTCATTAGCAGTGGTGCTGCACTGGGACCTGCTGGTTGATTCCAGGTCATGCCAGGACAGCTCATGGTGCTTAAACCTTGGACTGACCCAGGGATGGGGAGGGTGGGGGAGCTGGATCTGAAATGCATGTCCTTAAATAAGGAGTTTTGCCCATGACATCAGTAAGAGAGACACCAGGCAAGAGAGGCATTAATATGTGCAGGATTATTTGGGAAGCTGAGGGCTGAAGGAGGAAGTGTATAAATTAAATCAAACTTCTTTGATCCATATCCCATTTCTGGAAGTACATTAACATGCTGAGAAGCTCCAGGGCTCCTATGAAATGGGGTTTTTTCTCCCTTTCCAGGTGTCTGAATAATATTCTGTGGAATTATGGCCCAGTCCTGAAATGAGGTCTGCATTCATAAAACCAGGGGCCACATCACTAAATTGGAAAGACTTCCACATTCCTCTCATCAAAAAGAGGTTCACACTTCATAGCAACTGTAATAAACCCTTTTGCTGAGGATAAAGTCTTGTAAGGGTCATCACTTGCCATGTCTGATTCAACATTCCTGCTTTCCCTTCAGTATTCTCTCATTAAGAGGACCTATAATCAGAGGTTAATATCTCTACTTGTATCTTAATTATAAAAGTGAATCTCATGAGTTTATACTTCCTTACCAGGATGTGCTTGTTTAACTATTGCTTGGTCAAGGAAAATCCATTATATTGGCCATGAATGTGCTTTCTTTCTTGGGTAAATTCAACAAGGAAACAAAAATTTCTTCAATTCTCATTAAATATATATTTAACTGGTGGAACAATAATCAGAGCAGTTCTTTCAAAACTGCATCTTTCATTTATTTTTTTTACCAAGGTTGTACTTAATCCTTTAACACTTGTGTTTGCTCCTGTTTTGTGCCAATTCATGGTAACAGTGACACAGCTCCTGTTGCTGTGTGCAGTGAGAAGGGATATTGGACCTGGTGAAACACTGACGCTCTGTTTGCAGTTGTTTTTTATTCATTTACCAGGTCCAGAAATAGCTGCCCTATTTTGAGTCATGCTGCAGGCTTTATTATATTCAGCATAACCATGGCTGTGAATGCAGCAGGGAAAACAATGGGCTCATTAGTGGGGAGATGATTGGGGTAGATGTGAGAATTGCATATGTCTGAGTATCTGTGAGAGTAGTTTATGTTCATGGTCTGAGCTGTGGTGGCTCCATCCCCACACAATCCTTCCTTCTCCTCCACCCTTCTCACAACAGCCACCTTTGCTGCCCAGAGATGGCAATGACACTTGGAAGATGCTTGAGCCAAATGTCCAGAAGACGCCACTGCAGGCCAGAGTCATGGACACGTCTGTCCTTTGAGCACCTCTGGAAATCCCAGCCCAGGTGTACTTCTGCTGCCTTAGAATAGGCCCTCAGGTGCTCTGCTCCATCAGCACTGGAGAATTGCTCCTGTTTTGGGTCATGTCTGAATAAACCACTATGTCCCGTGGGGAAATGAGGGTGCTCTGCCATGGTGTTCCATGAACGGCTGTTGTCATGGGGAAAGAGCTGCTCTCTCTTCTGTTGGGACTTATAAAAAAGAGAGGGGCAGATAGCAATAGGACAAGAGGGAATGGCTAGTCTGAAGACTAAGAGAGGTGAGTTTCGATTGGACATTGGAAAGGAATTCTTCCCTGTGAGGGTGCCCAGAGGAGCCCCTGCCTCCCTGCAGGTGTCCAAGGTCGGGTCGGACGGGACTTGGGTCAGGGCTGCGGAGCAGGCTGGGCTGGCGGAATGTTCCCGTGTCCGTGTCCGTGCCCGTGTCCGTGTCCGTGCCCGTGCAGGGGTGGCACGGGCGGGGTGACGGTCCCTCCCCGCGCGAACCGTGCGGGGCTCCGGGATCCCGGCGGGGGCGGGGCCCGGGCCCGGGGTGGGCGGGGCGCCGGGCGGGCCAAGCCACGCCCCCCGGCGGGGCCGGTGACGTCACCGCGCTCCGCCGCAGGCCCAGCGCAGACGGAGCCGCCCGGTGCCGGTGCCGTGCCGGTCTCGCCGCGATGCCCTCGGACCGGCCCTTCAAGCAGCGCCGCACCTTCGGTGAGCCGGGGCTGGCCGGGAGCGGCGGCGCGGGAGGGAAGGACGTGGGGATCTGCCGTGCGCCGTCCCCGCCGTGCTGCCCTGCGGGGCGGCCCCGCCCGGGCCGGGCTCGGCCGCCGCGGGTCCCGCCGGGCGCGGCCGCGGAGCAGCGGGGCCCGGGCCCGGGCGGCGCCGCGCGGTGATGTCATCCCGGGGGGCCGCGCCCTCCCCGCTGTGCCGCCGCTGTGCACCGGGGTCGGTGCGGGCCCGAGGGGCCGTGGGCTGCCCGGGGCCGGGGTGGTGGCCGGGTGTCCCTCTGACTGTCAGAGCACAAGGACCTGCCCAGAAATCGCCTTCCGCGCTCCCCGTTCCGTCAGCGTCAGGGCGGCTGTTGTTCCAGGATGCCGCACGCCCTCTGCGATGGCTGTGGGGACCTGGAGGAGTCAGTGCTCGCATCCTCCCCTTTTGTCAAAGGTGCGCGGTGGGGAGGCTCAGTAGGTGAGGAGGTGACTGTGGAAAGGCCCAGATTTAATCTCCAGACCCGATAGTGGAATCCGAGGAAACATCCACTGCTGTGTCTCTTCACTTTGCCAGCCGGTGCAGGGAGTGGTGCGTTTCTGGCAGGTTAAATTCCTGGGGAGGGGCTAACAGTTGAGCTTTACTGGCTGTGTAATGCTGAAATTGGTGTTTTCATGCCTAAAACCCCTCATATTGTGCCAAAGACTGTCCAAACGCAGGTGAGGGCATTTCCTACACGAGTTTTAAAATTAGAGCTTTTGCTTGCTGAAAACTGCTGTTCCAGCCCCTTGCTGCTCTCTTGGAAACTGTAAATATTTGATATTTTATTGGCACAACCCTTCTGGCCTTGAATGCTTACCCAGCCCTCCTCTGCCACAGGACTGAGCCAAGAGAACACGCACAAACAAGAACCAGCCGAAGCCTGGGAGCTTGGGATCCCCGCTGTGTTCTCCTAAGCTGTGTATTAAAACCAGTAAAGTCCTAAATCAGCCCCTTAGTAACTCCCTACTGTTAAACTGGTGAGAATCAGCTTATTATGGTCAAGAGGAGACTGGTTCGCCTTTGTGGGTTGCTCAGACTTTGTGTGAGCCAAAAGGAAAACAAAATCTGAGGCTCAGAGTAGTTGAAAGAAAGCAGGATTAAAATAGCCCAAGAGGGACAGAGGGGGGTGAGGGAGTGTGGTGCTGTCAACTGCCAAGTGCTCCTTGTTTCTCTGCACTTTCCTCTGCCCTTTTGCTCTCTCAGCTGACAGGGCTGCAGAGCTGAGCCAGGAGGAGGGGAGGAGGAGGTGGCCTGGCAGCCCCCACAGTTGCTTTGGATCAGGGCTGGAATTACTCTGTTGGAGAAAGTAAATACAGCTTGTTTTTGTCTTCGAATATTACACAACAGGAGCAGGAAGCGATTGTTTACAATGCAGTTGGAGAGGGCTGGTGGAAAACATTTCCAGCGATTCTGTACCTTCAGAATGGCTTAATTTTTAAGGCTTCAAAACTTTACAGAGATGGAACAGTTCCAAAAAAGCAGCAAAAAGGCAGAGTGGTGGTTTACAAAGGACACCCAAGCTCCAGTTTATGGCAAGTGGCTGCTTTATATCTTGGTCTGCTGCTCCTCAGTGAAGATTCTGTTTTACTTAGTGCTTGTGTTCCTCCTCCTTGTATTTTTCTAATTTTTCTGTGAATTTCTTATGTTTGTTCATCTGCTTGGTCTTGGGTCTCTCCCGAGTAAAATTTCCCGATTTCTTTTCATCATTGTTGAGGACTTGAGAAGGGGACTGACTGGGAAACACTAAGGCTTTGGTCCAAGGTGTGTGTAAAGCATGAAGCAGTGACTCCTCCTATTATCTGAGGTGAGCTCAGGTGAGCTCTGTGAGCAGGTCCTTGGCAGCAGAACATCCTTGCTGGGGGTGCAGGGGGGGAAATGTGGCAGCACCCTCTGCATCCATGTGCTGAATGCAGAGGCTGAGGCGTGTTCAGATCTGTTGCAGGAGTCCAAAACAATTCCCAGAACAAAGCTGTGGTCTGTGTCAGAGGAACAGGCTGTCCTGGCAGTAGTGAGAGCATGCAGCAGCCTGATGACACCGCTGCACTTCCCGAGGGAACACGAGTCCTTGGGAGCATTGTCCCACTGCTCCTGAAGTGGGGGTTGCACTGGGCTGGCAGCAGGTGCCAGCTGTGTTTCAGTGCAGCACAGAACCCGTGTGGTGACAGACACGGGCCTGATCCTGGGCTGGTGATCAGAGCTCCTCGGTCCTGCCGAAGCAGAGGCAGGAGCACACCTGTACACACGTGTGTCCTGTGCCTCAGCTGGAGCCCCTGGCTTGCTGACAGACACAGAGCATTGACCTTGGCCTCTGGATGGAGTGCTCCCATCCTGGGTTCCATCCTCTGGGAGATCTGCCTTTGGTTGTGGAAGCCTCTCCCCTTCAGAGGAAAGGCAGTGGTGGGTGTGGAGTGAATCCTCTGGTGGCTCTGGGGAACAGTGTGAGCCAGCTGTGCCTGTACCCATTGAGAGATCAGGAGTGGCTGATTTGTCTGCTTCACACAATCCTGTGCTTGTCACAGCAGTTTTGCATGTTGGTGGCCTTGAAGACCATCTGGATACTGATATGGGGTCAGTCCATCAGCCCACACTGGTCCTTGGCTGGTCCCCAGGGTGTCTGTGCTCTGGCAGTTGTGCTTTGAGAAACGAGATTCCTTGAGAGGAGGATGCTGCTCCAAGCTGCTGCTTAGCTGCCTGTACCTGGGATTAATTGCTGAAGACATTCTGTGACTTGACTGGATGTGAGGGGAATTATCAGCGCTGAAGAACTCAACAGGTTTCCAGAACAAATGGCAGCCTGACATGTAGACCACAGATTTTGATTTTTTTTAATTTTTATTGTTTTATATAACACAAGGTCCTGACTGGCAGCCAGGAATAAAAAAACCTGTGTGGTTAATTCTTTTTTTTTTTTTTCTCCCCACTATAAAAACTTCAGGTCTTCCTTTGAGTCAGAAGAGTGGAGACTGGTGAATCCAGGGGCTGGCAGGCCGGCAGGCCTTTGCTGCCTCTGTCATCAGGTAGCCATGAGCTGTGGATAAGCCATGTCCCTTGGCTTTGGTGTTCCTTCTGTGGTCAGTCTGAGCAGGGATCACAGCCAGGAGAGTCACCTGGGAGGTGGCACAGTGTGTCACTGGCTCGTGTGACATTCTGTGGTTGACTGGCAGTGTGTGAACACTACCAGCTCTGTCATGCTGTTGTTTGCTGCCTTTTGTCCTCAGAAGGTGTTTTAAGGCTGTGAGAGAAAATGCAGGAATGAATTCAAAACTCTGGTGTGTGGCCCGTGTCCCCAAAGCATTTGTGCATGTCCAGGCCTGTTTGTGCACAAGCAGCAGTGACCTGTGCTGGCCAAAGGCTCTTGGTGCAGGCAGGTGCACAGTGGGCTGCACAAAAATACAGTCCTGCCAGCAGTGCCAGGTCTTTCCTTGAGTAGTTTGAAGTGTACTGAGCAGTTCTGAGAAATCTGAGTATGTTCCTGCTGTTTTGGAGGATCTGGATGGGAAGGCTGTCCAGGTGGAAGGTCGCTCAGCAGGCAGAGGGAAGCCCTGCCACAGCAGCCTCCCCATGGCTTGTACAGAGGGAACTCGCTGTTCCTTTACCAAGGATAGTGAAACTGTGGTTAAATGTTGGACACAAAACCAGTTCCTTATCTGAAACTGTGATGTAAATACTCAGTTTGCCATCCTGACATGACGCAGCAGGTGCTGCCTGTTTGCCCTCGTGCTCAGGGGGTGCAGTGAGTTCTGAGGTGTTTGGATGATGGGGTCCAGTGCTCATCCAGTGCCCCTGCGTGGCCCATGGCAGGGGTGGATCACAGAATCCCAGAATGGTTTTGTTTAGAAGGGGCCTTAAAGTCCATCTCATTCCACCCCCTGCTGTGGGCAGGGACACCTTCCACTATCCCAGGTTGTTCCAAGCCTGGCCTTGGACACTTCCAGGGATTCAGGGGCAGCCACAGCTTCTCTCGATGACCTGTGCCAGAGCCTCACAATCTTTACAGGGAAGAATTCCTTCCCAATATCCCATCTGACCTTGCCCTCTGTCACTTTAATGCCATTCCCCCTTGGGGAATGTCACTCTAATGGTACTGTACAACCAGAGGACAAGTGTCTGACATGTATTTACAGTTCACAGTTGTGGTGTGGCTCTGCTTGATCATGAGCTGAGCCTTTACCATGATTTGCCAGATGCAAATGCTCATTCCTAGAGCCAGGCTCAAAATCATTCTCCTGTTACATTTTTAAACTGCTAAGAAAAATGGAGGTGTTTCCTCTTTGTGTTTTAAAATCCATTTTCAAGCTCTATTCTGGAGCTAGGAATATTGGGAACTTTTGTAAATTAATAAGGCTGCTGAGATCCTTCTGCAGTCACAGGGCCCCAAGAACCTGGCATTCAGAAATCCTCCTAGACACTGCACATTTGGTATTGCAGCTATAGTGATGGGATGGAGAGTCAGGAAGACAGAGCATTCACTGCTTCATGTTCATGTTGGTAATACCTTCCATGGACAGTGGAGCTTCAGGCTCACCCTTCCATGCTGCAGAGACGTGTTTTCTATCAGTTCAAAGCTTTTGGGTTCAGAGCAGTTTGGTCTAGAGTCATTTGCCCTGTGCAGAGCACCCAGTGTTGCAGACAGACAATTGAATAAACCTGACAGTCAGAAGCACTGTCAGGGCTCTGCAGTGCTGCTGTCCTGTGTAGCCTGGGACAAGCACTTTTTGGGATGCTGAGGACACCTGCCCTGGGCACATCCTCTTTCCTTCCTGGACGTTGGAGTCTCCTTTTGGAGCCCAGCACCACTGGCCTGAGAAGGAGCACGGGGCGAGGACAGGTCAGGTCAGGTGCTGGATGAGCCATGACACATCCCCAGAGGTGTTTCCTGGTGGTTAGAGGTGTCTGGCCTTAGGGTGGTGTGATATTACAGAAATAGTAATTGATGTTCATCTGGAATGACCTGCACAACTGGCCTGTGTCTCCAGCACTTGCCAGCTCATCCCACACACATCCTGATTTCAAACCATCCAATTCCTCCTCTCCTGGCAGAAAATATCTTGGAAAGAAGTCCGTGCTCTAGCAGCACTCTGCCCTGGGACTGACCACAGCAGCTTCTTGAAGAAACATGTTCATTTTTGCATCTGCATTAAATCTTAGGCAGATCCCTCTCCAGGCTGGCTGGCAGGGTGTGGTGTGGATGGCAGGGAGAAGCCACAGGGCTGTGCTGGAGGTGCCAGGGATGTCTGTACACTCTGGAGCTGTGGGACACAGGGACAGGCAGTGGCTCATGGCTGTGTTTCTGGTCTGTGCTTTGCTCTCCACACAGCCCTTGCTCAGCTCAGGAGCTGTTTATCTGGTAGCATGCTGATGACCTTTCCAGGTGGTATTTGTTCTTACTGGTGTTTTCCTAACAGCATTCCTGCTGGTCACAGGCAGCAGGGCCTCTCCCTGTTGTCCATCTGCTGCCCTGGGGTAGCTCCAGTGCCTCAGCAGTGCTTGTCTACAGTCTCCTGAAGGATGGTGCCCCTTATGCAACGGCACTGTTGGAAGACTTGCCATGTGTTTTCCTTCTGTCCCACCATCTGTATCTTTTGTCTGCTGAGGCTCTTTTGCATCCAGGACTGTCCTTTCATCCTGTGCCTGCACAGCGCCCAGCACAGCAGGGACCTGGCTCCTGTGGCCAGGGTTCCTGGGCACTGCTGATAAAAAAGGTTAATGTTTGCAAAGTGTGGCTTAAAATTTTCCACTGTTGTCCTCAACTGCCATAATTATCTCATCCTGCATTGCCATGGGATACACTGTGTGCTCGCATCTTTTGGAGCACAGCTTGGGAAGGACCTCAGTCAAGAAGACAGCCAAGATTCTGGTGTTTTGGGCAATTGGCAAGCTTTGCTGTTGGTACTTAACGGTTGAAACAGCAGTTGGAGGAGAAAGAGGCAATTTCCTGGCATATGCAATGCTACAAAAATACTCCTATCTTTCAATAGGCCCTGGCAGAGAAGTTTCCCTGGGAATAACCAATAAAATTGTGTGGATTTTGTCTTGCTGCCATCTTGAGATCTGACATCCTGGCTCTGGAGAGAAGTCTGTCTTCCTTCATGGCAGAGATGTGATGCCCAGAGCTGGAGCAGGGGTGGGGCTTTTCCCTCTTTGCTCAGGCTGGAGCCCCTGAGCTGCTGCAGTCAGGTGTGGTGTTCTGCTTCCCTGGCAGCAAGGAGGGACCAGAGGAGAGCATGGGTAGGGACAGGGCTGTGTGAACAGCTCTGGCTTGCTCTGCTCACTGGCTAAGGATTAGGTGTAGCCAAGTGCTGCAGGAAAGGGGAAGTCTCAACTTGGGCACAGTTTGAGCTGCAGGTGGAGAACAAAGCTTGTAAGATCAAACCTGTTGTGTATGAAATGTGAGTGTGCAAACACTGCTGGTGCTGGAGTGGGGGGATCCTGCCTGTCCTCAGCACCAAGGGAGCTTGGCTGCTGTGCTGGCACCTCCAGCCAGGTTTCTCTGAAGTGCCCTTTAACGGTTTTCTCTCTGTTCCTGTGACTTAGATTAGGCTGTACAGGCACTAAATTAAGGCTGGTATTTATAGCCCTTCTTGCTGTGTGATGTTGATGCTTTCATGAGTCATAGGCTCAACCTCTTGCTCCCACCCCAGGCTGAGGAGGGTGTGGGTGACCATCACTATCTCTTGCTGAAGATCTCTTGTGCCCGAGCTCATGTGTGCACAGAAATCATCAGGGATTGATGCAGCTTTTCCTGATTGCCAAGCCTGCTTCTTTGGCTCTCCAAGTCTGGGATGGGACAGAGTGTGCTCTTTACCAGTGCTTCAGGTATCCTGGAAACTTCTGCCTGTATATTCAGGAACCTGAGCACCTTAGGTGGGATTGCTCCCAGCTGCCTTCCCAAATGAAGTTTCTGAAGTGAGCAGTTCCAGGCAGAGGAAGTGGTGCAGTGCTTGAGGTGTTTGTCATTGCAATCCATGGAGCTGCTGGAGGGATCCAGCAGCCCCTGGAGTAAAGCAGCACCTGCTGCCATTCCACTGTAGTGACCTGCTGTCCAGAGGGAGCAGGTCCTGGGCATGTGGCAGATTTTAAAGGGTGGGACAGGAGAGCTTCCACTGGCCCAGCAGACTTGAGGGCAGCTGAGAGCTCTGTCACTGGTGTCTCATGCCCTTGGTTCCTCCTGGGCATGGAGTCAGCAAACCTGGAAGGAGCTTTCTGCAGCAGCCACCTCTGTTGAAGGCACCCTGTCTGCTCCCCTTGGGGGACAAAGGACTGGTCCCAGGGATGGAATCCTGAGGCACTGATGTGCAGCTGCAGTAATGATGCACCCTTTTCCTCTCTGTGTGGCATCTTTTTCAGTGTAATGGGCAGGAGGCACCTGTGTAAATAAGGTGGTGATGGCTTGTGCCATCTCCTTGTGCTCTAGCTGGTGATGCTTCCAGGGAGCAGGAAGGGATGTCTGGCGTGTGGCTGCCTTTTGGCACACACAGCCTGGGCTAGCTGGATACTCCAAGGTTATCTTCATTTACTAGCCATGATAACGTGCCTTCAGCAAATTCCTTTTCTGACCCTTCTCACAATTACCTACGTTGTTCAGGCTTCCTGTGCAAACAGTCCTGTGACCTTACAGGGCAGCACATGGTGTTTAGGCAGCTCATTGACACGGCCATCTGATGGTAGGGAGAGAGAAGCAGCCTAGGGTGAACACTGGAGCCTGAATGACTGGCCAGACCTGAAGACACAGCTCTGCAGGCTCTGTTAACACCCAGAAGTCTGAGCTGGCTGCAGTCAAGCTGCTGGAATTTCCATGGTGATCAGCATCATCCAGTTGAGCCCTGGATCTCCAGCCTTTTGGATGCTTCATCCTGGATACACGTGAACATGTGGGAATGGGGCTCTGTGGGACAGGGCAGCTGCTTCTGCTCCAGCTGAGTGGTGTGGGCTGGGTGCTGCTGGCGCTGTGTCCTTCACCATCCCCAGGGAGGTGTCTCTGTACCAGTGTCACGTGTGGTGCTGATGTCTCTGTGACTGCCTGGCTGATTGGTACCTCAGGGGAAAATTGTCTGTATTACAAGGATGACTCTGGATCCCTGGATTGGATGAAAAGGAAACATGAGAAGCTGCATCTTCAGTCATAAAACCCAAAACAAATATGCCTGAATTTTTCGTGAAATCCAAATAATCTTGCTCTGTGTTGATCACCTATGCAGTCCTACAGGATAAAAGGTCTAAGAATTCCTAGCAGAGCAATATTTTCCTCTCAGAGGAGTTAGCAATGGTGCTCAAAACTTTCAATGATCTGGTGATATTGTAGTCTTGGGGCTTTTAAAGACACTCCAGTTTCTTCCCAAAGTCATACCTAGCCAAATTCAACATACAAGCAATAAGGTTTTGTTGAGTGCTCAGAGGAGAAATTCTTGGTGTTCCTGAGGAGAAAACACTCAAATACATGCATTTATCCTGCCCTCCATTATCCCAGTGGGTCATGAGGAGCTGGGGCTGTGTGAGCTGATGAGGGGAGTCAGGCTGGATCTGGTGCTGTGCTGTGTGTGGCAGGATGATCCGTGACAGATCCTGCAATACCTAGATCTCTTTTATAGGCAGTGCTTAGTCACTGACCTTCACCCACTGGCTTAGTTTCTGAGCATTTCAGATGGGCCATGGTAGGCTATGAAGCACTTCCCAGAGGAGTGGCAGTTCCAGGAGTGCAGGTCCATGGTGTCCCAGGGAGAGCATGCACAGAGCTCTGCCTGGCTCTGGTACTGCTTTTTTCTCTGCTTTCTCCTGCTTTGGGTTGTGGAAAGCAGAGAGCCCTCTGGTAAAGCAGTGAGGGGTATGGGAATTGTGTAAACTGGAAGAGTACATGTTTTGTGTGCTGCCTGTTGTGTGTGTCAATAAATATCAACTCTGCAGGAAAATGGAATAGAAATAGAAAGTGTGAGAACAACTGCAGGAAAAGTCTTTCTGTATGTGGGTCATCTCCTTGCTTAAGGTTTTCTTCCTGCATCCAAGCCTAGAAATACTTTCTGTCAGGCCAAGAGCTGTTGTAGCTACTCTGTAGATATGTGCTAGGGAAGGAGGTCTCCTTGGCGAGGTGCAGCTCTTGTGAAACCAGGCACTGTGCCAGAGAGTGCTTGGAAGTGCACATGACAGGCAGAAGGAAATGGCTAAAACCCAGCCCAGCTGGAGAATTGTCTCCCTGGAGGAAGCATCCAGGAGACACCAAGAGCCTGAACTTGCAGAGTGCAGCCCCTGAGGCTGTGCTGCTGCCCTGCTCCCATTGCCAGGAGCTGCATTTGCTTAGGGTGGATTTCAGTTAGTTTTGTTATCTTCTTGGTGTCCCTTCACTCTCCTGATTTCCAGGTGTGCTGCCCAGTTTTACCAGCCAGAGTGTCCCAGCCTGGGGGTGGTTGGGGCAGTAGGAGGCCAGGAGCAGTTGGTCATTGGAGCTGGCATCGGGCAGACCATGCTCAGAAAAGGCCTGGTGAGCAGAGGGTGCATTCCTTGGGAAATGTCCCTCTCTCTGGGTCAGGCTGTGGCTTGCAGGGTGGGTACCTCAGTTCTGCCTGCCCTACCACACACAGGTGTTTGTAACTTCATTTCTTTGCTTGTTTCTCCCCAGCGGATCGTTGTAAAGAAGTGCAGCAGATCCGAGAGCAGCATCCAAACAAAATCCCGGTAAGCGATTGTTCACTCTCCTGTGTCAGACTTTGTTCTCTGGACCCCTCTGTGCTCCTGGCTGGCCTCCATGGAGCTTTGCTCCCTGGAATGAACACAAGATAGTCCCCATAAGCCTCCAGTGTCTCGTATGTGGCAGCTGCTCGATAGCAGACATGTTTTCTGCAGTGCAAAGGACAGTCTGGCTCTAAAGCTCCGTGCTGCCCTGGGGGCAGGGGACTGATTTGATCTCAAATCTATTTTCAAGGTAGTGCAGTAGGAGAAAACTCTAAAATGGCTTTTCTTTTGGCTGTAGTAGCTACCTGACTTTTCCTGGATAACCTGGTAAAGATTTCTCTCTGCCCTGAGAAAGATGTGTGAGCTGATCTTTGCTGCATTGAAAGCACAGAGTCTCCCTTAGGATCATTCATACCTGTTCTGTGCTTTCCCAGCACCTGCGGTTGACAGGCACAGGTGGGACACTGTGGACTTGCAGTTCTTCCTGCCCATGTCACATCTAATATGCTGAATTGCTCTTTGGCTGTGAGTGTGCTTTTGAGTTCCACCTGAGTATTCAGTTCTCATTCTGAGAAGATGGAGACTTAGAGGAACATCCCACCCCTAGAAGTGTTCAAGACCAGGTTGGACAGGGCTTGGAGCAGCCTGGTCTAGTTGAAGGGGTCCCTGCTCACCTCTAAGGTCCCTTCCAACCCAAACCATTTCATGATTCTATGAAATTATGTGCTTGGGGCTTGCTCAACTTACTGTTTGCAATATCACAGCATCTATGCCTAAAAAGACAGGATTCCTAGTTCAGCTCCCTCTCAATGTTGAGTGAACATCAATCTTGTCTTAAAATTGTAGACTACCAATATTTGGCCTTCAAGACTGAATGTCTCAAACTGTTCTTGGTCCGTCTCAGTCCACTCCTGCCTCACTCCTGTTTTCTTTTTAGCACAGTGTCTTCTAGCCAGAAGAATTCTTTTTCCTCCTCTTCTCCCACCACCACTGTGGTATTCACGTGTTTGCAGCTCAGCAGAGCAGGGCCTGCCCCTCACAGCACCCTGGACCAGTACCCAGGTCAACACATTGGTCGACTTCTGCTTTTAATGTGGTTTTAAGGGCATTAGACTGGCTCTGCAATTCTCCAAAGTTGTGGCAGAGCTAATTGCAGTGCATTCAGGCTCTGGTAGTAAGGCCAGACTAGAAATAAGTTGGATATAAAATGCACACACGTACATGTATAAAGTGCCTGCACACAAATATGTGTTGCTTGGGGAATGGACAGAAGGAACCAGAGCTGTGCATCCACAGGCAGAGTTTTATGGCATTACTGAGACATGGTGGGAGAGCTCCCATGGCTGGAGTGCTCTTTGTGTTGGGGTCAACACCGCCATGCAAGTTTTGCTGGAGGGGTAAAAAGAATCAGGAGGTGAGAAGGGTTGTGAAGGACTTATGGTTGTGTCACTGGTGTCTCTAAAGACCCTGTTAGACCCCAGCACCAGTTTGGTGCTGTCTCTCTTGTCTCCCATGGCAGAGCTCCTGCAGGTTTCAGTGCTGGGCAGTGATCAGAGCCTGGTGCAGGAGGAGTGTGGTGTGGTCACTGTTGTGGGTCCAAGCTCTGCACACTCATTGCTGTAGGAAGGTCTTGGTGAACTGTGAAAAACAAGAGCTGTGTTTTCCAAGTGATCATGTCCCTGGAGAGGTGCTTGGAATTAGCAGAAGGGTTTGAGCCCACAGCCTGGGGGAGTTAGGGAGATCCAAGGTCACAGCCTTACTGCTGACAGAAACTACAGCAGCATCTGCTGCCCTCCTGCATCTCCAGTTTCCTTGGGCGAGTCCCTGCTGTTTTGAGAGGGGGCCAGGAGCATTTGCAGAGGGCATGGCCTGGCTGTGTGCCCACAGAAAGCATGTCTCTCCTGTTTCCATGAGTGTACTTGCAGGGAAAGCTGAGGAAGGGACTGATGTGGAGTTCTTCACTTGTTTCAAGAGAAGTCACATCCCAGGATGCCCCACTGGGCATAGGCAGGAGCCAGGTCCCCTGTCGGCCTCATGCCAGGACTCCTTTGCTGTCTCTGCCTTTCCCAGAGCTGCCTTCTCTGGTAGGAAGTGCTGAGCACAGGCACATGCAGCTCTTGCTGAGAGGATGAGATGGTTGTGTAGGCAGTAGGTGCTGCTCATGCTCATGCTCAGCTCTCTTGGGAGGAAATCGCCAGCTGCTCCTCACAGTGCAGTTCCTCTTTGGGCAGAGAACTTCCAGCCTTTCCACTGGAGCTCCCATCCACAGCCTCAATATTTGCTTTCAAAATAATCTTCTGAGCCTGGGCCCCCCGCACTGTCCCTGCCTGCTCTCAGCCCCAGGGATCCTTCTGAAGATGACTGAACCCTCAGAGAGTCTGAAATTGCTGGGCAGCAGCTTGTGCTGGGCAGCAGCAGGAGCAAACCATTTCCCAAAAGCCCTGCAGTGCTAAATTCAGGCAGATCTGGTGAGTCATGGGCTGTAGAGGGGGCTGAGGGCAGGGCCTCCCCTCGTGCTGGTAGGGAGGGCTAAGGGGGTATTTGGGCTATGCAGAGTGGGCTCTGTTGGGCTCATCTGAGCACCCACAGAGGAGCAGGTGGGAGATCCCATATAATGCTCTGCCCTGGCACAGGGGTGGATGGAAACCCAAATTATGGACTCAGAGGAAGGGACAACCTTCTCTGAGTTCCTAGGATGGCTGTTCTGGGGAGTTGCAGATCCAGTGTCCGGTGCTGACATTGACTCTGGATGGGTCAACACCAGAGCACCTTTTTGACTGAGGGCTGCTGTGTCTGTTGCCACTAAAGGACCTGCACCCTGCTCTGTCAGAGGGGGACAGGAAGAGGCTGGTGCAGTCTGTGCTCGTGTGAGTGCTGTGTGTGTCTGTCAATCTCTGTGCCTGGCCATGGATGTCAGGGAGGTGTTACATACACACATTTGAGCCTCTGTGCCTGCTGGGAGTACATTCCCAGCCTCACTCCTGATTGGACCTTGCCTCTGTTGACCACCACATCTAGCCATATTCCCTACCAAACTGCCTTTCCATCTCTCCAGACTGGCCCCAGAGCAAAGGTTGTCCTTTGAACAAACACTGACCAAGCCCCCTTTGCAGCAGGACCAGGACTTCAGGCTCTGCCCTGTGTGTTTCCCCTCCCCACCTGTGGGACTCGCGGTTTCTGCAGAGATCTGTAGTGGTTTCCCTCTGCAAGAGCAGGTATCCCTTGCTGAGGAACCCCCTGGCTCAAGGCAGCACATGGAAGAGGCTGCGGGATGGGGGGTGGCTGTGTACACCCGCCCTGTGGCCACAGAGGTGTAACTTTAGCATTTGATCATGCTTTTCCCTCCAGAGCTAGACAAGAATGTTTTGTCCATTGGCCACCTGTTCTCATAGCTGAGTTACCCAAATAGCAGCTCATGTTCTGGGAACAGAAACTCTTGGAGTTCTTCTACGTGAGAGGCTCTGTGTTTGCTCAGGACACAAGGCAGCTGCTGCTCGAAGAGCCAGGACAGCCATTGCATCCCATTCTTGAATTAATGTACAGGTTTTTCTTCTTGGGATGGAGCTGGCTGGTAATGAGAGACACTGGCCTCTGGTCCTGCTCTTGTGAGAATGGGGCCATCATCCAGGTGCACAGGTAAAAGTGGATGCACAAACAGCTGCTGTGTAGATGCTCCTTTGTGCAAACCAAAGAGCTGAAGGGCCACTCTTGGCTGTGTGTTTCTGAGCAGCATCCTTGTATGGATGTTGTGAGTGCTCAGTCCCTCAAGACTACTCCTCTCCCCACAGCCAAAATACTCACTTGTCCTTGTAAGACTCAAGTTAAATGCAGTAGGCTGGTTCTGCTCATCTTGTCCTCCCTGTGCTTTCCTTGGAGGGATGAAGGGCCATTAACAGGTTAGTGGGGGATGTCCCAGTGCACGATTTAGTCTGTTGCAGAAAATGGTTCTTTAATCAGATGCTCCTTTGCAAAAGAAGCCAAAGGGGCAATACCTGGTGTTCATGTGCTGCTTGCTGAGACATTGGTTCTCCTAGGGTGAGATTTGTCTGGGGTGGGCTCTGCAGAGGCCGTTTTGGAGCTCCCAGCAAGGCACCCCACACCCCTCCCTCCTTCAGGAGCTGCCTGTAGCCTAGCCCTGTCAGATCAGCCCCACAGCCTGGGGGGCTCCTCAGCAGTCCCACTGCAGCTCACTGGTGACTCAGCAGTGTTCCAGCCAGGATGTCTGATCCACCTCTGGGGAGCGCTGACAGGAGTTCCACTGCTGCTGCTGCCAGAAGCTGATGTGTCAACAAGGGATCAAAGGAAGGGAAATCCATGTTCCCAGAGATTCCCTGGTTCTTCTGGCTCCACAGAGCCATCTCCTGGGGATCCACCTCTGCATGCTGCTCCATCCCTCTGCTGCCAAAAGCCATCTCGACTTTTTCAGAAAGGACCTGGGAAAATAAATTATGGCAGTTCTTTGCCTTACAGTGAAAAATAATGTTCAGTCTCAGGTGGGCTGATGAGTATCCAATAGTCTCTCTATGGGAAAACATCAGGTTGCTAAAGAGATGTGAGAGCATCACTGTAATGGGAACATATTAAGCTGTATATTCTTCTCTTATTTTCATTTTACTTAGAAGTGCATTCCCTAAGTGCCTGCCACTTTGTTTCTCAGAATACAAAAGATACCTTTCCAGGCTGGTTTAGAACAGCAATTGTAGCTGTCAGCAAACAGCTTCACAGAAGAAAATCATTAATTACAATAGCAGGAAAATCATCATTCAGTGATATCAGCTTTTCCACACAAAATGTCTGGCAGAGGAGGACGGGCTGGATGCAGGAGTGCCTGGGAAGCTCAGTGCACAGCTCGAGTGGTTCTGGGTTTCTGATCCTCGCTGGCTCCGCGTGTCTGACCGTTAACATAAGGAGCAGCACTGGTGAAATCCAAGCGCCCCCTTCCTGAAGGAATGCCTGAGTGGCTTCACTGGGACTTCTAAAAACTGCTTGCTTGGGAATATCCACAGCTCTTCCTGAGCAGGCAGAGGGATGCTGAATGGCAGCAGGGAGAAAGGGGGGAGGAAACTGCACCATGACCTGTCTGTAGCTCAAGCCAGCAACACCTGTGGGTTTGGTCAGTCTGAAAGTGATGTTAAAATACTTCACCTCCTCTTCAGATCTCCTGCGTGCCAGAGGACAAGAATCTGTCAGTCCAGGGGTGCCCACTGTTTTTCAGCCAGCCAGAGCACTTGGTGCTCTAGTTCATTGTTTTGAACACTCTTCATTGCCTGGCTTGGGCACAGGTTACTGATGAAAAGCCACCTGCCGCCAGCCTGGTGGTCACTGCTCATGTCCTTTTTTTTGCTTTGTTTCCTGTGAGTGAAGCAAAGTGAGACTTTACCTCAGCTTTTCTACCCATCCTAGTTGGATTTGTATTTGACCTTGGGATGAGTGTGTGGGGCAGCATGAACATGACTAATCCTACCCTTGACTTTCCCCCCAGGTCATCATTGAACGCTACAAAGGGGAGAAACAGCTGCCAGTGCTGGACAAGACCAAGTTCCTTGTCCCAGACCATGTCAACATGAGTGAATTGGTCAAAATAATCCGGTGAGTGGGGTGGCCTCAGCTGGCATGTTGAGAGCCTGTCCTCACCCACAGGCCACTCTCTGCAGGGTGGTGGGGTGAGAGTGAGCAGAAGCAGCTGTTGAGGGCAGGGGTGGAGACCTGGCAGCTGCAGCATCCTTGTGTGTGGTGCAGACTCTTGTGGGGGGCCAGGGGAGGGCAGGTTCTTAGCACCTCGTGAAGGGCTGGAGTCTCCCTCAAGGGGACACTCACGAGCAATGGAGGTGTCCCCATCCCCTTTTTTATTCTTCAGCTCAGAGGAGAAGGCCCCTCTGCTTTGCCCTTGCCAGTAGCACTTGGAGAGGGGGGCTTTGCAGAATCCAGGCTCAGGAGACCTTGGAGCCTCGAGCAGCTCAGCCGGACTCACGGATGCTGTGTCCTGAGTGGAGGAGTCCTGGCTGTGCAGGCCTGGTGCTAAGGGAATAGTGTTGCTGGGGAGGTGAGCTGGCTGTCAGGGCCCCCCAGGTGGGCTGACCCTGCCTTGCCTGGCTTTGCCCCACAGGCGCCGCTTGCAGCTGAATCCCACCCAGGCATTCTTCCTGCTGGTGAACCAGCACAGCATGGTCAGCGTGTCCACTCCCATCTCCGAGATCTACGAGCAGGAGAAGGATGAGGATGGCTTCCTCTACATGGTCTATGCTTCCCAGGAGACCTTTGGCTTCTGAGGGCTGCTGAGAGGTGGCACGTGGAGACAGATGAACTGTGGTACAGAGGCCCTTGGCCCCAGAAGACAACACAGCCAGAGGCTCACGAGAGGGGCTGTGCTGACCCCCTTCCTTCCCCTCCCTCCCTCCTCTCCCCATCACCCTGTCACCAAAGATGCTCGAGGCGTGTGTTGGACTCGCACAACCCTTCCCCTCTGTGTAGGTCAGTCCCACTCCCCCCAGGTGCCCACGCAGGTGTGTGACAGCCCCACCCAGCCGGGCCTGGCCCCTCCCTGTGTCCCTGCTCTGCTCTCGCTGTGCTGTGTGTGCTGTGCTGCTGCCAGACCCGCTGGGCCACCGTCACCCCAGCACAGGGAGAGCCACCTCTCCCCAGGCACTCATAAAGGGCAGGAGGTCTGCAGAAGCAGCTAACAGTTACCATTGCTTCCGAGTTTTAATTGATTTTAATTACACCCGTATCAGATTCTTGGTGCTACTGAGTAGATGTAGGCGTCTCTCTAGGACTGTGGATAATGTATATCCTTTAGATTTATTTTATTGGTTTGTTTGTTGGTTTGTTGTTTTTTTTTTTTTAGGGATAGATTGGAATGGGGAGAGGGGGAAACTTTCCTGTATTCTGTAGGTAAATAAATCAGGCTTCATTGCACTTTAAAGCATAGTAGATGTCAGAGTGGAATTTCTTTTAATTTATATAGGTTTGCCATCTATAGTGCTGCTCTTCTGTTGACAGTTGTACCTAGATTATCTTGTTTCTTTTTTTTTAATAAAATTGATTTCCCTTCTCTCTGTCTCCCCATTGCATGCAATTTTTCAGTCTCAGTGTGTCAAGGAGTTCACCGAAGGAATGTTCTGATTTATATTTGCTATGTTCCTGTCCCTGTTTCTCATGTATTATACCAAAAAAGTATAAGATAAAATCCCCCCCAGTTTAATCTATACAAAGGTATATATATATATATATATATAAATATATATATAAAATAAACATAAATTCAAGTTGTGTCTTGTAGGAATGTTCTGTTCCCATCTCATTTGTCCATGTTAATGTCTCTGGTATATCAAGTGTGATGTGTTTCCCATGTTCACTGGTGTGTGTGTACCTGCCCAGGCTTCTGAGCTGGATGATCCAAGCTGTGGAAGAGCAGCTGGTTGGGCCTGAGGGGCTGGGACAAAGGGGGAAGAGTAGTTTAGAGAACAGAGCACTGGATAGTGGCACAGGAAACATGCTTGTCCTTTCCCTACCTGTGTAGAGTCTCTTGTCCTTTGACTAAGCTCCTCCTCGGGGACAAAAACTTCAGGTGAGGCATTTGTAAAGTTTGTTTTTAAGGGAAGCTTTGAGCAGTGCAGGAAATCATGGCTCATCCTGAGCACTCCATCAGACTTTTCTGCAACCAAAGGCAGGGCTGATGGTCATTTGTCCAGTCAGTGTCTCCCTGATATTTGGCTCACTCAACTTCCTTTGCACTGCCCAGCAGAGAAGGGTTTAGGCACGAGTTTGCAAAATACTAGCACTGGAGTGGAACTATTATATTTTAATATAACTTCTTTGTAAACAGGGACTGGCCCACAGCAGCCAGACAGATAACCAAACCAAGGGCTTCAGCAAAAAGGTGATAAATAGAAAGGGGGTGGATTGTGGGAGATAAAAAAATGTTTTGCCTCAGCCGTTGTTTCAGCCATAAGAATGTACACTTATGTCACATAGGCAAAGATGGACCTAGCACAGGGCTGGGCCTTGTGAGCATGGGGCAAGAGGAAAAGGGGAGTGAACCAATGCTTGTCACTAGGGAGAGAAAGGAGACAGGAGAGGAGGTGTTAGAGCTCGGTAGATGGTTGATGGAAAGAATGCGAGTTATTGAGAACTCAGCCAGTAGAAAAGGGGACAAGGGCCCCCACAAGCTGGGGAAGGGCATAAAAGTGTGTGCATTTTAGGGGCAGGTGTGCCTCATCAGTGAGACACACCCAGCTCAGCTGACCCATTTGTGTTAATAAACAGTTTTAGTTTGATGTCCTCGTTCAGTTTTATCAGTGACTGTATTTTTCACAGAGCAAAACACATCAAATTGTCTGAAAGCAGCAAAGCTGCAACAAAACTCTGCAAACTTAGCAAGTGAGTATTTCTTGTGTCTAATTTCACTAGCTTGGCAACATCTTCCCTGTACCATCTTCAGGGCAGAGCAAGCAGCCACAGCGGCCTGAAGGTCCCACAGCTCCCTAGGCTGGAATGAGGGGCTGATGAAACCACCAGACTCCTGCTCCCACAGAATCCCAGGATGGTCAGACTGGAAAGGACCACAGTGGCTCACCTGGTCCAACTTCCCTGCTCAAGAGGCGGTTTCAAAGCAAGTGGCAGAGGATTGTGTCCAGACAGTTCTGGAATGTCTCCTGTGAGGGTGACTCCACGTCCTCTCTGGGCAATCTGTTCCTGTGCTCAGTCTCCACACAGGAAAGAATTTCTTCCTCATGTTCAAGTGGAACTTCCTGGTTAAGGGTTTCTTCCCATTGCCTCTTGTCCCATTGCTGGGCACTGCCAAGCAGGGCCTGGCTCCAGCCTCCTGGTACCCCCTCCTTAGATATTCTCACACATTGATGAGGTAAGTGCGGGATACGCGTGCCTCGAGGGACCCCGGGCTGCGGCCAGAGGAGAGGTGAGGCAGCCTCAGCAGGAGCGGGGGCTGCGGAGGCGCTGCCCGGCGCCCGAGGGGAGCAGTGCCCGCAGAGCCCCTCAGCCGCTCCGCGCTGGAGCTGCGGCGGGGCCGCGGCTCTGCGGCTCCCCCGGGCCGCGCTGCAGCCTGAGGCGGGGATGGAGCGAGCTCTGCCTGCACAGCAGGGCCGCGGCTCTGCGGCTCCCCGGGCCGCGCTGCAGCCTGAGGCGGGGATGGAACGAGCTCTGCCTGCACAGCAGGGCAGGGCTGCCGGGCAGGCTCCGAGCCCTTCCTGCGGGGCAGGCCCAGCCGCAGTGGAGGGAAAGGACTGACCCGCTGCCTTCCTTAGGTCCGTAGCGTTTCCTTATCTCATCACCGGGAGAAGAGACAGGCCCTTGATGGCAGCTGTGCTCTAGCATCCTGGCTGCCAGCCCGTCTAACCCCCCTGCACTGGCACTGTTCCACCTGCTGTGCCAGACCAGCCCTCACTCACAGACCACCACTGCTGAGCAGCTGCTACCCCAAGGGGATGTGGGTTGGCCACTCCAATCCAGGACAGGGTGTGAAAAAATGGAGAAAACTCAAAACAAACTTTGAACCTCCACCTTTTCCCTGCCTCCCTCCTCTGGGCAGACAAGACTCGAAGGTGGCAGAGCAGTGCCCAGATGCAGATGCTGCTGTTGATCCCCAGCACAGCAACAAGTGCTCCTGCAGAGCTTCTGGGGCAGCTCAGTCTGAGGAGAAAGGGCCCTGCAAGAAGGATTGCTAGGCAAAGACATCATTGTGCTTGACACTAAGTGAAAGCCAGGCTGCCTCCAACGGGATGTGTTCCCGCACTTGCCTGACAGCAAAGCTTACTGTACGAGACAAAAATGCTGGCTACTCCTCAACTTCCTAGCCCAGATTCCCTGCAAATTGGGTTGCAGCATGGCTGAGACTGTAGAAGGGAAGAGGATGGGATTGGTTACAGCAGGGAAAATGCACGGATGCAGTTTGGCCTGGTTTGGAGGAAGCACAAGCAAGGCCTTAGGAGTAACTCTTTATTGACGGAACAGGGGTGTCAGGTTTGCCATTCAGAGGCCCTTCAGCTCTCCTGCCACACACCTCGCCCGCCTCAGACGAGCTGTGGGTTCACTGATCTGCGCCGTGCTCCGGTCTGGGCAGGGGGCTGGGGACCCTCCAGAGGGACGGGCTGTCGGGAAAACTGCGGGTCCACGGAGGGGAGAGTGTCCTCAGCAGCACAGCTCTCCTCTCCGCCTTGGGATGTGGCTGGGCTTGGGACAGGCACTGGAAATTTCTGTCTGGGGGTTGGCGCAGGCCCATGCTGACCAATCTGGTCCAATAGAGACTGAACAATCCGATTTGCCATGGTCCTTATGTCCAAAGTGTTGCCTGAAGTTGCTGGATTCATTTCTCTTACCATTTCCTTCAGCATTGCAGCATTCTCAGGCTCCATGGTTTTGGCATATCCATTCCCTTCTTCCTGGAGCTGTGGTCCTAGGGCAGGCAGCTTTACTCCTGTGCTTGCTTCCTGGCTCTGTCCTTCACATGCTCCAGAGATTCCTGGCTGCATCTGTCTGTTGGAAACCTTATCCTTGGGAAACTCCAGGATTTTGGTGTACTTGCAGCTTGAGTCTCCTTCAAACTGAGAAGCTACCATGGATTTCAAGAGGCAGCGAACATTCTTAACAACTTGTCTGGTGAGTTTGTCAAGACAGGTGTCTAAACGTGCTATGTCTGAGGAGGCTGCTTCAGCTTCTTTGGATTTCTCCACTAGGGTGGCTCTTCCATCAACAGGCTGCTCCTTCCACCTGGCTGCCCTCGTTTGCTCAGAAGCTTTGGGCTCCAGATGGTCCCCCAAGCTCTCCAACACTGTCGCTACAAGCTCCTTGGCCAACATTTCCATTTCTTGACGATGGTCTAGAGGTGTCTCTGTTTTCACACAGCTGCTAAAAACTATTCCTCTGATCTTCCGGGCAGCCCTCCTTAAAAAGTTGACATAGTAATCTCGAGGGACCCTGAGCCTCCCAAAGACTTCATGCACAACAGCCTCAACCAGCTCTTGGAGCTTCTGGGCTTCTGCTGCAGTCAGCTGCTCAAGGACAGCTTTAAAGAGGCCTTGAGCAGTGTTGTCTGGCTTCCTCTGGGAGTCAGCAGCAGTGCCCAGCTCAGCTCTGGAGCAGGTTTGGCCCTTGTCTGAAGCTATTTTCTCTCTTAATCTCCCTGATTTCAGAGGGGTCTCTTTGCTCTTCTGTGGACATGGGCAAGAGGGTTTCTGAGGCTGCGGCTGCTGCATCTCCTGGCAGGAAGTGTCACTGGTTCCTGGCAGTTTGGGACCATCCTTTAATTTCTCCTGAAGTGGCAGAAGCCCTTCCTGAAAGGTGACACCAGGTTGTGGGTCATGTGTGCTGAGGATTGCCGTGGGCCAAGGCCAGCACTCAGCTTCAGCCAGTTGATGAGGGCAGGAGAGAAGGGCTTCCCCCAGCACTGCGTGTGCCTGCACATGGCCCTGCTGCCCGTGCCCAGCTCAGCCCTGTGCTGCCTCAGCTCCCAGCCACCGAGTCCTTTCCCCAGCACAGCAGCACAGCCCTGCACAGTCCTGTGCCCCTGAACACAACCCTCTGCCTACCTCTTGCTGCCTCAAGATCTTCTCTAACTGCAGCTTGAGCCTGGTCAGGTAGTTCCTGTACTCGTTGAACTCCTTCAGAGTGCAAACCACCTGTGGAGGGACGAGGGCAGAATCCCCCAAACCCTGTCAAGCCACGCAGACGGCTTTCCCCGAAACAGCCCGACCCCAGCAGGAGGGGAGCTGCCCCAAGCCCTCCCCCCATATCCTGGTGTTGGGGCCACTGATGGCCCCCCAGCCAGGGCTGCACAGGCAGCGTGGGGCAGGCTGAGAAGGGCAGGAGTGGGACTTGCCAGGGGGATGTTGGTGCTGCTTCTGCTCCAGGGACAGCAGCGCACGGCCCTGCCCTCTGACAGCAGCAGCGCTGCGGCGAGGGCTGTGGGAGCCCCGCTTGAAGGGGGCTGCTCCTGATCAGCCCAACACCCAAACCTGCCTTGTTGTCACTGGTGATGACTCCCTGTCTCTTCAGCATCCGCAGGATGTCCTTGCGCTTGTGGTAGTCCCGAAGGTGGGGGTCATGCAGGCGGTTGTACTGCACTGGTGGTGCAGGGTGGTGGATGTAGGGATCATCCAGATTGAAAGAAGGACATGGCCCATTAAGCTGTAAGAGACATTTCCCAGAGTATGAAGGAGGCAGGAGAGCAGCACAGAGGTGCTCTTGTGAAAAGAGCAAAGTACTTTGAAGACCAACACTCTTCTCCATCCTTCTGAAGGCACAGAGGCCCTCACAGAAAGACTAAGGGGCCGTGCTATGCCAGGCTGGGCTGTGATGGGATGGGCTGAGGGAGGAAAGACAAACCCCAGCAGCAACCCCACTGGCAAACAGACACCTTAGGCCACCAGGAAGAGCTGCTGACCCACCCGCAAATGAACCTTCCAACCAAAAAGGTCAAGCCCAGTGCTTGAATTGCAGCCAGTGGAGAATGGACAAAACTACTTTCCTTGGGTTAGGCAGGCCCAAGGGCTGTGTCACTGCCTCTGCCTTTGCCTCCAGCAAGTCTCTACCTTGCAAAGGTGCAGTGCAAGCTGGAGGAGCAGGAGGAGGACAGTGTGTGCATTCCCAACCAGAGAAACCCAAGCTCTTCCAAATATGCCAACAGAATAAGGGGAAGAAGGTTGGACTTTTCCTCAAAGGTGCTCCAGAGTGTGGCTCAACACAGCAGGATGATCTGGAGGGGCTCATTGCCCTGGCACCTGGACAAACACAGCTGCCTGCTGCAGGCAGAGACCTGGACACACACATGCACAGCGGCAGAAACCAGTGGGGAGACTGACCAGTGCTTCCTCTCTGTGTTCCAGGGAGCCTGGAGCTTCCCTCTGCTGCCCAGCCCTGCCTGACTGTAGGGCTGCAGCTCCTGCTGTAGAGGAGGTGGCCACAAGAGCTGTGCATGATGGGGACCCCTTGAAAGAGGAGAGCTTTTCTACCCTCTTTTAACTTCCTTTACCGTTTCCCCCAGCTTTCCCCTGCAGAAGACAGTCTTGGACTTGGGCTTCACATGGATCTTGACTCCGAGTGGGAGGTCCAGCAGGTCGGAATCCATCAGTTTGGTGGCTCCCAGAAGTGATCTTCTGTGACCAAGCTGGGAAGACACAAACACTCAGCAGTAGCTCAATAAGCCTCCTGCACAGCAGATGCAGGAGAGCACAGGTCTGTAGATCCTAGAGTAGACCCCCGAGCCCCAGGCTCACCAGCTAAGTTATCACCCCACTGCTCTCCCCCTCCTAATTCCCAGTGCACTCAGCAGTGCCTCTGCCTTTTGGCAGGACACCAGCACTGAGATGGAGCTCCCCAGCTCCTTCCAAGGCTCTTCTGGTGCTGGGATCCCACGCTGACTCCTCGTGCTCCAGAGGTCTCCCAGGGATGCAGCATTGTTACATCATGGTGATGTCACATCACTGCATTGTCACATCACCACACTGACATTGTGTCACACGGAAACTGCACCACACCTGGGGGGAGGGGGCCCACCTGGAGCCCCTTTGGACATTTGATTCAAATTGTGAAATATAAGGCATAGAAATATTAGGAGTGCTGTGTTTGGGATGTGTAATCATAGAAACCTCCCCAGGAAGTCACTGGACCCTTCTGTTGTGGTCACACTCACCAGTAACGTTGCTTGGAAACCCCCCACTACGCTTCTCATCTTGATTTTATTATTAAGGATTCCGATCAGTAGACCTCAGGAGAGGTGACCAATGATTATTTTCAAAGAAGAATATAGATGAAGTTAGTAACTATTAGAACCAATCAATGTAATGGTTAAATTTAAGAGTGGGCATAGGATGTGTAGTATGTAAAAGAACATAGGTAACGATGATTCAGCAGAAGTATATAAATGGGTGGGTTTTGTTTAAGTGGAACACGTTTCTGGAGGAGTTATCCCCTGTGTTCCCAGTGCCTGAATAAAGACGTGTCTGCTTGTTCACATCACATTGGTATTGGAGAGGTTTCTTTTGTCCTAATTGGTGACCCTGTCACTCACTTCCTACCCCTTTAGGCTGGATTTGGTGTGGTCTCCAGCACCCGTTCCTCCCCCCTGCTGTTCCTTGGAGCAGCTTTTAGGCTGCAGAGCCCTGCCAGCCTCGCTCGGTGCTCAGAGGCCAGAGCCAGGCAGAGCAATCTGCTGGAGGGGCAGTGATTGATTACCTCGGGACTCCAGGGAAACAGCGAGGGCACAGCCCAGGGACGGCGTTCCTCTGCTCCCAGAGCAGCTTCTGGCCCACGCTCCAGCCGCAGCCCTCCTCAGCTTGGCACGTGGAGGAGGAGCACGGGCTGCAGCCCAGCTCCCTGTGCCACATGTGCTGCTCAGCCACGAGGGCCGTGAGCCCGCAGCACACTCACACACACACCCACACCCGGGCAGTGCCCAGCAGCTCCAGCGGTGCCGGGGGCCGAGCAGGAGCCCTGTGAGCAGCTCCTGGGCAGCTGCAGAGCACACGTGCTGAGGATACACCTGGTGCAGGTAGCTCAGGGTGCAGCTGCAGTGCCAGCTCCAGGCTCAGCTCTGGCTGGCAGGAGCCTGAGGCAAGAGCCCACGACCTGTAGACCCGTGGCAGGACAAAGAGCCTGGGGACCTGTGGCACAGCCAGGCAGGGCAGATGCCAAGCCTCGGGAGGAAGAGCTGAGACTTTGCTGTGTTAGGACTGTGAAGGCAACAGCCCAGGGGTTCAAGGCCCCTCCCTGGAGGCACCGGCTGTTTCTGTGTTTCTGCTCCACAAATAAATTGAGACGTGAGACTCTGCTGAGGGAAACCTGGTCTGACAGTGTGAGAGCAGGGGGAGTGCAGGCAGTTAATGAGGGCACCCTTCAACTCACCTGAGCCACTCTCTGTGAAGGGAATTTGGTCCCAGCAGGAACAGTCTGGTGGTGGGAGTGTGACTGGCCAGAGTGCCTCCGGGATGCTCAGACAGGGAAGTTACCTTATCAACAGGGCTGCCTGAGAGCTGGAGCAGAGCCCAGGCCACGCACCTGCTGGGGCTCTGCCCGTAAGAAACCAGGCAAGGTGCAGCAGACTTCCCAGGGCAGGAGAAGGCAGCTAGCAGAGAAGGAAAAGGAACAAATTAAACCACAGCCCCAGTTTTGTCAGACCTCTCTGTCTGCGTGCCCATCCTGGAGGACTTGACCTCAGGGTTTAGGTAGGCAAGAGCGTTGGAAAGGGAGGGCAAGGCAAGGCTAGGCTAGGCAAAGGCAAGAGCAGGCTGGAAGGTTTATCCCATGGCTCGGCTCTCGCAGGAGAAAAGCCTGAAGGTGTAATTATTGACAGTTCCACTGGATGGCTCCTGAAGCCCAGCGGGGACGCAATGCTGAGCACAGCCGGCAGGTCGGGTCCAGCTCCAGCCGCTCTCTCACACCACAGCCCGGTGCTACCAACCACAACAGAGTGATAACCTTAGCCCAGACCAGGGAGGATGGACATTCCCACCGGAACACACACACCTGGAAGCGTTTGATAAAATGCACCTGGGAGTGCACGGGCAGGAGCTCCGAGAACAAACTGTGACCCACAGCTATTAAATAAATACAACAACTTTGTTTTAACTCACTCTGCTCAGATCTCTTGCTGTCCCAACTCTTTGTGCCCCAGTTGAGCACCAGTAAAGACTATTGTGGTTTAACCCTGGACAGGAACAGTTCCATGAAGCTGTTCACCGCTCTGGTGGGATGGGAGGGGGAGAAAAAGGAAAAGGTAAAACCCACAAGGTTGACACAAAAACAGTCTAATAATTGAAACACAACTAAATAGATTTATATTACTGCAATTATTACTTCTATTTTGACCAGTGAAAAGGAGAGAGAATGGAATAAAGCGCAGAGAAACCAGCAATGCCCAATAGTCTTTCATCATTCACTGACCAATGCCTCATCCATCCCCCAGCAGCAAGCGGTGGCTCCTGGCCAAGCCCTCCCCGTTTCTGTACTGGGCAAGAGGTTCTGTGGTCCAGAATATCCCTCTGGCTGGTTGGGGTTGGGTCTCCTGGCCATGCTGCCCACTTGCTGGCAGAGCACGGGACACTGAAAAGTCCTTGACCTGGAGTGAGCTTGATGGGGCTCCAACGCAGTGGGTTACCAACGTTGTTCTCACTCTGAATATCCCAAACACGGTGCTGGAGCAGCTTCTGGGGAGAAAATTCTCTCTCCTCCAGTCAAACCCAAGACATCTAGCAAAAACCCCTCCCTGTGAGCCTTGACAGCCGCAGTCCCCACCTCCCTCAGTCACCCTTCAGTTCTCCTCACCATCCCCTGAGCCCCTGCCTCACCAACAGCCCCCTGTGACCCCCAGAATGCTCCAAGAAGGGAAATTGCCTCACTGTGCCGGTGAAAATTAGTATAATTTTCTTCAGAAAAAAAATTTATTAAAAAAAAATTAAAATGTCTGTCCCTAGGAGATGCTTGCAAATGCAAATACCACAAACTGTTAGGTTACTTTAATTATCTGTAGCACATTCTGTGTTCTTTTATTTTAAGTAGCTGCCTTTGGACAGATGTCACCCACAAGTCTTACTGTTCAGGGATTATTCATTTCTTCTTTGGGCTTCCTTCCTCATACATCTCTCTCTCTCCTTACCTATGCCATTGTTCTCACACATTCACATTTTGGCCCCAGAATCATCTACTATATGCTCCAAATAATGTTTCACATATCCTAATACTCATAAGGTGAGGTCTGGCACCAGCTGAATGTGAGTCCAACAGATGTTAAAGGCAGGAACAGCCCTGCCCTGAGGAGCTGATCCCATTTCTCACATCCATGAGCTCTTTGTCTTAGCAGAAATCCTTCCATTCAGATGGAGACCAGAGGTGCTGTTACCTCAGGTCATCGTGGCTTCTGGCAGGTCTGGCACTTGGATGCTCAAGCTGCCTCTGCAGGGACTGATGGCCCAGCGATGTCAGTGCCGAGTTAAGGTTCAGAGACCGATCCAGCTTCTGAGTCTCTGCTTCCAGAACATCAGCTCTGGGCTCCTTGAGCACTGCTGCAAAGGAGCAGGAGAGCTCTTGGTGAAGGTCTGACAGCTCCTGGCTGGTCCTTGAGCAGCTCTCAATGTAGTTCTGCCGGTGCTGTCGGTCCCGGGCCAGCTGTGACTGCAGCAGGGACACCTGGAAGAGGCACAAGGCCCGGCTCAGACAAGCCCACGCTGGCAGCAGCATCCGCAGCCCCACGGTACCGGCTGTCGGGGCAGACACAGCCTCCAGCTCCACCCTCACCAACACTCTGCCCTTGGGGAGGGGAAAGGAACAGGCTCCCGGACTGCCCCTGAACAGAGCTCAGATGATCAACAAGTCCAGTTTGTGGCAGGCAAACCCTTCCCACGTACATCCCTCAGCCACCAGAGCTCTATTAGAGAGAGTTCTGACACCATTTAGGAACCCAGCTCAGATTTCCAAAGCACACATTTGGGGCACTGACCCATTTCTCCACAGGCTGTGCATCAGCAGGAGGGCTGCTGCTCCCCTGAGCTACTGGAGGACTCTTCTACTTGAGCTGCTGGACAGGCAGCTGAGGGACAGAAAGCAAATTCTCCTTCTCCCAAACTTCAGAGCATTCCACACAGGAGCACACCACAATGTGAGCAACTAAGCCCAGTGGAATAATAGCATTGCCTCAGATCCCTGGATTTCTGCTAAGATGCAAGCTCCACTGTTACAAGTCAAAGGAAAATGGAAACAGGCAACAAAGAACATCCTAGTCCAGACTGCCCAGGGAAGTAGTGGAATGACTGACCCTGGAAGTGTTCAGAAAACATGTGGCTGTGGCAATTTGAGCCATGGTTTGGTGTTGGGATTGACAACACTGCTTTAATAGCTGCATTAGATGATCTCAGAGGTCTTTTTCAACCTTAAGCATTTTATGCTTCTATGATTCTGATATTTTCAGGTGACTTCCAGTGTTCTGAATTTCATCCCATCTCTTTCCTCCACTGCCCAATCTTCAGATAAGTCAAAGGTAAGACCAAGGTAAAGGATGTTGTTTGGTTGTTGCCAACAGGTGCATGACTGACAACACCCACTATACTCACTTCCTGACAGGCAAACACAACTCAGGCTGTAGCAGCACGCACAGCTGTGCCCATGAGTACAGCCACAGCAGCCTTTGATGGAAGTTTTCCTACTCCTCACCTGGTTCTGTAACTCAGCTAAGCGCTGACTGCAGTGAGCATGGGACTCCTCCTGTGAAGAAAATGAAAGGATGTTCTTTCAGTCTCTTTGGTCACAGCCACAGGCAATACTCAACTTCTACTAGGTCTCTACTGGAAGGCTGCTGCCACTGGCATTTCCCGTCATTCCTCTGATGACCAAAAGCCTCCTAGCACCAAGGAAAATGTTGATCTCACCTGTCTAGAAGTGGGCAATTTGCACTGCTTAGACTCAGAGAGAGAAAATCCACAGGCATCTGGGAGTAACTGGCCCCTAAAACATCTCTTCAGTCTCCTCCGTTCGTGTTCCACCTGCACATTGGATGGGAGAGAGGGACACAGAAACCTGTCAGCAAACGTGACGCAAAAGGACCTCTGGACATCAAGGCAAAGAGATCTTTATTCAGACACCCTGAATTGCACCAGACAACACTGGGGGCAAAAAGCTCTCGCTGGCAGCTGTGCAAGAGAGGCCAGTGTGTGTCCTGGGACACGGGGCCAGGGAGGGAGGCAGTGGAGTGAAGGTGCCTTTGTGAAAGCCATGGGCTGCCACAACAGAGAGAACAAACAAAAGGCTGTGCCCACAGCAGGGACAGGGAGAGGCAAGGAAACAAGCAGAGGACTCTAAAGTGCTCCAGAGGAGCCTGAGGCTCTGCAGAGGCAGAAAAAGCCCAATTTACCTGCTCAAGAGTCCTCCTGAGTTCAGTGTTCTGTTGCTTGAGCTCCACCTTTTCATCTTCCAGCTTTGCCACTGCTCTCTGGAGACATTCCAGGCTTTGTAACATGAGTCTCTTCTCTGAGAGCCATGACAGCTGCTCCCCTTCAGCAACAGCCTGCTGGGCATTCAGAGAGCAGATTCCATGAGCTGGTGCCAATAAAGGTTAGAAGGATGTCACAACCAATATATCAGGGAGAGTGACTATAGCAGGAATGGATGGTGCTAAGGCTCTTCTCCTCCTTGTCCAGAGGCTGAAATAACACACCTTCTCTCAAGGGGCCTTCCTGCAAATCGCCTTGGAGAACTGAGTGAGTAATTTGTTCTGGATCTGCTTCCTTCTAGTTTTGTTCAGTGCTCCCCATTCTGGTTTTGAGAGACTGGAAGCATTAGTTTTCTATCCAGCCGCTTCAGTTCTGTAATATCTCCCCTCTCTCTCTCCCTCTCTCTGCTATTTCTTGTCAGTTGTGAATACTTAAACATTTACATCTTCCTCTTAAGGGACTTATTTACCATCTTTGATAATCCTCTTTGATCATCACTGTAAATTCTCTTACCTATAGTTCTACTCTCTGTCCTTAGACAACCAAACGTGCAAGATGTGGGTGAAGCATGTATTCCTGCAGCAATAAACGACAGTTCTGTTCTCTATTCTCTTTACCTGTTACATCCTCATACAGAACTGCTCTTTGAAAATATCATATTATCAATCAGGCCATGTGCACTGCTCTGAATTTAGTCAGGAGCCACCTCCTTCTTTGTGCCTTTCTTCATGAACGGCTCCTTGGAGCACCTCTAAATGTAGCCTTGGTATCAGCACTAAACCAACCTGTGTGGGTTCAACTGCATTACATGACTGAATTTTCTTGCATACCTGACCTACATGGAAGTAACTGAAATCTCATGCTGTTTTCACATTTCTGGCCCTTGTCACATATTTACTTCCCTTCAACAGGTCACAATACTTGTCAGCATCCTGGATCAGGCTGCAAGTAATATTTCTCAAGTCATAAGTGAATGTGTAATGCATAAATACAGTGTTTTCTTTTTACACACCAATATACTAATGGACACTAGAATATAGGCAAATTCTTGCAAAGCTGCAGGACAGGCTATTGCAGCTGTTCCACTAGCAGGACTTGAATAATTTCACTTTGGAGAAATACACACAAGTATGCCTCTCTGATTTCTGGGTGGCAGTACAAGCATGTCCTGAATGCATAATTAAGCATTTAACCTGACCAGGAAATAATAGAAATACCATTCTTTTAATACACTGGAAAAGCTGTCCTTCAGAGATCTCCATCACAGGAAGCATCCTTGAAGCACCAGCAGTGCAGCTGCTGTTCAGCCCTTGGTACAAAATTCTATTCAGTTTAGTTCATCACTCTGCTCACCTGCTCCATTCCTTCCCACACCAAATCCCAACCAGCCCACGTTTCCTCTGCTTGCCAGGGCACAGGAGAAGCAGCTCCCCATGCCCAGCTTTTGGCCAGGAGATGATTTGAACAGCAAGCTCCAGAGCTTTACCAGTTATTCCAGGCATGCCAGGAGATAATCTGGCAGTCAATGCTCTCTGAATAGAGCCAGGCACACAGACAAGGTTGCCTGCTGCAGCCCAGGCTGCTTTGCCCAAGCAGGCCTGGACTGACATGGATAGAGGGTCCCAATTCTTTATGGGAATAATTCAGGGATGTTGCAGTGGACTGAAGGGCAATGCCAGTGTGTACCTGTTGATGAAATTGCTCTGCGTCTCTCTCTGAAACCATTCTCTGCAGGATGGTTATTTCTTTCTTCAGATTTCCTTTGGCCATTTCACTCTTGCTCAGCGCATTGCTCAGGACTTCAGTATTCTCTCTCCATTCCTGTTCTCTGCTTTCTCTCTGCTTCAAAGCAGCAGCCACATGCTCCAGCTCTTTGCCATTGGCTTCCCTCTCAGCTTCCAATTGTTGGGTAATTTCCTTCTGCCTTTGCAAGAGATGGTCTCTCTCCTGGAAATTTTTTCTCTTCTCTACTTCATCCCATTTTTGGAGTTTTTTTATTTGTTCCTTTAGGGTTTCCCCTTCATCTTTCCATTGCAAAGCCAATGTTAATTCTTTCAGGAGTTCACTCTGCCTCCTAAGCTCTTGCTCTCTCTCTATCAGAGTCTTCTTTAAATACTTGACTGTGTCTGTCTGGTACTTGATCTCTTTATCCTTCTTTGTCAGAGTCTGCTGAACATGCTGGAGATCTTCCCAAAGAGCTCTTATTTCCTTTTCTAACTGATTTCGCTCACTTTGAGCCTTGATCTCTCTTCTCTCAGGGAAAGCTTCTTTCAGGAACTCTAGTTCTCCATCATGTCTAACCTCTTCATTCTTCTCAGAATGGAGATTCTGTGAAATCTTCAGTTTTTCTTCTATGTGCTGGAGTTTTCGCCTAAGAGTGTCACTGTCATCCTTTTTCCTCTCCACTTCCTCAAGCAGAGTCACTGGCTTCTGGCAGGATGTTAGTGCTATTTTCATGCTTTCTTCACGAAGCTGGAATGTGTTCACTTGCTCTGTCTGCTTGAGGAAATCCAAATGGTTCTTCTGCAACATCTGGCTTGCTTTATCTAGATCTTGCTCTAGATTTTTGGCCTGCTGGCCTGCCACCCCCTTCTGCTCTCGAAGTTCCTGGACATGCTCTTGCAAAGACACTATCTCTTGATCCTTAGCTTCAAGAGAAGATTCAGCATATTCTAGTTTTTGCAGTATGGCTTTAGTCTGCACTGCTGTTTCTTCCTTTTGCTGTTGAAGCTTTGTGATGGCATCCTCCAGAACACAAATCTTTTCCTCTTTTTCTTTCAGAGTCAGTGTTGTTGCATGGAAATTTTTTTGCTCAGCTTCATGCTTTTCCTCCTTTTCCTTGCATGCCTCACATTGCTTTCTAAGGGACAAAACTTCCTGCTGTTTTTCCTTTAGTTCCACTTGAAGATGCTGCAGAATTTGCTTCTGCTGTTCAGAGTCTTGCTTTTGTTTTTGGAAGGTCTCAATCAGTTCCTTCTGAGATTCAATCAATAGATCCTTTTCTTTCAGTACAGTCCTAGAGTATTCTAAGTCTCTGTGCAAGACATTTATCTTTTCTTCTATTTTTTCCTCATAGCTCTTTGTTTGTTGCTTTTGGATGTCCATAAGTCTGTCTTTTTCTTTTAAGGTTGCTAAGGTCTGCTCCAGTTGGTCACTGACAGTCTTTAACTGCATTTCCATGACTTCAGCTTCCTGCATTTGCTTTTGCTGTGACTCAAGCTCTTGATCTTTTTTAGATAAAGAAAGTGTCATGATTTCTACTTTACCAAGAAGCTCTTGCAGATGCCCATCTTGCTGTTCCTTGTGTTGTTGCAAGAGCCTTAACTCTTCCCTTTGAGTGTCACACTCACTCTCTCTGTCCTTAAGAACAGTCCTCAGGTATTCAAGGGTAGCATTTAGAGATTTTATGTCTTCTCTCTCCTTTTCCATTTCTTGAATCTGCTGAGTCAGAGAAAGGAGCTCCAAGCTTTTCTCCTTCAGGTTTCCTTGCATATCATCAAGATCCACAAGCAGATTTCTGACTTGTACTGCACCATGCTGTTCTAGAATCATTATTTTCTCCTCCTGGAATTTGATCTCCAGGTGTCTGTCCTCCAGCTCTTTGCTCACCCTGCTGACAGCAGAGTTCTGCAGTTCTAACTGCTTCTCCAGTTCCTGTATCAGTTCTTGCTGGGATTTGATTTTCTGGTCCTTTTCTTCCAGCTCTTGGCTCATTTTGCTTAAAACAAGCCTTTGTTTTTCTTGCTGCTTCTCCAGCTCCTGTATCTGTTCCTGTTGTGATTCTGCCTTCTGTTCTTTCTCTGTTATATCCTTAATAACCTGATTAAGAGCAGTTTTATGCATTTCTTTCTGCTTTTCCAACATCCTCATCTGCTCTTGGTACAACTTCATTTCTCCTTCCCTCTCTGACAGGATGGCAGTTACACGAGTAAGATGCTCCTGCAAACCTTTGGTCTCTGCTGCCTCTTTCTGAAGAATCTCCATTTTCTTCCCCTGATTTTGAACTTCTTCATTTTTAATTTTTAACATGGACAGTGTAGTTTGGAGTTCCTGTTCAAGGGAGTGATTCTTGTCTATTGCTGTAATCGCTCGGGTTTCAGAGGCTGTAACTGATTCCTCCAGAAGTTTTATCTCATACTCCAGTTTTTCTTTATCTGCCTGCAGCCTGTCCTGTTCATGCTGCAAAAGAGGGAGAAAAAGGGTCACTCATTCCCTCTCTCGGTTTGCTTCTCATACCAGATCTGGACTCCTGTCCCAGGGGCAGGCACAGGCTGCCCCTCTCTCTCTGCCATGCAGGATGCTGCAGACCTTTGCTGGACCCCCCTTGATGCTGCATTTTCCCAGCTCACTGAGCCCATCCCAGCTTCCTTCCTGTCCTTCCCTGACCTCTTGCAGCTCCACTCCAGTGTTCCTTTGGGGAGGAGCTGCCAGAACTGCAGCCAGGATTTCAAGTCCATGCTAAGCAGGATTTAGGCAGTGCCACGAGGGTGTGCCCTCCAGCAGGGAGGAAGGGAAGAGCAAACAGCCCCAGCATTCCATTCCCTGGGGCTGGGGCAACAGCAGTGGTTTTCCACCTCTCCTGTGTAGAGTTTCCATGGCACCGTCCCGAGAGCCCCACTGCCCTGTCTTGGAGCAGCACTGGCCAGATCAGGCTGTCATTCTCTGCTGCCACTCAGGACCAGTTCCCCCTTGCAGGCACACTTCCTTCTCTGCATCAGCACTTGGCTTTCCTCTCTTCTCTCCCCACTGGCTGCTCTCAGATGGCCAAGGCCAAACACCTTTCTATGAACAGCAAACTTGCTCTTCTACCCCTCCTTCCAGGTCCAGATATTTATTAATCTGAACATGTCTTAGCACACAAGGAATTGCCCAAACCATGAAATGCCAGTAGAGACAGTGTGGACATTGAGAACTCATGCTTCTAGGGCACAGAACTCCATCATGGAGAAAAATCAGCAGCCTCAGCACTAAACAGCTTTGACATGACTACAACATCCTTTCCACCTTATTCAGAAGATTGAAATTAGAAAAGTTAAGCTGGAAAAAGGTGCTCCTTAGAACTATTAATACAAGGTCCAAACAGATCTAGGAAATGGCCCTTTGTGGCATCTGCCAATCTCACCAGCACATCCTTCCTTTCCTTCTCCAGGCTCTCCAATTTCCTCTGCAGAGATGCCACCTCCTGACGAAGAGTCACAGCCTCTTCCTGCAGGGCAATGGTCTCCTCCTTCAGGGCAGTTTCTAGAGTGGTCTTCTGGTGTTGTGCCCTCCACATTGCTGCAGCAGAAAAGAAGACAGGGAAAAGCAAAGCAAAGACAAACTGATGTGCATCCTGCAGAGACAACAGCACTGTCTTCTCTGCTTGCCTGTGTTTGACAGGCCCTAAGCCCACAAGGCTCCAAAGCTGACAGAAATCAAGGAAACTTCCTGGCAAAGAGAAAAGCAGGAATGAAAGGGGCAAGGTTCAGAGGAACAGGAAAGTATTTGCTCTTGCACTTGTGCAAGGTGAGCAATCCAAGAGAGACAAAGGAGCAGGCATGCCTGTGCAGCCCTGCTCCAGAGGGATCAATAGCCTGGAGGCTCTGGCAGGCCTGGAGTTTGGGGGAATCGAGCTGAGGCATCCAGCTACAGCTGCTTAGCACAGACATGGTACCTGAAAGGCATCAGCTGTGCACAGGATCAGCCATAGCACAGGCAGATGGCACTGCCAGCCATGGCATCTTTCTTGAGAAAAAGCTTTCACTGGCACTACAATGGACAAATCTCCTGCTGGTTGTTTTTCCCCTCTGCCATCTCAGGGTACTGGCCTTTTCCTCTGCATTGGATCAGAAATCCCCACTGGCAAGACAGGGTGGGGCAGTAGATGGGAGAGGAGAAGCTGTACCTGCCTGACTTTCATCCAACTGTATCTGCAGCTCCTGATTGCTGGCTTTGAGATTGTCCATCTGAGCCTGCCCCGTGCCCAGCTCCAGCTCCAAGGCCTGTATCTTCTTCCTTGCATCATTCTGGAAGAGGTAAGAGGAGCAGAATCATCTGTCAGTGCCACTGCTCACAGGAGACAAAGGGCTACAAACATTAAAGCAGAAATAGCCCAGGTGGGGAGGGCAGCTGGACTGTACTGGTAGATGTGACTGTGATCCTCCTTCCTCCCCTCGCCAGTGAGCCAACCCCCCTACAAGGACAAAAACCCATCCTGGCTTTGGCACTGTGCTTGTCCAGCAGCCCAGCAGCAAGACAGGATTTCTGGGCGTACTAGGACAAATTACCAGATCTTTCTGGGAATGCTCCAGGTGCTGTTGCAGGTCTTGCAGGTATGCTGCCACTCTGTCCACTGTGAGTTCTGCAGGGACATCCCCGGACTGAGAAGCAGCTAGACCCACGACATGACCCTCTTCTGAAAACAGAAGACATTTTGGTTCAAGATTTAATCCAGAGGCCAACAAACAAGGCCTCTCTACCTAGGAGGAGGTGCCTTTGTCATCATCCTAGAGCTTGCCTTGCAGCACGATGTGTGCCACAGTCTGACATTACTCTGATGACTGCTAATGTCAGCACTGCCCCAAAGACAACAGCATGAGCCCTGTGGCTTGACAGGGCCCTTCTCCCTTCTGACTGATCATTTCTCTACACACAAACATGGACTTGTGTGTCTGCAGGGAAGTCTAACCATCAAGACTTCCCAAGGCCTGAGTCAGCCTAAACTGTCAGGGTGAGTGTGTCGTACCAGAATGACCAGGAACCACCCCCTCACTCCACCTGCTCACCCAGCCTCCCACACTTGCCTGAGTTCCAAGCGACCAAGTCTCTAGTGTTTCTGATCATGTGGTGGAGAACCAAGAGCAGTTTGTCCAGCTGGGATCGAGTTTCCTGGTGGGCACCACTGGCCTGTTGACATTGTGTAGCCAAGGCCTCTGCTCTGTCATCACATCTCTGGAGACTCACATGCAGCTGGGACACTTCAGTCTCCAGCGCATGCACAGAGGCCTTCAAGCACCGTTCTCCTGCTCGGGACTCCTCCAGCTCCTGCAGCAGCTCCTTCTCTCGAGTGGCCTGGGCAGCCTCCATCTCCAGCACTGTGTCCTGCAGGGCCTGGATCTGGAAATGGATGCACAGAGCCTCAGGGACAGGGCTGCTCCTGAGGCAGCAGAGCGGGCAGTAGGGAGAGCAATGAAGGAGAAAGGACTTCAGGCAAAAAACACCAGGAAACAGAAGGTGCAGAACCAAGGATTCCATTGGAGACAAAAGTGGAGAAAACAGGGAAAGGAAGGCAATGGACACCCTTGAGGCTGCAGCTCTGAACACTGCCTGAACTGGCTGCGGTGCAAGTGCCCTGCCCAGCCTGCCATAGCCACATCTGTGTCCCCACATTGCTCAGGCACCAACTCCATCTGGGACAACTCTGCTAACACAGGGACAGAGAAGCTCCAAAGGAGTCTGCTGCTGCTTCTCCTCCCAGTTTCCTGCTGGGACCCAGGAGAGAATGGGGGAAAACATTGGCAGCATACACCAGGTCCAGCCTTGGCCTCAGGGTGCAGCAGCAGCCATGGGCAGAACACAGCAGCAGTGGATGCTACTGGGAGGGGAAAGAGGTTGGGGCCTCCAAGCCAAAGGTGGTGGTGTGTGTCCATGGAGAAGAGGATGCCAGTGCACAGCTTACCTGGCTGTTGAGCTCCTGCAGTTCTCTTCTATGCTCTGAGTGGAGCTCCTCAGCCTGATTAAGGGCAGAACGAAGGTGAGATGCCTGATTGATCTGGGCCAGGTTGTTTTCTTCCAGGGTTCTGAGGTCCAGATCCTTTTCTTCCAGGGACAGAGTCAGCCTGTGGAACAAGGCAACAAATGGCCATGAAAGACGTTCGTATCCTTTGGGTGCCTCAGAAGGGGTGGTGGAGTTGACCACTATGGAATGTGTCAAGCTTTGTATGGGGTAGATGATGAGTGAGCCCACAGCTTACGGGTCAGAATAAAAGGACAGACCAGTAAGGGTGACATTACTGTGGGTGTTTGCTAGAGGCCACCTGAACAGGAGGAAAGGCTGAGGAACCTGGGGCTGTTCAGCCTGGACAGGAGCCCCAGCTGAGAGGGCCCTCAGCCCTGGGTCTGCAGGGACAGCTCCAAGCAGGGCCCAGGCTCTGCTCGCTGGGGGCCAGCAACATCAGAGCCACGGGCAGGACCTGATGGCCAGGAAGTTCCACCTGGACATAAGGAAGAAATTCTTTCCTGTGCAGAGACCAAGCACTGAACAGATCTGGAATATCTAAACAGTGGAGTCTCCCTCACTGGAGACATTCTAGAACCATCTGGATGCAATCCTGTTCCCTGTGCTCTGGGATGACCCTGCTTGAGCAGGGAGGTGAGACCAGATGAGCCACTCTGGTCCCTCTAACCTTATGCATTCTGTGATCCTCTTCATCTGGCTTAGATAAAAAATCATGGGTTGAACATGTCTTATGTCAACAAAAGGCATCAGATGAGAGGCTGATCCAGATCCTAGAGGCTTCAAGTTACAGGACCTAAGGTGGAGCTGATGGATGCATCCACCTCCTTACACTGCAGGTTGGGCAGTGTTAACACACCCATCTAACCTAAAAAAAAACAGTCCCCAGAGGGAAACAGCTACCCCAAATGCCTTTACCTTCAGAAAAACTTTAACTGAAGGCTTAAAGAAAATGAACACAACATTCAGATAATGAAATGGCACAGAGAGCTCAGAATCAGTCACTTGGGAAATGCTGCCAGAGCCCCTGGGAGGTGCAAAGATGTCAAAGAGGGCATCCCTTCACCACAATGCAGAGTCCCACATTTACCTGGCTTTTTCCCTCTCTAGGACATTCACAGAAGCCTGCAATTCTGAATTTTGCTGAGCCACTTCTTTCCATTGACTCCATTCCCTCTCCAGGTTCTGCAGGTGCACTTGCAGCTCCTTGTTCTGATGTTCTGCCTCTTCCAGCTGCTTCTTGGTGTGTTCAACCTCCAACAGCTTCTGCCTTGATTGCTCCTGGGCCTCACTCACATCCTTCTGTGCTCTCTGGACAATCGCTTCCTGGGACTCTTGGGAGGCTGCCAGCTGAGATGTCAACTCTCCCACCTCCAGTCAAACAGAACAGAGCAGTCAGAGGCTACAGCCACAGCTTGTCACTGTCAGCCACAGCAGAAACTGTGAGAAAAAGGTAATAGACAACTTCCCATCTCTCCCAGTCCTGACAGCACCAGATTCACAATGGATATGGACAGCTTGTTTCAATCTCTAAGTGGGCCACCAAGGGCACCTAAAAAAGCACCTCCCAAACCAAGGCTAGCAAGAAGAGGCCAGCAGGAATCCATGCTGATGGTTGCTGGCCAACAAGCCAGAGCACTAGCCCAGCTGTCCAGGGCAGCAGGGAGATTAAGCAGAGCACTGAGTGTCCTTCAGAGCAGCTGCCATGGACAGCACAGGACCAGGCAGCCCCAGGGATCACCCCATCAGCTGCTGCTCTGCCATGGAAAAGCAAGAAGGCCACAGATCCCTCCCTGGATGACTGTGGTGCTACTGCTGTTTTGCTCACCTGCTTTTGTACAGCGTCCCTCTGCTCAAGGAGGAGATTCATTTCCTCCCTGACGCCTTGCAGCTCTTCCTTGTGCCTCCTCTGCGCTGCCTGGATTTCACTCCGAGCTTCCTGCAGCTCAGCTTGCAGCTCTGCCTTGATGGTCTGGCAACAAAATGCAGAGCAACTTCCTGGGACCTGCCCTCATGCTCAGCTTTTTCTACTTTCCACACTGTCTCAAAATCCCATTCCTTTAGCTAATTATTTTGACCTCTCTAGCCAGCTCTGCTTCCTCTGCAAGCCCTCCTTCCTGGGGCTGAGCTCTGGAGCATGCCAGGCTCTGTGGTCCCAGGGCCTGAAGCAGCCCTTGCCTCCTCAGTCCCAGGAGCTGCCTCTTGTGCCCTTGTCACTGCCCAGCACTCCGTTCCCTGCCTACTCAGACTTACCTGCTCCTTCTCTTGCTGCTCTTTCAACTCCTGCCTGAGCTGCTGGATCTGCTGGCAGGCTTGGCTGAGCTCTCCCCGAGTCTGGAGCAGTGCCTCTGATAAAGCACTCCTCTCATTCTGCTCTTCCAGCAGCACCTGCACAGAAGGAAGGAGCAGAGAGCTTCACATTTGCCCTGCAATGTTTGCCCTGTGTGGCAAGAGGCAGAGACTGAAGGGCTCACACACTCTCAGAGCACTCGGCTGCTGCTCCCCTGGGCCACTCTGCCCCGGGGCAGCCACAGCTTCCCAGGAAGGGATTAGAACACAGCCCCGAAGACATCTCTGGGTTACTGCTCAGAAATACTCCAGATGAGATTTAAAAAGATTTTTCTCTTTTGTGTCAGCATTGCTGCTGCACCCTCCCCATGCCCACAAAAGAAAAGTCTTTTAAACTCACTTTGGCAATGAAAACCCACCAGTACAAAGCAAAAGGGGAGTGGGAAGACAACGGTGAAGATACTCTGAAGTACGTCTTAGAAAAACAGAGCACAACAGCAGCACACAAATCTCAGCTGAAAGCTGATGTTTCTGCCTGGCTTCCTATCAGAGGGCTCATTCCTGGTGCCAAAGATAGCCCCGTTCACTTTTCAGCACCCCAACTTCAATGTAGAAGACACGGAGGACATGCTCCACACAGCCTCATATCCTGTCATCTCCCACAGCTCCAGCCTTGCAAAAAATCACACCAGTTCTTGTTTCAGTATAATCACCTCTCGCTTGGCATTTTCAAATCTTGTTTGTTCCTCTTCTTTTTGGGCCTGCAGGGTGGCAACTTTCTGCCTCATCTCAGACAGAACCTTCTGGTGTTCCTGCTCTCTCTCTGCCTTCTCTTTTTCCCATTGTTCCAGTGTCTCCTGCATCTCTGCATGGTGCCTTTCACGCTCACTTGCCTGAGGAGGGGAGGAAAAATCTTCAAGATTAAGTCTCAGAAAAGCTTCTCACTGAAAAATGTGAAGCTTCATCCCTCCCACAAACCCCAGCCTGAAAAGACAACAACACTGGCTTTCTGCACTCCAGAAACAGTGTCCTGTCAGGGAATTTAAAAGGAGGCTCAGCAGGTGCAAGAATCAGACTCATGGAATCCTTTCTGTTGAGAAAGACCTTCCCAAGCATTGAGTCAAACCATTCAGAACAGGAGGTGTCACTTTCCCCTCTCTGATGCCCCAGTCACAGGGACTGAAGCACCGGACACAAGGGGCCTGTTCCACTTGCCTTGAGCCCAAAGCTGATACCTGTGTCCACCCTTGATGCACAGCAAGGGAGGAACCGAGTTCCCATGCCTGTAGCTGGCAGCACTGTTGGCTTCTGCTCCACGTTGGCATCTCCCCATGTTGGCATCTGCCCCACGTTGGCACCTTCCCCACGTTGGCATCTGCCCTGTGGCAGCTGGGACTCGGGGACGATCCTGCCCTTGGGCACTGCCCAACCTGCTCTGGAACTCATCTTATGCCCTCACTGAAGCTGTGGCTGCATTTCCTGCCCCTGCACCATGCTGGGGCCTTCACTCGCCTCCAAGCCCGAGCCACTGGCTCTGCTGCCCCGCCCAGCAGCAGGAGGCCTCTGGCAGAGGATTGCTGTCCTTGCACACCCTCAGGCTCTGCCTGTGCTAAACCAACCCACAGGGCCAGCTTGGACAATTCGGAAGCGTACTGTCCCCTACCAGGTCTTGCAGGAGCTTGTTTAGTTCCAGTTGCTGAGCAGTTCTCTGCAGCCTGAGGCTTTCTTGATGCTGCTGCTCTGCCTGCAAGAGCTGCTGAGCTGTGCCTTCCTGTTCCTGCCTCCTGAGAGCTCTCTCTGCTTCCAGCTCACGTTGCAGGCACTTCACTTCTCCTGCAAACGTGACCAACAGCAAGAGTCAGAGTCTTTAGTGACTTGACTGACCTCAGGCCCTTTCAGTGCCTCCAGCCCCACCACTCCTCTGAAGCCCTGTGGACAGAGGTGGCTGGACAGGGTGCTTAGCTTCTCTAGTCAGGGGCAGCACCACAAACAAAGCACACGAGGTTCTCACCTTGTATCACCTCCTTGGCCTGCATGACTGTGAGCATTTGAGCCTCCAGATGGTTCCTGGTGATCTCCAGCTGAGATACCTGCTGCTGAGCAACAAACAGGCTGGATTCCAGGCTCTCCTTTGCTGACCTACAAGTTGCAAATACAGAGAGACATGAGTTGCTTGCTCCTGACACCCACAGCTGGTTATTCCAGGATGACGTGGCTCAAGATCTCCACTGCTGAGTATGGAAAAGGAGTAACATGGAAACTTGTCCAGAGAAGGCACGTTTGTGCCATTTTACATGGCAAAGCAGGGCCCTCTGAGGGAGTGCCCAGGCTCTCCTTATGGCCTGGCATAGCACAGACAGCCCAGCCCAACTGGACCTCAAGAGCCAAATCGATGTCTGAAAAGCAGAGGATACAATAAACCCCTGTGTAGTACTTACCACCTTTATTATTACAGCTCTTCAGCCCTGTCCTGCCCAGGGTCTGCTCCCTGCCTTTACCTGGTCTCTGCCAGCTCCTTGCATAGGTCATGTTGCTGCTGCTCCATGGCTGCCAGTCGGCCCTCAAGGGCAGCCTTCTCCTGGTCCAGCAGCTCCTTCTCTCTGCACACCTGGGCCAGTGCGTGCCCTTGGCCAGAGGATTCCTGGTGCAGCTGCTCCAGAGCCCGGCTCAACGACTCTTGCTCCTGGGAAGCCTGGAAGCAGGACAAGGTAGAGCTCGAGCCCTCCCTCGGTAGCGCTGTGCAGAGCCAGCCAGTGCCACCTCGCAGGCAGCCAGAGGACAAGGAGCACCTGTGCTCTGGGCTCAACGTTTCACAGCATCTGCCCCATGCAGCTCTGATAGCCTGGGCTCCAAGAGCCTCTGGCACTGTTCCCTTGGAAGTGCTTTGTCAGGCCCTGTGCCTTGCCTGGGACCAGACTTCCCAACAAACATCCCTACTCCAGACTCCGTGATGTCATCCAGAAATACTGCATCTTCTACAACTGCCATTAGCAAACAAAATTTCTGTCAAGATCTATTTCAGTGCTGGACACTTTCAGGAAGGTTGGGGAAAACAATTCTGCTTGCTGAAGCAAGGGAAAAGATATAGGATTTTCCCCTCTTTCCCACTTTCACTTCCTCCAGTGTTCAAGGCAACTCTTTGCAACAAGGGAATGCTTGGCAGGGAAATGGCTCTTGTAGTGAGCAGTCGTTTAGTGATTGATGGAAGTCTGGCTGATGTGGCCAAAGCAGACTCTCTTTGTGCAGCAGTTCACACCACCAATACCACTTACTTGTCTTACACGATGAAGGTGTCTTAATGGCCTTTGCTGGTATTCAAGCCTGAAAACTAAACTGTGTTTTTGAGCTCTTTTCTTCAAAAGCAAAACCTCTGCTATGTATTTGCCAAATCTACCACATACCCCAGAACTGAGACTGTCTGACGGAGACCATCAGAAACAAACCCTTTTCTTGCAGCTATCCTGTAACACTCAATCCAAACTTCCCCTGGCACAGCTTGGGGCCACTTCCTCTCGTCCTGTCCCTTGTTCCCTCAAAGCAGAGCCTGACCCTCACCTGGCTGCACCTGCCTGTCACAGGGAGTTGTAGAAAGCAAGAAGGTGCCCCCTGAGCCTCCTTTTCTCCAGGCTGAGTCCTCCCAGTTCCCTCAGCTGCTCGTCATCACACAGACCATTCCCCAGCTCTGTTCCCTTATCTGGACATGTTCCAACTTCATGACAAAAAGCATCAACAGGAACATGCAGACCTGGCTTTTTGTTTCTGAAAAAGGATTCAGAGCTACACAGCTTGATTCTTCTGCCATCCACTCAGATTCCTGGACAACACAATCATCTCTTTGCAGCTTATAAAGAGCCAAAAAAGAGGCCAACGAAGACAGGTGGACTAGAAGACTCTGTAGAAGCAGAGGACAACTCTGAGAACTATGGAACAGCTCTGCAAGCCACCCACACATTTCCAAAAAGAAGCAAACAAAGCCTTGTGACCTCTAACGCTACCACATGTCGCTTTGACAAAACCACTGCAGAGTCCAACAGGTAAAGCTTCCCTCACCCAAGCAGCCCAGTGCCCACATGGATGCATCATGCTTTAGGTCACCTGACGGAATTTCTCCTGGTTTTCTGCTTTCTCCTCTCCCACTGTCCTAAGCTTCAGCCACAGCTCCTCCTGTTGCTCCTCTGCTTCCTTCAGCAGCTGCTCTAGCCGGGCTTTCTCTGCACAGAGCTCTTCGTTTGCTCTTTCACAGAAGTTCAGCTTCTCCTGCTCACAGATCTTTGCTCTCTCCATCTCATCCACTTTGGCACACAAAACTTCCTTCTCTTGCTCCAGCTACAGTCACAGAAGCATAGAGGAAATAAAGTACAGAAAGAATTACTAAGAAAGATTGGCTCAGACGCAAAAGGAACACTGCCACAGTCAGCTGGTCAGATTCTGCCAAGGTTAAGAAGGCTGAGAAACAGCAGCAGCTGGAGTCAAACACCTGGAACAATCTCTGGCAACTCTGCTCACCTGCCACACGTATTTGTTCAGCTGCACTTTGTCCAATGCAAGAGCTTCATTGATGCTGCTCATCTTTGCTGTTGCAGCCTGTAGGTCAGCTCTTTCAGCATTCAGCTTGTTCTGAGCCCCTGTCAACTCTGCCACTGACTGCTCTGCCTGGAGAGGCAAAAGAACAATGGAACAACAAAGGCAGCAAAATCCCAGACTGCAAGTAGCAACTCCACCTCCCCTGGGTGTCTTTAACTTATTCCTAGGGCAGAGCTTGCAATAAGATCAAGGGGACCAATGACCCCGAAGACCCAATGGATCACCATTTTCCAAGAACAACAACAGTGTCCCTCTCTTCTGTCAGAAACAGCATCTTTGGTGATCTTGGTGGCACAACTCCCACTCCCACAAGTGCTGCCTAGGAATAAGGTGTCCATACCTTCTTCAGAGCAATGGCAAACTCATCCTTCTCTTGCTCCAGCAGATCCTTCTGAAGCTGCAATTTCTCCAGTGTCTGTCTCTTGACTACCAACTCGCTCTGCAATAATGAGTGTTTTTCCTCAAGTGCAGCCAAGTCCTTCACTCTATAAGGAGGGAAGATAGTTTTTCATAGAAAAACAGTCCATGCTACAAGAGAGGAGCAGGCACCTTTTGCTCCTTCACACTGGGCTTCCTCAAACCCAGCACTGCCAGAGAAAGCTTTAACACTCACAGGAGCTCCTGCTTACGGCGCGCTCTCTCCATCCTGTCCTGCTGCTCTGCCTTTTCTGCCTGGGCTGACTCTTCTTTCATCTGCAGCTCAGCATTACTCTGATGCAGACGTGAGGCTTCTCGCTCCATTAATCCAAGCTGTTTCTGTAGCTCTTCCCTAGTTTTCTCAAGGTTTGCACAGTCACTGCAGAGACAAGGCTCAGTCAGAAGAACAAAGAGGCCTGAGGGGTCACCAATCCCATTTTCAGCACTCCAGAATGGAGCAGGGCACAGTGGGCTAAGGAAGACCTTGCTCTTTCCCTCCAAAGAAATCTTCTAGAGACAAAGGGAAAGGAAGGCAGGATTTTGCCTTCCTTCAGTGAGAAGCAGTGGCAGGGCAGGGGCACCCAAAGAACAGAATTCAGGGAAGCAGCATGGGGAGGACTCTTCTCTTCCAATATAACACTGCACCTCCCAGACAGCCTTGGGAGTCATAGTAGAGCATGAAAAACCCAGACAGGATAATGCTCAAGAGCCACACTGAGGCCTATGCATGGTAGGGCAGGTGATTTCTTCACTCAGGACCCCTCTGAACTCCCAGGCCTAGAAGCAGATTGTTTCTGGAACAGAGCAAGAGGAGGAAACACTCACCTTCTGAGTGTTTCTGCTAAAGACTGAAGGTGCTGTTGGTGGCTGCTGGACTTCTTGCATTTCTCCTCCAGTTGCTCAAGCCTTTGCTGTACCTCCCTGCACTTCTCTTCCTGATGTCTCTGCTGCTGCAGCAGGAAGTTGTTTGAGTTCTGCACAGCAGAAAGCTCTTCTCTCAGGGCCTGCAGGAACAAGCAGGGAAGGAGCACAGATGAGCAATAAGGAGCAGGGAAGGTGGCTCCAGAGAGCTGCAAGAAACACGTAGAAGAGACAGCTCCCCTGAAGGCAAAAGCTGTGCTGAGGGGGTGGGCATCAAGGAGAGAAACACAGTAGAACAAGAGCTGGGAAGAGCAACAAAGCAGTGCAGGAGCAGGAGTATAAGGTGAGAAAACGTGTCTCAAGTAGCTGAGCAAATGGAAGTGTTTCAAGATGAGCAAGGCCTCAGCATTGAGCCTGTGGCCACTGGGGAAGACACAAAAGTTCTTACCCGTGCTGCCCCTCGCATCCTTGCCAGTGCTTCCAGAACCAATCCAAAGGCATGTCCTGTATCAACAGATCTCGGAGATGAGAAGATGTCTCCAGAGTCTGCATGCTGGCAACTGTCAGTGCAGATAATGCTGACCAGGTTGTCACTGTCATCTAATACCATCTGAAAGCCCACATCCAGCTGTTAGTCTTTGCTCATTTTACTTTATTTTCTTTATCTTGTTCTCCTTTTCCTCACGCTTTACCCTGGAATCATTAAAACCTAAATTCTATCATTTCTTCAGTCAACAAAGAAGGTTTGTCCCTGTGACTACAAGTACTCCAGAAATTTTTGAATACAGCTGCTTTTCACAAGTGTGAAGTGACTGCAGGCTGCCTGAACACTCACTTTCTTGCAGCTGTGTAGAAGAAATGACAACTAAACTTTTCTCTATTAAGAGAACTTTAGGACTAAGTTAAGGCTACCCCTGAAAGCTGCGATTCTGGGGAGATTATAATGGTCAGTGAACTCAGAGGAAATGAGCAGAGCTGGCAAGTGCATCGACTGAATCAGTGACCTTTCATAAAGGTGTGAAGAACAACAGACTCTTTGCTCAAAGAGGGTGAGGGAATTGCCCAAGAAACACTGGAATACAAATGTCAAGTAGCACACTCCGAAAACACACTCCAAAAGAGACCTTAGCAGGGTGGTGAAGGCAAAGGTACTGAAACTTCTAATGACTCAGCTGTCACAGGACAGCAACTCACAAGCTAGAACAGGCTCTGTGTCAGAAAAGTGGCCTAAAAATTAAACAGGCATACAAACATAGCATACAAAATGTATCTCTAGTCCATAGGCCAGTCTGTTGCCTTCCTCAAGTACTTCAAAAGCAAATTTACAGGGATGTGGTCCCTGTACCAGGTCTGTACTCACCTCAGTGATATTTCTTACGAGCTTTTGAAGGAAAATATTCTCTTCTTTGGCACTATTAGTCAATGAAGCTGCAAATTCTTTCTCTATCCAACTTGATTCCTGAGAACAGAATAAAGAAGTGGTGGGCAGGGAAGAGCTGCTCCCATCTGCAGTGTTCCCATCTTCAGTAACAGACACACTGCTAAGTCTCAGCTCTAGTGATTCCAGTATATTTCTGCCCACATCTATTCCATTTCTTCTCTGCTAAAACTAAGAGGAAGACCAAAGGCTTGTTTTTATAGACTGCTATTAAACTGTCAGTTCCAAAGAACTCGGATTCCCAGAGACCTAGAGTCACAGGCAGAGGAGCATTGGTGCCACCCCTCAGAGGAAGACACCTGAACTGTCTGCAGTTCCTCTGCCACTGCCTGCGTCTTGACTGACTCCGCATCTGCCAAATGCACAAGGAATATTTTGGCAAGGTGCCTGATGTACCCACACACTGGACATCTTTATCACTGTTTCTCTTGAGGAAGCCACACCTCTGTGTTCAGGCTGGAGAGCAAACACTGGGCTATCTCTCAAGTAAAGGTAGAACATACTAGAATCTCCACTGTGTCGTTAAGTGTTTTCATGGTCTTCTCCTTCTCCTCGTTCTGCTTCTGAGACTGTACAAGCAAGGCTGAGAGCTCCATCACCCTGAGAAGAGAAGGTCTATGTGCCATTCCAAAAGCTTTGCACACCAGCAGCTGCCAAAGAGCCAAGCAGCTCCCCAAAGCATAGCACAGCAAAGTTCAACCCAGAAAACACAGCAAAGGCAGCACTCATCTCTACAGGTTAATAAGCTTGATGTTGCAAAATAGCACTTCTTGCCCCAAAGGCCTCTGCACTCAGTCTTGCACAGAATTGCCAGCACAGAGGTGCTGCAGTGCTTATGCCCTGGGCAAATTCTTCCCAGCTCCTTCAGCACAGCCCTGAGCAGTAAAAGGGCTGTACAAGAAACACAGCTCTCTTTATGCTGAATTCAGTTTTTCACCAAGAATCAGTTAACAGCAAAAGCACTATCAGAGGCCATGTCTTTTCCAGTCTTGTCTCACTTGGAAGAATTTCTGTCAGGCAGATACCTTTTCCATCCTTTCTGCTGAAGGCAAGAGCTTGACTGGGGACAAACACAGGGCTGTGCAAGGCTGTTCTAAATGTGAGCACAGCCTATCTGTGAATCCAAGAAGCTACCACAAAAAATAATGTTGGTAATAGCAAAGTTAAAACTCTTTTACCTCTCCTGAAGCTCTTTCTTCTCCATGTCCCATCTGACTTGTAAGGCTATCACTTCCTGAGCTGTCTGGTTTATTTTTGGTTCCACTTGCTGCTCTGCTTGATCCTTCAGGACAGGATTACCCAGAGGTATGGATTCCCTGAGCTGCACACAGGAGTTGAGGCAGGAGAAGTTCACAAGAATAGATCCAGAAAGCCTTATCTGTTCTGCCTTCAGTTCTGACAAATCTCTGAAGAGGAACCAAGAAAGAGCCAATGTTCACTCCACCATCTTTATCAGTGGACTCACTTCTGAAACATGCAATCATGCATCAGGAAGAGCTGGCAAGCAAGGTGACATCTTTGTTGGGGACAAGTCATGCATTTGACATTTGGGGACCAGGACACATCCTAACAGCTGAGCAATGATTTTACCAGGTAGCCAAGTGTGGAGTCTGTTTTCTCCTCAGATATAAGAAGTAAGATATGGCACAGGCCAGAAGGCCTCAAGCACCTCTAGTTAAACTTATTACCATATTCTCATTAATAGATATCAGAAATTTTACCAAAATCCCCAGCTTTTATACACCGTGCTCTTAAGTGCCCTGTTATCATCTCCACTTGGACTACTAAGAGGCTCAAGACTATACCTATATAATAAAACATTTCAGAGAAGTGGTGTAAGAATTAGCCTGAAATGCTGTAACATAAAAGCACAGACAACACAAGGACTAAACAGCAGGTCAGGCAGACTCTACACAACAGCGAAAACTTATAATCAAATAACACAAATAGCTTTCAGTAACCCAGAGTTTGAAAGTGCATGCTTAACATCAAAAGCTATATTATGGCTACACAATTTTTCTTGGGAGAAAAGAATCTCAGAGAGCCCAAGAATAAGAAAACAATCATAAAAAGAGGTATCAAACTAAGCAAAATAAATTGGACAAATCCAGTAACTGGGGAGAGAAGCTATTCTTTCTCTCAGCAATGCTGAAAGACGAGTTAGCGGATACAAACTGACCAGAATAAATGTATGCTGTAAATGGAAAAATGTATGCATTAATTGTCTTTCACTTAGGAGCAGTGGAAAAAGAAACCTGGTAAGATTTTTTCAAGGCAGGTTGTCCTAGGTTACAATGTAAAGATGTGCCCAAAAGTATGTATTCTATCACCATCTGTTGAAACCAGGTAGGGCAGTGATCTTTATCTCCGAGGGAGGTATCTCCCGTTAATGGGCCCACCAACGCCTTGCCCCATGACGAGTAGATAACTCCCTCTGGGAGCCATTGCTGTTTCACGGGCAACCAAGGACCCGCAACATGACTCAGAGAATGACATCCGCCCACTGTGAGATGCTTCACCCAGGGGGGAGGAGCCAAGCATCCCCACCTGGATAGAATCTGGATTTGGCAGAACAAGCTGCTCTTAGCCACTGGTCCCCCAAGGACAAGAGCTACTAGCCCTTCTTCCAGGATCACTACTTGAACAAGACCAATTCATCTGGACTGTTACCACTGCCCTAACTAGTGGGGTGTCAGGTTGTACTCTGACTCTGTCAGTGGTTTTCTTTTGTACTATTGCATATATTTTATTTTCTCTTTGTATTTCTCACTTGGAGTCTCTAACAAGTTTTGCTTTCAAACAGTACACAGGTTTATAATCTCATGAAAGGGACCACTGTATATGGTGCCTGCACAGCTTCAGTGAATCGCCCCCAGGTGTCCATGCAGTTCTGTGCCCGTGTTCACATGCCCACACATCACCTGCTCAGAGCCTCTGCAGTCCTCATGACCCAAGCCCTTCAGCTTTATCTAAAGACCAATAGCAAACAAACGTGCTGAATGGCATTGCTTCTGACTGCTGGAGGAGAAATCCTACCTCTGCTGTAAGTAATGCAACAGTGAGGTTCAAAAAGCAGGACCAAAAAGCGAGCCAGCCACACTTTTTCAGCAGGAGATCTCGCCTGCCTGCTCTGAGATCCTCCACTCACCGGTCCGTAGCAGTCTTCATTTCCAGGAAATGGCGGCGGAAGGTCACCACCTGCCGCCACAGGCTGAGCAGGCGGTTATGCTCCCCCCTTAAGTAGTTGTCATAAAGCTAAACAGGCAAAGACAAAAAGAAATGCCAATTCAGCCTTCACTGTCACCGTAACATCTCTCAGACAGAAGAGAGTAAATCACCATCACCAGGTGCCCTGTAATAACTACTGCACCAGGGGCATCAAGGACTGAAGAGGTACCACAGGGGCCACAGCAACTGCCAAGAAGGGAACATCACTTCTGTAGCACTGGGTAGCAGCAAAGCAAGCTGATCATGATTCATCACCTCAAAGTCTCGGCAGAGGAAAACAAACACAAACCCCTCCAAGCCTAGAGCCAGGTTGGCTTACAACAGGCAGTAAGTACAGGAGACCTGTCTTTTCCTGGGTTGGCTAATTTGAACCTGAACACACAGAGACCTCTCTGGGTCTCTCTAAACTGCAATACAAAAGTACTGACCAAAAGTATGCATTCTATCACAATCTATTGGAACCAAGTGGGGCAGTGATCCTTATCTCTGTGGGAGATATTCTCTGCTAATGACCATCTATTAAAACCAGGTGGGGCAGTCACCTTCATCTTTTCCACAACCCATCCTTCCTCCAGGAAGATATCGTCTGATAATGGGCCATTGCATCCCACTGTATGACTGATAAAACTACATCATCCATTGAGAGATGCTCCAGCCAGGGGGAGGAGCCAAGCCTTTCCTACCTAAATAAAAACTGAGTTTTAGAATATCAAAGCAGCCTTTTCACTGGATTCCTGAGGAAAACTGGACCCTTTTACAGGACCACTGCGTCAACTGAACCACATCTGTCACTCCAGGGGGACTGTAGCCACCATTTAACCCTGATTGACAGGGCTGTATTCTGACTCAGCGTTTTCAGTTTGCTCTACACTGTATTTCTATTTTAATTTTCCTAGTAAAGAACTGTTATTCCTAATTCCCATATCTTTGCCTGAGAGGCCCTTAATTATAATAATTCAGAGGGAGGGGGTTTACATTCTCCATTTCAAAGAGAGTCTTCTGCCTTTCTTAGCAGACACCTGTCCTCCAAATCAGGATGGTTTCCATTGCTCAAAACAAGGATTTAGGAACTATTAAAGAGACAAGTGTTCCTGTGACTGCCCTAGAGTGCCCAGCTCTGTCTTCATGACCAAGACTGTGAGCATCTCCCCCCAGCACCCTCTGCTGACACTCCTCCCTCCCACACTCCTGTCTAGCACCAGTGTATCATGAGCAGAGGCACAGCTTCCACATAGCAAGTTCTCTATGCCAGGAACAAAACCCATTCCCATTCCCATTCCCCTCTGGCATCACAGCTGGCATTCCCACATCCTCACCTGGCGTTCACTGCGCCATTCACTCTCCTTCAACTCCAGCTCCTCCCGGGCCCTCATCCAATCCACTGTCAGTTTTCCAACATCTTCTCTGAGGGCAGAATTAACCTCATTGGCTTTAGCAAGGTGCTCCCGCAGGAGAGCATTCATTTCTGCCAGATTCTCACACCTTGCAGAGAGAAACAATAATGAGGTCACTGAACTACAGCTCTCCAGGATCTCTGTGATTTTTCAGCTCCCTCTACACCGACTTTGTTGTTTGAGAGGCAGTAAAAGCACTTTATAGGGTTAACCAAGATCTCTCTGTGATAAAAACCTCATTTGCTTCTCTGTACCTTGAGCCTTCAGTTTCCATCCATTATTTTGGTTCCCCCTTCAACCTTGATGATATCCACAGGTAAACAATTTGCACCCTTCCATGCTGATGGTCACTGGATGTATCATCTTTCTCTAGCAGTGTCTAGAGCTGTTCATCTACTGAACTACAGAATAATTTAGTCTGAAAAGGGACCCTTCACCCATAATACACACAACACCTCCCCACTCAAAGCAGAGCTATTCAGCACACAGCACTATTACACCACAGAAAGCTGACTGTGGACCTTTCTCCTGTCAAAGCAGCTTGCCCAACTGCTTCCCTTGGGGAGACCAGGTACCACCAACATGTTTTCCCTCACTTCCATGAGCATCCAGGATACCAAGTATGAAGAAATGCTTCTTCCTTGTACCTTTGTTGCTTCTCTTCCACCTGAAGCAGTGCATTCTCCAGGCTGTGGTCTGCTGTGGCTTCCCACCTGCCCGGAAGGGATCCCTTTAAGAGGAAAGGGAGTGTTTAGTCAAATGATGGAGTTTCCTTCACCACTCTCAGCATGCACATTTTCCTTGTCTATTTGTTTGGTATCTCAGGAGCTCATGGCATCTTCCAGGTGTAACAGTATTGTGATTACAGGGAGGAAGGGAGGGGAAGGGTGCTAGTGTGAGTAGCTCTCCTCACTCTCCCACTGCTGACCTCAGTTCATGGCCTCAAGTGCTGACTTGGACTTGAAGCCTGGAAGTGCCCTCATATTCTTATGCCCTTTGGCTTCTAGGTTTACTTTAGCCATGAAGCAGAAAGAAAAGCACAGAGCCAGTTCTGTATATTGACCACCAGCCTTCCTCACTTCCAAAAAGCTGTTTCAACTGGTTCCTTCTCCAGGACAGCTATATCACGTAACATGCAGCACAGTCCTCTCCTGAGACCCATGACAAATGTAACTCAGATGATGCATTCTTTCACAAAATTAAAATCCTCAGCTGGGTTTTCTGGACTATTTCTGGAACTATTGACTGCTCTAAGAATGGCAACTGGACAAAACACCGATGGGAAAACTCACAGCGCTTATCTAAACCCTTAGACACTAAAAATCTGCTTTCCTGTCATTCATTTGTGGAGGGTTTTTATTGGTCTGCATTTGGGAACATTAGATACACCCTTTTTAGTTCACAACCTGCACACTCACCCCTCCAGCTTTCACTTGCTGCTCCAACTCTCGACACCAGGTCTGGTACTGCAGTACCTGAATGGATACAGAGAATGAAGACGAGAGAAGTAGTTTGAAATAGACTCTACTCACTCCGTATTATCTTTTCCCTCAGTCTGTCCAGCAGCACAAGCACAGTGATGGTGATACACTCAACAAGAAGTCACTGCAATATAGGGATGCTTCACTTTAATATGACAGAGATTGGGGCGGGGCTTCTTTCACACCTAGAACTGCCTGCTCACCTGAGACAGCGGCAGCAAGCAGAACAAGGGGACAGGAGCGTGCGGCTCTACCTGACCTACGGCCCCACGTACCCCGAGCCAACTTTTGGCAGGCCAAGGGGGTCCTTGAAGCGACGGAAATGAGTTTTCAAACTTGCTCTGCAAGCAAACCGGCCCTACTCCTGCGGGACAAACCCCACTAACGAGGCCTAATAGCAGCGATGCTGCAGGCACCGAGCTCAGGAGGGGCTCGGCGGCGAGACCGCGGCGGGACGGGCACTCCCAGAGCCCCGAGCCCCGAGCCCCGAGCTCGGCGCCGCCCGCCCGCGGAGGCCCCGGGGTTCCCGCCGAGCCCCCCTCGGCAGGCGGGCGGCCCTGCACACCCTCCCCGCCGCCGGGCACCGCCAGCTCCTCACCTCGTCCTCCAGCTGCCGCACCAGCCCCGCCTGGCGCTGCTGCGCCTCCTCCGCGCTCCGCAGCCGCCGCCGCAGCGAGCCCGGGCTGCGCTCCCTGCTGCCCGCGCTGCCCGCCATAGCCGAGCCGGCCCGGCCCAGCCCGGGGCTGAGCCCAGCCCAGCCCGCCCCGAGGGTCCCGCCCCGCCGGCCGCGGGCGGAGCGGCTCCCCGGCGCGCCCGGGGGCAGCGCAGGCTCCGTGAGGGGCGGTGGGGCCTTGCTTCCCGCGGCGGGGCCTTCCTTCCTTCCACCGCCGGGGCCTTCTTTCGTGAGGGGCGGCGGGGTCTGCATGTAATCAGAATGGAATCAGAACAAGCAGTGGTAGTGAACCGTCCGCATTTCATCGGGAATTGTTCTGGGAGTTAACCTCATCGCTAAAGATGTGTTTCATTTTGTATTTGTCTGCTGAATAACACTGGCTTGTTTTCAGACCCTGTTTTTCCCGTGAGTCTGAATGCTTCATGACTGACATTCTGTTTTTTTAAAAAAAGGTAAAATAAATGAATTGTCACCAAAATTCTCTCCGGTCAGTTACGTAATTTTGTATCCCTGAATCTCTCTCAAATCTTGACTCATCTAAACATGCTTCTATTGCAAAGATGAACAACACCTACCAACCGCACCTCAGGCTAATTAACATTGTATACCAAATGGAGGGACTGTTAGTGAATAGGCTTGAAGAAGCTTGAAACAAACGCTGAATTTTTCAAACCGGTAACAGGCAGAGGTACCAAAAATTAGGAAAAAATGTAATTTCCACTTAATTCAGGGTTGGCGGAATCTGTGGAATCAAGAAACAAAAATAACGCTCCCACTCAGGATATTCCATGTTTCTAAGATTCTGTGCTTTGTAGGTCACTACTCTTTGCAGGTGTAGCCAAGTTTCTTCATAACCAATGACATGATTATTTCTTTGGACTTCCAGTTTTTTATTTAACATCACAACATTGTAGTACAGTGTTTTAAAATTATGCCACCTTCACATGGAAGTGGAAACATCATTACATTTGTTTTGCTCTGGCCGAAGACAAGCAAGTTTTGTTATAACATCTGTAAGTTTTGTGTAATTCTTTCCTTTTGAAAAACGCAGAGCTGTTAAGTTCCATCCTAAAATTACAACTTCATACTTTTAAAAAACAGTTCTCCAAGAGCTATGATGCAGAGGTCAAAATACCCTCACAGAAATAGAATGATAATTAGTTTCAATAAGCAGAATAATGTGTCAGCAAATGGCCAAATATATGGAGTATATATACTCAATCCTGTAAATCCTTTCTAGAAATTAATCCACCTGGGAAAGGACAATAAAATTCCTGTTAGATCACTAGAATAAAGACTTCCACGTGCAGCTTCAGCTTTGCAGCAGAAAAAAAATTCTAACCTTTGGCATCACATATGCAACAGAGCCGTTCGTCCTCAGGGAGTGGCAATGTTTTCAACACTGAAACCTTCCTCTGTCTCCCCAGAGTGATCCCTTCCTCTAGCCCATGCTGGATATCCAGGAGGGCTCGCTGAGATTGTCTGAGAAAGCGTCACAGCTCATGTAGGCATGTCAGGATCTGGAGAACAGTCAATGCACGTGCAGGGCGCAGGGACACGGGCGACCCTCCCTTTTGGAACCCCTGCACACCCGTGCGAGGGAGCAGCTGCTGCCACCGAGCCGGCCGAGAGGGAGGGCGGGCTGCAGGAGCCCAGGCTGCTGCTGAGCAGTGAGGCTCGCACTGCTTCACCGTGTCCTGTGTACAGAGCCTCACCAGCAGGAGGGTTTCTAGCTACATATTGAAGAGACCAGTGGAGTTTGAGTTTAGCCAGCTGGAATAACTCCATTTTGGTGTAGGGTTTATAGGAACCCCCCAGTCCGTGGGTCTTGTTCAAGGTCAGCATTCTACTCTGGGGTCTTTGGGCTCTACAGTATCTGTGCTCCTGTGGTTCCAAGCACTGAGATGGAGTTTGCTTCAAGAGAGCCTCTTTTAAAGAGAGAGATTAGTTTTGCTTGCTTTTCCTTTTTTCTTTCTGTTTAGCTCTGTCCAGACCACTAAGACATTTTAATCTGAGACACGTCAACATTCTTTTAATATATGAACGATCATGCTTTAATCTGATTTACTAAGACAAGGCCCACGTAATCACATTGTCCAACCTCCTGCTCTTTTACACCCATATCTTAAATAATTTGTAAATCTGTTTGCAAATCTTCAGCCAAGCTTGATAGAGTAAATGACCTTTTAAAGATATTAAATTCTTACAAGCGTTGGAAAACTGGAAGCTGGATAGATTAAAAGTGGAAACTCAACATTTAGCTACTTTTGTGGCTTACTGGCAAGCTGATCAATACCCCCATGGTGCAGAACCAACCACAGCACACCACACAGCAAAAAGGTGGGCAAAATGGGAAGGATAAAGTGATGGCATGGCTGGGAGGGCCGTGGGATGGTGTGGACTGACTGCTGGGGAATGGTCTCCCCAGACGTAACTCCCAAGAGAAGCTGCTTTATTTTGTAGGGAAATATCAAAAGCACAACTGACATCAGAGGAAGGGCCATTAGATCAAAATCAGGAGGATCATGATTTGAATCTACCTTATTCGTGACATCTATAAAATCACTGAACTTTTCTATCCTTCAGTTCCTCCATCAAAACAAGCAAACCATTCAGAGCTCCTCATGTCATGCAGATTGTTATTTATGAAAGCAGTTCAATGTTTCTGACACTAGTCAGGGTGGGTGGGGAATGCTACAGCATACACAGAACAAGCTTAAAAGTGATGTATCTTTTCCCTTTCATCTTAGCTCAGAGAAAAAAACAATTGCAGGATAAGGACTGGGTTTAGCATCAGTTCAAGATGAGAAATGGGTCCCAGTAATCCCTGCTGAGTCCAGCCCAGTGCCGCTTTTCCCGAAGGCTCACTTAGAACAACAGTTCACCTTTCGTATCTTGTCAAAGACACATTTGCTCTGCACTCTCCTCTGGATGGCTGAAAGCCGCAGGACAGCCCTGACCGTGATCTGCAGCCTTCCTTGGGCCCCGGGTCAGCAGCTCTTGGACGTTTTGCATCTAGAATTAAAGCCGGGGCGGCGCTGAGCAGCCTCGGGAGGAGGAAGAGGAGGAGGAGGAGGAGGAGGAGGAGGAGGCGGAGGAGGCGGAGGCTGCCTGCAGGGAGCAGTGCTGCACCGCCCGCGGCATCCTCCGCCGGGAGCCGGCAGGGTTCTTACAGCACAGCACTGCACCAGCGAAGATGCGGAGTGCAGGCACGGCCCTGCTGCGTTTGTGTAAAATCAAACGTTGCCCTCGTTAATGCCTGCATTACAGTCTGCCTTCAGTCACGGGGGGACGAACTGAAGCCACTGTCACGTTCTCTGGAAAAAGAGCCACATGAATTATTTCGAAATTAGTTTATGTGTGTGTCCAGTGGACTGTGTGGCAGCTCTCAGTTGTTGATCTTGCAGTTTGTCCTGTCTAAGCCTGAAGTTCATCGAGGGCTGAGGCAGAGGTCATACTACCACTTGAAAAGGCATCCTCTGGAGTTTTGAGCCTGTGGAGCTGTTTCACATGAGGCAGAGTATGACTCATGCTAATGAAAAGGGTAAAGAAGATTTTTTTTAAAGAAATATATTGCAGTTAAATTAGTTTAGACAGCATGACATCAGAGAGTAATTAAATAGGTTTGTTGGAATTCCGTTTCCAATTCCAGAGTTCAGGTTTGTAAAAGATTTCTGAGCACCTGCAGGCCTCTGTGTGTGAAATATTTTCACTGGAAAGGATTCAAAACTCAAAACTTTAAAAAAACCTTTTAACACAGAGGCAGCATTACGCCATTCTTCCTTCTCGGAAAAAAAAAAAAAAAAAAACACCCTTGGATTTAAACAAGACTCCTTCAAGTTTTCAGTCAGTTTTACAGAAGAAAACGAGGTGGTAAACTTTCTCTTTTCAAGAACAAGTTCTTTATAGCTGCTAACTGAAGTCAGGGGAGATTGTATCTGAATACATGAGCATTTCCACTATGGGACTGGATACAAGTATTGAACAACAATATTTGAAATGTTTTAATCTCAAACGAAAATCATTTTTGCTAACTGTGGTTTTTAATTTTTTTCATGTTTTTTTCTGCCAAACTGGAGGAACCTTTTCTGATTTTTTCTTTAGTGGCATTCAGAGGAAGACCAGAGGATGAAAATCCTGCATTTTCTCACTTTACTGCTTTGGCATTTGACTTGGCTGTCTCTGGATCTAGTTCCTGGAGCGCTGAGTAATTCTGAAGCAAGACAGGGTAATCCAGGATCTAAACTAAGTTTTTTGAAAGCAGAAGGAAAGCAGACAAATCTCTCAGCACGGGCAGGTACACTGAGGACTGCAAGTCATGGATACAGTGCTGGGACCTCAAAGGCCAGGACTAAAAGCAGTGCTGTTCAGGCTGGAGCTCTGCTGGCCAAGAACGATGACTCCAAGAAGGTTCCGTCAAGAACAGCAGCCACGGAGGGCAAGGTAGGACATCTCCCCAGCAGACCTTCTTCAGTGAGGACAGTGACTCCAAAGGTTCAAAATCTTAGCAGCAAGGTGGCTTTGAAAAAAACTGGCACAAGCAGTACTGACAGTGATTCTTTCAAAAGCAAAAAGACTAAAGAGCCTGTAAGCCAGAGGGAAGCTAAGGAAAGTTTCCGACATCCCCCGATAACGCCACATGAATACATGCTCTCTTTGTACAGGACTCTCTCAGATGCAGAAAGAAAGGGCGTTAATGGAAGTGTAAAACTGGAGGCTGGACTTGCCAATACTATAACCAGCTTTATAGACAAAGGACAAGGTAAGAAAGGAGCTTGTGTGTGAGTGAGTGTGGACAGAGAGAGAGATGTCTGAGTGTGCTTATAAATGCAGAGAGTATTGGAAAACAATCATACTTGGTAAAGTCAAATAGCTCTTTTTAATGTCAATGAAATCACATCACTTTGCTGCAGATTTTGCCCTCTTGCCTTATGTTGGAAAACTCCTTTACAGACAGAACTAGATGGTTGTGTGGCAGCCAAATAAAACATTTAGGAGGTATTTTAGATGCATATTGTTGAAAATCAATCAGTCTTTTTATGCTTGGGTGTTTAAAAACCTTTCACATTTCTATCTTATTTTCTTTCTAGCTAGCTGGAAACTAGCTCATGGAAACAGCTAACATTAGATTGTGGTGTGCCTAAAAACATATAATATGCTAAGAACAGAGCTATTCTGTGAAAAAACCCCACAAGTTTCCGTATGAAAGGGCCAGTCTGTTTTGTTCAAGGTAGAATTGTGAGGAGCTACACTGCAGACCCAGGAGTCATTATCCTGTGGGGTGGGTGTATCTGTACTAGATTAAAACTTTCAAGTACTACCAAGGAGCCCACAGCTTAGCACAGGCTACCAAAGGTAATAACATCCAGGACTCTGGAACTTGCAGCTCAGCATTCCTGTTGCAAACACTTTTGGAAATTTGGGCTAGTGTCTGCTTTCACAGGAGAAATAATCAGCCTCCCAAAAAATGATGTTCACCTCACCACCCTGCTTTAGGAACCCCATGTTGCTTCCAGTGACATTTGTAAGAGTTTTGTCATATTCTCAAGGAAACAACACAGCTGGTTAAGGAATTGTGATGAAAGACTCACCAGGACTGGATTTTTTTGACACCTCTACATGAACAGCTTGGCTGCTGGGAAGGAGGGGATACACTGCTCTCAAGTGCTGCCTTCAGGCTCCCAGCTTGCCACTGGAAGGCACTGTTAATGTCACCTCACTGGAAGGCTGGCTCAGCCATATTCCTCACCAGCTGAAGCAAGCAAATGTAAAGTCAGGATAAAGGGAGGAATGTTTTTCTTCCCATTTTCTTCCCAACTGTGAATCATGTGGGGTTTAGTTAATTAGGCAATTATCCTTGTGTCTGGCAGTTCCTGGAGATGCTGGTTTTAAAGGACTAATTCACTATTGTATCATCTTAGGGTAAATTTGCTCATGTTTGGAGCCAGCATAAGGCCTGGCCACCAGTGAAGCTCTGTTTCAGTAATTTAGGTAGGATATAAGTGGTGAATAGGTCCTGTGAATGCTTAGCCCTGAAAAGGTATTATTTTTCAATTGGCTAATCACAACAGGCTAATCACAACCTTTTGAAGGTAGAAAACGCCCACTGGTGAAAGAAATCAGATTTCCATAGGGCAGATGCAGAAACCCATTTCTCTGGTGAGTCCCTGAGTTCTTCTGAGTTCCTGCATGGAGCTAATCCCTTAGACAAAAATTGCTTTTTCTGTTCAGTGGGCTAACTTCAAGGCTTATGAGCAAATTTGTGGAAAACTATTAAAAACTGAATAAGTGACAGTGAACAAGGTCTGTGCTTGATATACATTTAAAAATCTGTGTGCTTTTTTTTAGATGAGCGAACACCAGCTATAAGAAAACAAAAATATATTTTTGACATCAGTGCATTAGAAAAAGATGGTTTGCTGGGAGCAGAGCTTCGAATATTGAGAAAAAAACCTTCTGATACATGGAAGTCTCATTCTTCTGGAAAAACTTCGCAAGTAAAATTGTTTAGTTGCTCTACAAACAGACAAACCTCAACACTCTTGGACTCTCGTACTGTCAGTATCACCGATACACCCAAGTGGGAAGTGTTTGACATCTGGAAACTTTTCAGAAGCTTTAAAAACTTGGTTAACTTGTGTTTTGAACTAGAAACTTTTGACAGGGGGAGAGCAGTTGATCTCAGGAGTGTGGGATTTAACAGAACAGGAAGACAGGTCAATGAAAAGGCTCTGTTCTTGGTGTTTGGAAGGACGAAAAAAAGAGACTTGTTCTTCAATGAAATCAAAGCTAGATCTGGACAAGACGACAAAACCGTTTACGAGTACTTGTTCAGCCAGAGGCGGAAGAGAAGAGCTCCTCTAGCAACGCGGCAAGGGAAGAGGCCCCCCAAGAACCTGAAGGCGAGGTGCAGCAGGAAAGCCCTGCACGTGAACTTTAAGGACATGGGATGGGATGACTGGATAATAGCCCCTCTGGAGTACGAGGCGTATCACTGCGAGGGGCTCTGTGAGTTCCCGCTCCGGTCCCACCTGGAGCCCACCAACCACGCAGTGATCCAGACATTGATGAACTCCATGGACCCCGAGTCCACCCCCCCCACCTGCTGCGTGCCAACCCGGCTGAGCCCCATCAGCATCCTCTTCATCGACTCTGCCAACAACGTGGTCTACAAGCAGTACGAGGACATGGTGGTGGAGTCGTGTGGCTGCAGGTAGCAGAGCGGTTGCTCCTGTGAATATGTTGTGAGAGGTGATATGACACATTGGACACAACTTCTCCTCAAACAGGGTTAACTACATTTCTTACCCCTAGGGTAAGTATGTTTACAAGGATATAGCAATAAATCCAGTGTTTCTATATGTCTCTCCATGGACATATTTCAGTAGCATTTGGGTGCTGTCAGACAGCAGGTTTTAAGGCCTTGTGCCACTGTGGCAACACAGGACTTACTCCAAGTGAAGTCAATGACAGAGAAGATGAAACCTCTACACCTTGAGACCTCCTGCTTTTAGCTTCGAGGCAGTGAGTAGAGATGATATCAGTGAACTGTGGATATGACCTGTTTGTTCCTTGAACATTGTTCTTGAGACTGAATTTCTGTCCAATTCCCCTGTGCTTTGTCCATTCATAAATGTGAGAAAAGAGTCCCAGGGTTCTGGTGTGCCCCCATCTTGGTGTAAATAGTTGCACTGTAATATGACTTCTTTCTGATTAGCTCTTGAAACTAAGCATATATAAAAAGGGGTCATTAAATATAACATGTTGATTTAGTTTTAAGTTTTATATGAAGATAGGTGATGCAGGAGGTATTTGCTTCCATGTATGTTTTCCTCCAAGCTACATATCTTTCTTAAGTATCCACCTTTCCATTATTATGTAGCAAAATATATTATGCTGTATAAGGTCCAAGTTGTTCTCAAATGCTCATATAAAAGTGTTCTATTACGGCATAAGATGTAATAAATTATTGACACAGTGCTGCATTGTGCCTAGCTGTCCAACTCTGCATAATTATAATGCAATTAAGAAATTGTTTTATGTTTTTGTACAATAAATAAAAGTGAAAGGGACTTTTCCATGCAGCAGAATACCAGGGGTATGCAAAACATGTCTGTGTATTTTGCTGCCACAGAAAGAAACTGTGGAAACACTGAAAGAAAGATCTGAAAGGAAAACGTGGCTGATCTGGTGTGTTTGAGGCAAAAATGAGATATGCAGATGGTTGCAAAAGAGCTTTGGTATGCTTTTATTCCACCTTCCAAGGCCTGTGTGCTTTGTCTATTACAGACATGGATTATAAATGTATGTACCCACAAAAGTAGGTACCAAATGTTCAACTACAGATGGATCAGAAAGGTCCTATGAACCATCAGAAATCACTGAAGGAGTTTATCAATAGTACAAAATATAAATGCTAAGGTTTGATATTGCTCAGCCATTGTGTCATAAGATTTCCTGGCTCTGCACAGCATCCCTGGTGTGGGTGGAGGCAGGGAGCTGAGTACAGCCCCCAAGGCCTTCTGCTCAGTGCCCCAGCCTGGACATGCTCAAGCTCACATCAGTAGCAAACCATCCTCAATTCCTGGTCAGTGGCCATGAACAGTGACATAAAGCTCTGCCCTTCCTCCTGCACTCTCTGGGCAGCTCAGCCTTCATCATCTTAACCTGGATTAGCAGCCTTGCTGCCAGACACCTGGGGAGCCCCTGTGCAGGTGACCTGCCCTGTGCCTCACCTGCAGCTCAAGGATGCAGAACAGCCCTGCAGGGAGGTTTGATCTGTGGGAGAGACTGACCCTGCCTGGTTTTCCTGCCTGCAGAGACTGACACTGCCTGGTTTTCCTGCCTGGCTTTCCTGCCTGCAGAGACTGACCCTGCCTGGTTTTCCTGCCTGCAGAGACTGACACTGCCTGGTTTTCCTGCCTGGCTTTCCTGCCTGCAGGGACTGCCTTCCTGCTGCAAACCTGGGCACCAGGAAGCTGCCCATGTCCAGACAGTGAATCCCCAGAGTGCAGGGCAGCAGGCACAGGATGATGAGCACTTGAAGCTGCTTTGTAACAAGTGTGTGAGAAATTTGGGCATTTTGCGGGTGTTTTGGGTGGGTCAGAGCTGCCCGCAGGGATTCTCCATCTCCCTTCCAGACTCTCAGTGTGCATTTCCCAGGTCCTGCTCTTCCTCATCCTCATGGAGCCTTAGGGTGGGCACAGCAGTTACTGACCCCAGCACTAGCTGCTGATCAGCAGCCACTCTTTCAAAACTACAAGTCTAAGCTTTACTCAAAGTTGATTGAGATACCGCTGATTTTTACTGTTGCTACAGTAGGAGGGAAAACATTCTCCTGCCAAGTCCAAAGCCAGGAGGGCAGCTCGGGTTTTCTTTCCCCAATCTGTTCAAGCAGTTCTTTTCTTGCTCCTGGCTGTTCTCAGGTGTGTTTGCAGCTTCCTCTAGCACTGGCTCCAGCTGTCTCCAGGAGAAGTTTGCTAGATGACCATGACAAAGGGTCATCTCCTTTCTTCCTTAGGCAAGTGCTGCTCCCACTCTCTGGGAATGCTGTGTGCACATTCCCAAGGAAATCTCTTCTCTGACATATGAGACGCAGCTGTGCCATGCCATTATCAACCACACAGGCACCTTCCTTGATGGCTCAGGGTGATCATTTTAAAAAAGCAAATACTGACTATTTAAATATATTTGACGCAAAATTAAGACAAGTTAACCCCTGGGATTAGGACTGCCTGCACGGGGCAGTTTGCTTCAGTACCACCTGGATTCCTCAGATGCTGTAGGAGCACTGATGTTACACACAAGGCATGATAGTTTGGAAAGTCTGAGGAGGAAAATTCCTGTTCAGTTCACACTGCAGAGCTGGTAACCAGCCCGAGAGTCCTGGTGAGGCTAGTCACGATAGAAAGTTCCTAAAACCCAGTAGGTATAAACCTCTCTGAGGTTCTTTCTTGCTGCCCTTGTATGACTTTTTCAATGCATGAATAAAGCAAAATAAAGGCTCAGGTGAATGGTATTTAAATTGAGTATGTATCGGCATCTAAATGGAAAAATAGGCCAAGGTTTTGCAAGCAGTATAATCTGAGGAAAAATTTAAATAAATACTGACAAACTAAAGTCTTAAAAATCACCCTGTGGTAATCATTCAAAAGCCACATTCTGCTTGGTGGGAGTTATACCTAGAAAGGAAAATAAAAAACCAAACCACCAGTAGGTCTGTAATATCAGTTTAAACAAATTTGAAGTTACAGAGAGTAAAATGCTGGAATAATAATGGATTATTCCTGCTTCAGTAATGGGTTTGGCCAAAACAGAAGCAGTTTAATTCCGGGTGTCCAGGTTAGGAGGTAACATGACATTCAGTTTGCTTGGCTGGTCTCCCAAATGTGGTGACATCCAGAAGGGACTGCCCTGGTTCAGCTCCAAGTGAGGAGTTTACAATCATGGGCACAGGAATAGGGTAGTGTTTTCTCAGTTTTAGGTCTTAAATTGAGTATTTCTGGTTTATACCATTAATTATAACCAATATTGTGATGTCCACAGTGTCCTTTTGCATTTACATTGTGAAATAGTTCAATAGGAGTCGGAACTGCGGTTCAAAATTATTTTATTCTGGAATCCTTTACTGACTTTCCCCATGGTGTAAATGTGTACTAGCCCATAGGTGCTTTATTGGTACATTGTTGGAGGCTTTGGAATCCCCTGGCACAAATTGCTGTCAATCTTGCCAAGACTTTACACTGCAACCTGTAGTTTCAGTCACCTGGCATGAACAGAAACAGACACTGAAACTTCCCAAGGGACATGAATGGCACAGATGAGCACAACAGAAAGATCCAGGCAGGGTTCACTTAATCTTCATTCCCCTCCAAACCCAGGGGTTTAGGAATAAGGTACACCCTGGAGTGGACACTCAGCACAGGAACTGGAGGGAAACTGGGAACCTTGATATTGGCCAAGGAAGTGCTGGAGCCACTGTCCCTGGGAGTGCTCAGCAAACAAGCAGATGTGACATTTGGTGATGTGGTTCAGTGGAAGTCTCTTCCAGTCTGAGTGATTCTCTATGACTGCAGGAGTTTGGCACTGCTTTCTTTAGCCAGGTCATTATATAACGTGCAAAGAAAGACACCCTAAATTATTGTTACAGCTTTCTTCCCTTGGGTGAGTTGGTGTGAGCAACTGGATGGCAGAAACCTGAGCTGTAAAGCAATACAGGTTAAAAGTTTAGCTTTCCACCTTTATGATGGCAGTTTCACTCTCTCACTGAGAATGCCTCATTTGTATTTACTTTTTAGGGTCATTATCTGTCCCATGAGAGTCTTTGTGAAGGTCCAAATTTCAAATAAACAGTACACTATAAGACAGGTATGTGTGGATAATTTTTGTTGTATTTGGCTAAAATATGGGTACTAAGCTCAATAGGTAAACATAAAAGTATGCCATGGAAAACAATGCATTCCCATTAGTGTTTGAATATGTGCCTAAACTCCGTGTACACTTTTACATGGTTATGTCATTTCCTGTGTAAAATGGGCTTGTTTATACAGCAGCCATATGAAAGATGCAGGAATCTGCTATGTGGGCTATTTGAAGCTTTTTTAAGAAACATAAAAACCCCTTGACCCTTGTATAATAAAAGGTGTTAAAAGATACTGCTTTTATAACATCTTAGCCAAGACTAATGAGAATGTACAAAGCAAACAATATTTTTTTTTTGCTCCATAGTCCTGGTCAATCGTGTTATTTTGAAGATTTACTATTGCTGTTGGGTAGTAAAATGATATTTAGAAATAAAATTGCAGGAGATTTCATTGCTTCTCAGCAAATTTAATAAACAATAATCTTAACATTTTTTGAAAAACAGTAAATACAAAGCAGTAAATGCACTTTGCTGAGTGCTCAGAATAGACCATTTATTCTGTCATTCCGAGTTCACTGATGTCCCTGTTTTCCTGGTTGTTTTTTTTCAGAACTAGTTTCAACTTTCTGCAGTGATTTGGCCAGCTGAAGCAATGCAAATGGATTCAGTTACCCCTGATGTCATTTTGAAGGGCACAGCTGTCATGAAAAAATTACTTAGTCAACAATAACAGTGATTAATTGGCTGAACCTCTGCTAGAGGACAGAAAATGTTCTTTTCACTGTTTTTTCTCTTAGAATGTCTTTGATATAATATCTTGAGCCATACTTTGCCATCCAGGAATCCACACTGAGCAGCCTCTGCCCTATACACTCCCAGAGAAATGCCATTAAACTGATTAAATTGAATTAAAATGAAAGTATTCATTCTGCACATCCAGTTTCCTTCTGCCTGTTTTTACACAATGCTATTGATTGTGGCATAAAGTCAGAAATAAGGCTGATAAAACCAGAGACATTTCAGTTTGCTTATGTAAATGCCTTCAAAACATTAATCTTTCTCCAGAAATTTAAGAAGGGAAACACAACTTGGGTCCTCCCCATGCTGAGAGAAGCTCTTTGCTGCAAAGGTGAAATAAGACTCATAAACTTCAGATGGCAAAGAAGTCATTAACTCATAGAGTCAGTGATCAGGTTACAGGAACCCAGCTAAGGAGATTAAAGGGCTGAAGGCAGAGAGGGGAGAAGCAGGAGGAGGTGCCCTGAGGAATGTGGCTGGGGAGAGGACCTGGGGACAAGTGGCTCTCAGGGGGACAGGCAGCCAGGAGGACAGCAGGGGCTGAGACTGAGTGAAAGGATGAGTAATAAGGTGGAGCAAACGGAGAGTGGATGTGCCTCCAAGTGTGCATGAGCTGGGGGGTGGCAGTGCTGCTGGGGGAGCAGACAATTCCAGCTAGCAAACACCTGGACAGGAGCACACAGTCTCAAGGTGCACCAGGGGAAGTTCAGGTTGGCCATCAGGAAGAATTTCTTCACAGAAGGAGCTGTCAAGCACTGGCACAGGCTGTCCAGGGAGGTGGTGGAGTCACCTTCCCTGGAGGTGTTGCACAAAAACTGGGATGTGACACTCAGTGCAATGCTTTAGTTGACAAGGTAGTACTCAGTCAAATGTTGGACTCAATGATCTCAGAAGTCTTTTCCAACCTAAATGATTCTATGATTCTCTCTATGTGCCTACCAGGAAAAAAATCCCTTATTCTGAGAGCTTGGTGCAAGTAATTATTTCTTAGCATTTGCCTGTCCTTCCCATGCTAGTGGCTTCCAGGGCTTTCCTGAGAGCTCCAGCCCAGAAGCTGCTGAAGGCTTGGAGCAAGAGCAGGCTGCTGGATCATGGAGTCACACAATTGTTAAGGTTGGAAAAGACCTCCAAGATCATGGAGTCCAACCCCTAACCCAACATTGTCAGATTTACCACTAAGACATGTCCCCAGGTGCCACATCCACACATTTTTGGACACCTCCAGGAATGATGACTCCACCACTGCCATGGGCAGCTTGTTCAATGACTGACTACCCTTTCCATTAAAAAATTGGCCTCAATATCCAACCTAAACCTCTCCTGACACAACTTGAGGCTGTTTGTCCTGTCACTTGTTAGCTGGGTGAAGAGACCAACCCCCACTTGGCTACAACTTCCTTCCCTCCTGAGTCTCCTTTTCTCCAGGCCAACCCGCCCAGCTGCCTCAGATCTTCTCATCTCACCTGTGCTCCAGACCCTTCCCCAGCTCCATTGCCCTTCTCTGGACATGCTCCAGCCCCTCAATGTCTTTCTTGTTATCAGGGACCCAGAACAAATCCCAGGATTCAAAGTGCAGCCTCACCAGTGCCCATCACCAAAGGATAATCCCTGTCCTGGACCTGCTGGCCACACCTGGTGACACCAGGCACAGTGTCCCAAATGAACTTCCTGGCTGGGGACAGGTGCTGGTATTTGGGTCCCTCTGTCCTGTTGGGATTCAGCTGCAGGCATGAGAGGATGATACTGTCCAGGAGAAAAAGGGAGTGGTGAGGCTCCTATTAAACACCAGAGTCCCTGGGTTTGTTGTGAGGTTTTTTAATTGCTTAGGTGATGAGAGCTTGGGCCCAGCTCCTTTTCCCTGCTGCACTTGTGCCTGGCTGGAGCTCACCATGTCTCCCAGTGCTAAAGTCACATTCCTGCCTGTGCCCACGTGAAGTTGGACAGATTGCAAAGCAGGGCTGAGACAGACAGACAGACAGACAGACAGACAGACAGCAGGGCTGTTCCTGCACAGCCTCTGGGGAACAGGTCACCTGACCTCGAGGTATGAGTTAAAGTACATGTTTCCACACACAACTGATTATTTCACTTCCTGTGTTCTTAGGTAAACAATTGGTCACCAAGCCTGGTGGCTCAGGAGCCCTGGGAGAACAGCTGCTGGATTGGTCAAGAGACAGGTGAGAAACACTGAATGTGAGGGAGAGGAGAGAAAGAAAGGACTTGCTCCTGCAACTGGCAGGATCATAACAATATTTGATCAGTAAGCTCCAGAAAATGTAAGATGGAATCTTTCAGTGGCACAGAAACTTTAAACACAAATTGATTTCTTGGAATTTCAGAAAAATGACCTGCACTTTATCTCACAACACAGTGGAGCTATCTGTCCCTCAAAATTATATTTTTGGTAAGAGAAAAAATCATAATAAATAATTCACTTCTTGCAACAGCAATGAAATATTCCCCATGCCAGTAAGATAAAGTGATGAGGAGCATGTGCTGGCATTGTCAGAGTTTTAAAACATTTAACCTGCACTGGTAAGTCTACTGGTTTTTAATAAATCTTGGGATTTTGGGGAAATTCCAGAGGTTTGGGAGTCTCAAGAGAAAAGGAACTTAGTCCAGTACCTTAAAGGGTGACTATTCTGAACTGGCAATCATTAGCAAATTATGAGGCTGTTGGTACTGACTGAATCTAATAATGTGGTGAAGAATGGCAATTCAATTGGCAGTGGTAAGGGCAAGAAGAAAAGTGAGGGTCATTTGGTCTGATGAGCTCTGCTTACCCCAAGTAAAAATTTTTACTTCTGAGTCCCTGAAGCATCAGCTCAGTTTTTACAGCACTTAGGGAAGAAAATACAACTTTAGGAATGACTGTGAGGGAAACAGAGAATAAATGAGAAGACAATATGCAGCCACTGCACACAACTCTGAAACACTTTAGGGCACAAAAGAGCTGGAGAAGGGCAGCAGGAAGGACAGGAAGCTTGGAACAGCTTCTGTGAGAGAACTATTGAGACTTGAGTCCTTCAGGGAAAGGCAACTGGGGCAAGAAGGAAGAGTGATGAGGACTAAGGATGTGAACTGGGAGGAAGTTTTCTCCCAAAAAAGAACCACAGTACACTCAATGATAGTGGCTCAGGACAGGCTTGAAGCAAGCAGAGAGACACTGATTTCCTCAGGGTAGCCCAACTGCAGAGCTCATGAGTACACCCTGGTTGGGATGCTAAATTTTCTGTATGTTTAAAAAAAAAAAAAAAAAAAAAAAAGGCAGAAAAATCCACAAAAAGCTGCTGCCCATGAGTCCATGGGACTTTTTGAGCCCTTGGCAGCTGGAAGTTCAAAAGCTCTGCCAAGAAAACCTTGCTGCACATTTATCCTGTCTTTATTTTCTTTCTAGGGATCTGCTGTTCCTTGTAGAAGGTGAGCTCCATGGGAGGCATAATCTCACCTGGCAAAACTATTCTTCTGTGTGAAGGCCAAAACTCAGAGTAAACTTGTACAATGGGACATCATGGCTCAACCAGTAGGACTTACAGGGGGTGGCCACTGTCCTGTTAGAGGAGCGTGGCTGTTTGACGTGGTGTCTCTTTTCCCATCTATTTTTTTAAGCCTATTTTTAGAGTTCTGTGGAATTAAATGACGCTCTGTAATAGCTGGGTATTACATATTTGGAAAGAGAGATCCAGGATTGATTTAAAGACAGAAAGTTTTAAAAAGCTCACCACATTCAGCTCGAAGCTAATTCTGGGAATATTAGCACTTCATTTTTTAATAAGCAGCTATTTGTACTTACTGTTCAGTTTCCACTTTGAATTACTGAATTGGCTTCTTTGTCTGCTTTATGAAAAAACTTACTCCCATGGGCATTGTTCTACCTGTGCAGACTATGATGAATGTTTTTCTCTTATTTTCTGTGGAAGAGGTCGATCGACTTTGTTCTGCTTTTCCTGTGCACCTTCATTACCAGACTTTTTCTTCTTGGGTTTTTTTCCTTTAGGGTCTCACTTCTCCAAATACATTTAGTATGTAAACACCAGAACTCATTTAATGTTGCAGTAACCGTCTCATCAACGCCACAGAGGCACTACTAACTTTCTGCTTTTACTGGATTTTGACCTTTGCAGTCTGGGGATCAGCTTTCTCTCCCAGCTCCAGCATCACATTAGGAGTTCAGAATCAGCTTTCTGTCATGACCAGCCCTGCTTTTCCATAATCACTGCTTTATAATGAAAAGCTTTCCATTTTATAAGTTCTTGCCTCAGAGTTGAAAATCCTTGTTTACAGCTGAGTTAAAAATCAGTTTGGTGCCACTAAAAAGTCTTTCCTTGACGTGATTTATGTAATTCCTGTTATTCATTATGAAGTAAAAGTTACTCTGCTTTTTAGGGTGAGATGTTGGGACAAGTGAAGGTGGGACCTCCTGAGCCCCATCAGTGCCAGGCTCCAGAGCAGAGCCCAGGGTCCCAAGCTTGAGGGTTTGCCACTGTCCCATGCCTCCAAGAGGAGTCAGCTCCTCAAGGACCCATGGAAGAAGGCTGCTGGCAGCAATTGGTTCTTCTGGAATGGTGAGGTGCTGCTTCAAAAGCTGGGCCAAGAGGGGACTGACAAACCCCCTGCTGCTCATACATATTCACACATATTCCCTTTGTCCCAGAACATTCTCCAGACTTTGCAAGGATGTGAAAATCAAGATGTGCTCTCTTTGGCATGGATTTAAAGTTTGCTTGAAAGATGTCTGATTCCTACACATTTTGTTCTGCTGTCAGTCCTGGGAAGCACAGGCTCTCTGCTTTCAGATCACTGGAAGAGGTTTGCACTTCTTGCTGTGAGTCCATAGGGCATCTCTGTAACCTGCTTGTAGTCTGCTTGTAACCTGCTTGTAACATGCTTGCAAGCTGCTTGTAGCCACTTATTCCTGGCAGAGGGCATGTGCCATGCCAGAGTTCTCACCAATTCCATGTTCTCCCAGCACAATGCCAGCTGTCTTGAGGAGGTTTAAATTTTTAAACCCTGGACACTGGGAGGTTGCTTTTTTTTTTTTTTTTTTCCCCCAGTGGTTCCCAGTGCAGCCAGTACAGACACTCCAGAGCAGTATCTGCTCCCAGCAGGAGCTGTTCAGGTGCCCCAAGGGCTCCTGGGCTGCTCTGGCTCACCAGGCTCTGAGCAGCTGCAGGAGTGCACTGCTGGACACAGCCCCTCTATTGAGGCTGGGCCTTTTCCTGGTTTCTCTGGGATGCAGGCAGTCACTGGCACTGCACCAGCCATCCTATAGCTCAGTCCCTCAGGATTCCTCGAAGCAGCAGGAGCCTCTCCCTGCCACTGCATGCCCTATTCACACATGGGGCTCTTGTTGGGAGCTGTGTGAATGAGGGAAGAAGGAATGACTGCTGGAAGGTGATGCAGTGAGGAATGGTGGAGACCTTTCTTGGTTAGAATTGCTCAGTCTTTGCTAGGAAGGACTGACAGCTTGTCTCTGGTAGATTATCCTGGATAGCCACACTTTGCCCCATATTATACAGTTTTCACCACAAACATAAAAGTATTTGGTATAAAACAGAAGGTCAGGAAGGTTTAAGACATGGTATATGAGAAAACATTTTCCAGATTTCAGCTTCCTCCAAGGTAATATGCAAGTGTAATTAAAACAGAACCTGGAAATATAGAGTACAGTACCCTATTGAAAGTGTGTTGTGTGAGCTGAACTCCCTTCATTGATAGTTTTCCAAAACACACAGCTGCAATAATCTTTATCCAGGAGAAGGGAATAAATTAAGTCTGAACACCTCTGCATATAGTACAGTACAGTGTATAGCCCTGCACCCATATAACCTCGGAGAGGTAATGGAAAGCTGAAGGAGGCACAAGTGGAAAACCTCTCTGACCAGCAAACGCTTTCTCCTTCTGAAAGTAGACAGATGGGAAGGAAAGCTCATGAAATAGAGGCAGTTTAAGAACTGGGATGTCTCATTTCTGCTCAAGTCATTGAGACTGTGCAGTGGCAGGGTGCCAAAGCACACTCCAGGTTTGACAGGTGGGGAGGGGAATGTCCTGGGCTTGCCCAGCAAACAGGGAGTATTGATGGCTGGCTAACATGAACAAATAGGAGTCTATCATATTTGACAGTAGCAGCAGCCACTACGATATAAAAGCCTGGAAAAAGTAACCGGGTTCTATTTCTATTCCCCCTGAACAGTTCAGCCATGGAGTTCAGGTTGTGCTTGCAAGGCTTCACCAAACTCAGCGAGGTGCAGCACTGAGCAGCCTGCTCTGCTTCACGTCTGCTTTTCCTCCTGCAGCACTGGTGCAGAAGAGAGGTAACTCCCTTCTGGAGACCAGAGCAAGGACTGCTTTGCACCTCCAGCCAAGGAATTCCAGATCAGGGAATTGATCTCCATACTTGCCAAACCTTTCAGGGTCCAAAGTGAATTGTAAGGATTGTATTTTTATTGAAAAATACATCTCAATTTCATGTTTTTAAATAGCATTTTTGCTGGGAAATGGCAATAGAAAAATGCATGCACACTGATGCCTCAAACTGAATCTTATGGGGAGAAGTAAGCACCTTTTATGTTGATAAAATATTATTTTCTTCCATTAAAAGTCCTTTTTCAGCTTGTAATGCATTCCTAAGGGTGGACTTAGATTTATATGGAGATTTACTCCATATGAAAAGGAGAAAAATTTTGCAAGAGTGAAGTATGACAAATTTGTTTATGAACTACCAGTTCAAGCCTAGGTATGCCCTTTTCCTTCAGGAACAGCCAAAGGCAGGAATGCAGTGAAGCTGGGTTTCCCCTGTGGTCAGATGGCCCCTCACCCTCTGCTGGAACTCAGAGCTCTGCTGAGAGCAGTGCACACACATCCAGGATGCTCTGGAAGAAGTCAATCCACAAATACCAGTTCTCCAAGGTATAGGTTGTCACTGATGTGCACTTGCAGGAGTGAGACAGGATGCAGTGCCAGACCCACACTGGCTCTGGTGGTGCACACAAAGACACCCACGGGGCTGTGGGGTCAGCTGGCACTTCTGCACTATTGTCACAGAACTAGAATTAATGAGACCTGCTGGACTTGAACTAAGTTTTTTTTCTATTGGGTTTCTCTTTATCATGATCTCCAGAGTGTCCTGGAATACCCATATGGACTATTTTCTCTTGTTAGCTAGAATGTCCCAGCCCTGCTTGTCCCAGGTAACATGGACAGATCCTCTTTCCTCACATGACCATGAGATTCCTTTGACTTTACTTCTGCAGAAGCAGGAGCAGGTGGTTAAGAAGGAAAATTAATACAATATTAAATCTGGTGGACAGACCACATCACATGACTGAGACACTGCTAGAGGCAAGAGCCTTTTCTCTGCATAGCTACACAATTCAGGGCCTCTTGAGCACAGTCATTTTTAATGGCTGTAACTCATTAATGGTAAAGAGGGTTCAGAGCAGTGTAATCACTCCTCTCCATTGCCTTCCCACAAAAAATTTGCTGTTAACAATAGTATTTAATATTGGTTTGAGTGCAATGCTCGAAGGGCAGCCTAGGAAATTAAAAGCGACAAAACCAGCTTTAACCTTTCTGCCTGGTATTCACTGCAGGCACAAGAACAAAATGAAATGCAGCATTTCCCCAACAGAGAACCTAGAGATCCCTGCATTGTTTAACATCCTGCCTCATGTCAAAACAACCTGTTCACTAAACACCTCGTTCAGACACAGTTAAACCACTTTCAGCAGATAGCTGTGGGGAGTGAGAACATCTTGGAAAGAGTGGCAGCAAGCACAGGGATCTGGGATGCCTGTGGATAGGAAGTCCAGACAGGTGATTCCATTGGCCCCCTGAGGCCTGATATTTAAGAACATATGAAAGATTTCTAAGGACTACTGTAAAGTTTCAGGGCAATTAAAGCAGCTGCTACTGCTCTCTTGAGAAGCTGACAACCCAGTTAATGTGCTGGGAAGGGGAGCAGGAGAACATTATAGATCCCTAAGCCCTCTAAGCCAGCGCTGCTGCAGCAGCACAGCCTCTCCCTGCCCCAGCTGCTGCTGCTCACATCTGCACCAGCACTGCCATTTGTGAGGTGATGGGGATGTGATCCAGATCCAGTCTGACCTGGCAAAACAAGCCAGCTCACTTCACCCTGTTGGGTCACTGCTCAGGCTCGCTCTGTGGCAAGCTGGTGCCAGCAGCAGCCAGGAGCAGGGAATGTGCAGTAGGGACAGGCAGGATGGCTCCTGGGAGCAAGCTGCTGGCTCTGGAGGACGCTAGGTGAGTGACTCTGCCATCTTCTCCTGGTATTGTCCCAGTGCTGACGTGTGTGCAGGCTCAAACAGATGCTTGGGTCAGCCAGGATGGCCTGACCAAGCTCTGCTCTCCCTGCTGCCCCGGGACACAGCTGACAGCAGCAGGCAGGCATGGATCTGCCACCTCTGCCCCTTCCAAAACCCAGCACAGACCAGAACACGGAGCCTCCCACACTGTTGCAAAAATATGGACTATGTCAGGACTATCTTAAGTCAGTATGTTCTCAGGTGTAAGGTGTTTGTGTACTTTCAAGCCTAATTGTCAAGAAAGGAGACCCCATCAGTGGGAACAGGGAGCAGGAGCACCCATAGACATCCTGCAACTAACAAGCTTTAAGGACATAGTAAATCAGGATGTTGATATATGCCTATGTCTGCATTGCTAATCTGGCAACATACTCAAGGTCCATGTATCCCATAGGTGAACTGTGTTCATTGTGATACCTACATCATGCCTACAGGTCAAAAAGACTCCTGGATTATGTAACTGTACAGAAACTACTAACCAATCCTAATAAAGGGGCTGTACTTGGGAAGTTACAAACTCTGAATTTATGTGTCTAAATGCTGTGCAGAGTCTGCTAGGGAATGCTGGATTTGTTGAATATCACTGAACACCCAGGCTTGCACAACTCTGAAATAAATAATCTTGCTGGCCTTTATTTCCACTGGGCAGATGATCATATCCACCACCAAGAGCAGGACTGGGTGCTTCCTTTCTTAAGGAAAAGTGGTGTCATCTACATGCAGATCCTAGTTTGGCATCAGGAGCTCAGCTCCAAGGCTGAACATCCAGGGATTGCTAAAATACAACAGGTTCCAAGAAAGAAAGGTCTTGCTGGCCTTTACCTCCTTTGGGCAGCCCATCAGCTGCACCTGGAACACTGAGAATATGCTTTCCTTCCCATGGAAAAGCACAGTCATTTCCGTTCAGGGGCCCAGCACCAAAATTTACTATACCACCTCCAATAGTGAATACGTGCAAGGACTGCTCACACACAAAAGGTGCTAGGACAGAAAAGTCTTGCTGGCCTTCACCATTAGGCAGATGATCACCTGCAGCACCAACAGGAGGAACAGGTGTTTCCCTTCTCAAGGAAAGGTGCTTTGACTCACTTTCCAGACCCGACCTCTGCAATTTGGTTGCAAAATTTGCTCCAAAACTGAACAGGTCCAGGGATTGCTCCTAGACAAGATTTGAGAGGTCAAAAAGCTGTTGCTAGGCTTTACTGTTGAAAAATAAATCTGGTCCAGGTAACTCAGCCTGCAAAACCTGCAGATTGAAATGGAGGCTGAGCTCTGGGTTGGAGCCATGGGCTGCCAACCTCTGGTTAACAAGGCACAGACAGCCCCAGGCGACAACGCTCAGAAACGCAGGAGGCAGGGAAGTGCATGAACACAGAGAGGGGACAGGAGCCAAAGACTTATGAGGAAGAGCTGAGGCTTTGCTGTGCCTGGACTGTGAAGGTGAAACAGCCCAGGGCTTCAAGGTCACTCCCTGGAGGCACCGGCTCGAGCTGTTTCTGTGTTCCTGCCCTGAGAATAAATTGTTCTGTGGAATGAGACATATGACACTGCTACAGGAAACCTGGTCCATGTGAGAGTGGGGAATGCAGAGACACCTTTCGGCTCATTTGAGCTCCCCACTGTGGAGAGACTTCGGCTCCAGCAGTGAGAGTCTCTCATCTTTGACGCTATGACTGCCAGGGCGCTACAGAATGGTGAGAATGGGAAGCTTCCTTAACATTTACCTCCTATGGGCAGCCTACCTGTGCTTTAAATAGTGGGGAAAGGAGCTGTCTTTTCCCTGAAGACACAGTTACATAACTACTCTGTCGAGCGTGCCACTACCGGCTTGCTGCACGCCGGGAACGCTCCCGGGGCTGAGGGCAGAGCCGCGGCCCCGTCCCGGCCTCACGCCCCGTCCCGGCCGCGCAGCCCGTCCCGCCCGCGGCCCTGTCCCTGCCGCACGCCCCGTCCCGGCCGCTGCCCCTAGCCCGGCAGCACAGCCCCGTCCCGGCCGCGCAGCCCGTCCCGCCCGCGGCCCTGTCCCTGCCGCACGCCCCGTCCCGGCCGCTGCCCCCATCCCGGCAGCACAGCCCCGTCCCGGCCGCGCGCCCCATCCCAGCCTCATGGCCCATCCCGGCCGCACGCCCCATCCCAGCCTCATGGCCCATCCCGGCCGCACGCCCCGTCCCGCCCCGGCTCACGCGGAAGGGGCAGGGCCGCGCCGGCGGAAGCGGCGCTCAGGACCGATGGCGGCGCTGGCGCGGGCCGTGGTGAGTGAAGGAAGGACGAAGGGCTGGTGCTGAGGGGCGAGCGGCGTGCGGAGCCGGGGCTGTCCCCGCGCCGCCCCTGGGGCGGCCTCCCCGCAGCCCGAGGGGGTCAGCGGGGCTGCGCCCGCCCGATGTCTGGCGGAGCAGCGGGGCGAGATTTCCTGCGGAGGTTGTGTTTGCAGAAGGGTTGGTGAGGGGTTGGAGCGTGTTTAGGGATGGGAACGGGGATGGAGAAGGGGCTGGAGTACCAGGAGCGGCTGAGGGAGCTGAAAGGTGCTCTGCCTGCAGAAAAGGAGGCCCAGGAGGGATTTCTGGCTCTGCGCAACTCCCTGACAGGAGGGGACAGCCGGGGAGATCGGGCTCTGCTCCCAGGGAACAGGGACAGGATGAGAGGAAACGGCTTCACACTGTGCTAGAGGAGGTTCAGCTTGGACATCAGGAGGAATTTCTTCACTGGAAGGGTGGTCAGGCATTGGAAGGGGCTGCCAGGCATGTGGTGGAGTCACCATCCCTGGAGGTGTTGAAGGGACTCACGGCATGGTCTAGTTGGTGTAGTGGTGTTGGGGTCATAGGCTGAACTCGATGATCTCAGAGGTCTTTTCCGATCTAACTGATCCTGTGATTCTGTTGTGTAAGGGTTTGGGCTCCTGTTGGGGGCTGGAGATACGTGTCTGCCAGTGGGACTCCTCTGCTGGGCTCAGTGTGTGACCTGGGGTGTGGGCATTACCCTTATGGGACCTTCCCTTCTCACTCTGGAGCTCTTTGATAGCAAGGATAGCGTGAGTATTCCAATTTCTGCCTTACTGGTCAGGCACTGGCACCACCACAGGGCAGTGGTGGAGTTACCATCCCTGCAAGTGTTCAAACACCATGTGGATGTGACACTTGCTGACATCATTTAGTAATGAACCTGGCAATGCTGGGTTAATGGTTGGACTTGATCATTTTAGAGGGCTTTTCCAGCCCTAGTGGTTTTGTGACTCAGATTGGAAGTGTTTGGGTTCCTGTGAAAGTGTGGGTTTCCAGTGACTCCACTCCTTTTTTCTTTCCCATTCATGTACGTTTTTTCTTTCTATTAGCCTTTGAAGCATCTGCAGCAGAGTTTCTCTTTTTAGCATATTGTCTAGGAAGCAGAATTTTGTACCTAGGTATGATCTTCTATCACCACATAGAGGTGCCAGTGCTGTTAAGTGGGGAGATTTCCCATGAACAGGAAAGGCCTTTGGTACAAGGAGAATACCCACTTACGAAATTAGTCTCGTAGATACTCTGTTCCGATGGCTCAGGGTGTGGTTTCCCCAAGTTGGTGAGCCGTGCCGTTTCCGATCTCAAGGTGAAAGCAGCCAAGTGCAAACCTGCCCGAGAGCAGCTGAAATGCAGCGACCTTGAGTTCCTGCTTTCTCCTCCCACCCCTGCCCTTTATCTGTGCTTTGTCCCTGCTCTGCTGCGTGCCTTCTCCTTGACCCCCATGATCCAAGTGCTGGAGCGGCAGGACAGTGTCAACTCTTGAGAGCATTAAAGAGGCAGTGGTCAGCAGGCAGGGAGAGGGGAACAAAGGGAGCAGGGAGGGCTCAGCTGTCTGTGCAGCCTCTGCCCCAGGGCAGGGTTTGCAATGAAAACTGCTTCTGAAGGGGAAGGATTTGCCTGCTGGGCTTACCTAACCCTGGGCAGCTCTTCAGCCAGCTCCAGCCTCTCAGCCACTGACATGGCAAAGTAAGCTGATTGGATTTTTCAGCCTGACCAGAAAGGTTTCTCTTTAGAGAGGAGATGATGTAGTTACCTGCCATTTTTGTGCCCTGAGGTATTCTCAGGTTCAGCTCAAGAACTGCTCATTCCTGGCATTTCTCAGCACCTGTTTCCACATTAGAGTTTAGAGGTTGCCTAATTGTATGAAAACGAGTCTTAATACTTTGTCTTTCTTCCTTCTACTGGAAATAAGGAAAACTTTTTTTTTGTCTGATTTAGAGCTCCTGGTGTGATACCTGACATTTCAGCACTGCTCCTTAATAATGGCATTATGATAAATCTGGCTTTTGCCCAAGATACCTTGATAAATAGTTTGTCTACTACCTAAGACTTTCTTAAATGTTGCCAAGAGGATTTAGAAAACCAGCCATATTCTTTTATCTCTATCTTGACAAGGCAGCTGTCTGCAGACTATTCCTGAGAAATCCTGTTCAGTTTAGCTTGGTACATTTTCTTTCAGCCAAGGGGAGAAGCAGAAGTAGCACTTGTAATTTGAAAGGAAAGCTGTGTTCTGCAAAGTGATGCTGGCTTAGAGAAAATTCCTTAGCTCCTCATATTCCCTGCTATCTCCTGGTGTCTGTTTTCTTTATTAATGGATTGTTTATCACATCTCAGCTTTTAAGTGTGCTTATGCTTATTTTTTGTTTTCCTGTGTCTCTGTCCAGTTTTGTTGCATTCATGCATTTCAGCAGTTCTAGACATCAGTATGTTCAAGCTCTAAGCCATATCCCAACCTGGGCATGTTAATGAGAAAAAGCCTCAAAAAAGTTCTGTCAGATCCTTGGTGTATTGTAGTAATTGTTCACAGAAAAAGGTTACTTCTTTCTCACTGAAATGTTTGTTTAACTGTTTGTGTCAGAACACGAGATTATCTCAAAAAAACCTCAAAAAGGGACTCAGCTGAAATGTTTTTTTGGATAGAAATGTATCGTTTTCATAATTTCACTTGCTGGTGGTTATGTTACGCCCAAAGACCAGAAGCCTAGGTAGTCTTGTTGCAGTAGAAGTTGGAAGGTGTAGTAGTAGTGAGCACGAACCACATTTATCATAGGACAGCATGTGTCCCTCTGCAGTTTTTAAAGCCCCAAATCAGTTCCCTTAACGGATCCAGAGCGCAGCTCTGGGAAGAGTTGAGGGACAGCCTGTGAGGCCGATGGCCACCCCTGAGGGACTGCAGTAACTGTGCAGACCACAGAAGGGGAACAGCAGCTCGGGTTGGTTTGTGTTGGTTCCTCTTATCTCTGCAGATCTGCTGCTCTCCTGGTTCTTTCACTGGGCACCATCAGGGACAGTCTGACTGCCCACCCTACCAGATATAATGCAAATTGATAAGATTTCCCTAATTTCTTCTTTTCTGAAAACTAATCCTCTCCTCGTATGTTGGGTGCTTCAGTCTCTTAGTCGTCTTTGTGGCCAACCAAAAATGAAACTATTTTTATTAGAAAATGGAATCTCCATCCTAGTAAGATATACATTATTTCCAGTGTTAATGTAGTGCGTGTTTGAAGGAGGCAAATATTGTACTAACCGGAATATTGCAGAAAGTGAAAGATGTAAAGAAAGTGCAGGCAAAAAAAGCCGCACCTCTTCTTTGTATTGCTGACATTTTCATGACAGAGAATAATTATCTTCACTGAAATATATTGGGACAGTATGTGCTTTTGGAATACAAAAATTCTTAGTTATTCCTGAGTAAAGTAAGAGAAAGATGCATGAAAGCTGAGTTGGAGGAAGGCTTTTTAGAACTTAGTCAATTGAAGAGTGCTTCTTAAGCATTTGAATTTATTGTATAGACAGAGAAGTTGTGATGTGGTTTTATGGTGTAGACAGTCCACCATTTCCTTCCATTAATCTGTTTCTGCTGTCAGACTTGGGTTGGATACTTGTACTGGAGGGCAAAATCTTTTCATATCAAAATTTATGCTGTTGTCAAGCAGAGGTTGGGAGTTGAATCTGAGGATTGTTAGAATCACGGAATATCCTGAGTTGGAAGGGACCCACAAGGATCATTGAGTCCAATGCCCAGCCCTTCACAGACACTCCAACAATCCCACCCTGTGCCTGAGAGTGGTGTCCAAACGCTCCTGGAGCTCTGGCAGCCTTGGGGCCATGCCTGTTCCCTGGGGAGCCTGGGCAGTGTCAGCACCTCTGGGGGGAGAGCCTTCCCCTGATCTCCAACCTAGACCCTTCCCTCTGCCCTCCTGACACAGCTCTGTGTTGTTCCTATTGTATGAATGAATAAAACCCTGGAAGCAGAGGGACAGTTAAATGATTTCTGTGTATTGGTGTCCTGTTCTTCACTGCCCATCTCCTCGTTGCAGAGCTGCCAGGCTGGAGTGACCCAATGGAGAGCAGGGAGCAGTGCATTGCTGCGGACCACTGCGGTCCCGGGCCGCTGCCAGAGGATGCTCTGCAGTACTTTCCAGGTGAGACATCACAGCATGTTGAGGTGTGTGAAAAATTGAATGATCTTAAATTACCAAGAAAAAGTAATGGCTTTTCAGTAAAGAGGCTTCCAAAAGTGATGTCTTCACTGTGTATTGTGGAAATACCAAGGCAACTCCAGAGCTCTTTGCTGCTGCAAGAGTGAGCTCCCACTCTTGTTGCGTGCCCAGGTGTGTCTTTTAATAGATCTAAATGGTCCGTTGTGAGAAGATTAAATACAGAAGTCCAAATGGAGGTGTTACTTTTCCAAACGAGCTATTACAAGCCAGTCATGTTTGCGTGGTGTTTCCAGCATTTCATTTTAGAGAACACTTTATTTTATAGAATATCTCCACTGTACAGTGGCCTTGGACTTCCTAGTACTGATGGATGTTTACCTTGCACAGCACATGTAGTGTTGTTTCAGTGGAAGCTTTGTAGTTTTGCTCGCAGTTGTGGGACAGCCAGCATAGTGCCAGAGCGTGTCCGTCCAGAGTAAATCAACTAAAGCATCATGTAATAGCAGTTAATGATAAAGGGATGAAAAAAATAGGAATAGATGCCAAACCTACTATTAAAGCACCAGTTCACACCAGCAGCTTGTGATGTTGGGACTAGAGGTGGAAATGAGAAGTTGCAGAGTTTAATTAAGTTGGGCTTACTCTACATACAGTACACATCTGGGGATGACTGCTCTGAAAAGCATTTTTACTTTGTCTGAATTAATTGATAAATAAGATACTGCTAAGTTGGGTGTGCTAGGAGGCTGTGAGAGTGTTCTGTTCAGTGTGCATTTCCTTTCCTGGGGAGCTCCTGCTTGAGAGTTTTCTTTGTTGTGCACTAGCTCTGTGAATGAAGTCATGTGCTCTGAAGTCATAGGAGCTGTAGTGGTAGCTTTTACACTGCAGTTTGTGTTTTCTCAAGTCCTGGCCACAAAAACAATTGAATGAGCTGTAAAGTTGTAGATAAAAACAGCTGCTTGTCTGTTAAGTCAGAAAAAACAATTATTCTTTATAAAGAGACAATAATTAGAAGTAGTGTGAGAGTCAAAGCAGAGAGCCTGTGGCTTTTGTGTGCTGTGTTCTGCCAGTCCATTCTATCAGTACATTTATGGAACACTGGAAAATGTGGTGTGGAGCATTAAGCATGGATAGCTAGTTTGTTTGTAACAGTTGTCATAATAAATTTGTGCTTTTTGTGATACAGAGTTCTTCAGGATTAGCCAGAATTAATTGACTTGGAAGCAAACTATGGGTAATTGATGTAAAGTTAAGTCAGTGGTCTCTTAATTTTTTTTCTTTTCTTTTATCTTTTCTACTAGAGACACAAAGCTGGCCCCTTCCAACTCTCTAAATTCTGTGGTGGATTGATTCAAGCCCATGGAGCCATCACGCAGCAAAACAGATTCTTTTATAATGTGAATAAGGTGAGAAGAGTTGGATAGTTTTATTGTTGGAGGGCACATGTGCTATGGATTCTACAGCGAGGCAAAGCACTTCTCAGAACACATAGGAGAGGGTTCAACTTTTCTCTAAGACGTGAACAGTGGGTTTGGTAATTTGAGAAGGAATTCTTTTCTGTTCCAGAAAATGAAGGGCTGGCATAGGAAGGTGCAGTTACAATTGGGTTATCAGGGTGAAGGTTCCATTGACAAGGCTGTGCTGCTTTGGGCTGGGGCAGAGTAAATTTTCTTCCTAGTGGCTGGTATGGGCCGTGGTTTGGATTTGTGCTGGATACAGCCATGATAACCCAGGTATGTTTTAGTTCTGAGCAGGGCTGACACAAGGTTGAGGCCTTTCCTGTTCCTCACCCCACCAGTGGAGTAGCTGGGGGTGCAGAAGGAGTTGTGAGGACACAGCAGGGACACAGTGGGGACATTTGATCCCAACTGACCCCAAGGACAGTCAGACTATCCAGCATCATTTCACATATAAAGCTTGGGAAGAAGGAGGAAATGGGGGACATTAGTGTGATGTTACTGTGATGGAGCCCAGCTGTCCTGGGGATTGCTTAGCATCTGCCTGCCCTAGGGAATGAGGAATGAATTTCTCCTTTGCTTGTGTCTGTGGCTTTTGTTTAACTAATTAAACTGCCCTCATCTCAACCCCTGAATTCTCTCACTTTTACCCTGCCAGTTCTCTCCCCTGTCCCCACTTGTCCACTGGGCTTAAGCCACAGCATCAGCCCAAGGGTGTTAAAAGTGTGTGGTGAGTCTGGAAGAGGACATTAATCTTCATGTTTGCAAATCATTTCTGACTGATTATTTGCTGCTCTGGGTTTTCCACAAGTATTCTGTAGATTGACTGTAAGGGGAATAACAGTCTGCAGGAGCTCTGGGGTAAGAGTGGTGGGTTCATGTATCTTGGTTGGTTTTAAAACCGAGCTGATTGCTTTGTATAATGTATAATTACTGTATAGTAATTATATATATATTATATCTTCCTGTGAGAGGAAGAGAGGGAATATGAAAGGTTAGCTTTATTTACTCTTTCTGTGGTTTGTTTGCTCATTTTATCTGCAAAAAACTTAAGCTCCAGTAAAGACTCTGAGAATGAATATGGGAGTGTAGGATAGGAGCCATATTTTGGAAAGTAGATTTCTGTAACTATCTAAATATGAGCTTCCAATGGGATGTTGTTACCACAATGGTTATGCAATGTTTGTATAAACAGAGGAATTGCACATATGAAAACCAGTGGAATATTTTCAGGGGAGACCTAAAGAGTGCTTTGTTTTGCTTTGCTTTGTTTTGTTTTGTTTTGTTTTGTTGAACAAAGGAAGCAAGCAAAAAAATCCTTAACATTCTCTGTTAAATTTATAACTTTGCTAACTAAAATGTGTCAGATTTCATTGGTGAAACTGAAATATGTGCTATTTCAATTTTACAGCATCTTTCTGCAAAAGATTCCTTGCAGCCATCTGAAGAAAAAGTGGGTGCTTTTACAAGGATAATAGAAGCAATGGGGTTCACAGGACCACTCAAGTACAACAGATGGGTAAAGCAGTAATTTAATAATTCTTTTGATTCTTTGATGGTTCTAAAAAGCAGACCAAAAACATCCCACATTTTTTTTTCTTATGATAGGAGCAGTGCTTAATGAAAAAGTTTTAATGTAAATTCCTATTTTCTGATGTAAGGGTTTAATAATCCAGATCTTGAACTTCCATTATGTATTGCCATCATTGACACATGCAACAATACTGTATTTGGCTTGTAGAGTCTGAATCCTTGAATTTCTTCAGATACCTGATATTTATTTCATTTGTGAAACAAAGAACAGAGTAAGGGGTCTGCTGAGTAGTCAGTGGTGAGATATGGTGTGGTTGCTGTTCAAATCACTGTTGAGTGGTAGTTGACTAGGGCAGAGTCACAAATAGGTCCTTCTCTTTCTCCTTCTCTTTTTAAATAGCCCTTTCATAAAATGATTGTTAACACTGACTGAGAGCAGCTCTGTGAGACATGCTTTTGGTTCCTTGTGTGGAAGAAAAAAGATGAAATTCATAACTCCTCTTCTCTGAGCTAAAGAAGAGTGCAAAAGAGTGAGAGGAAATGTCAGCTTGAAAGAAGGATGATTGTATTAAAATTATAACCAGTTATTTGAATAAAAAGATTAAAAATAATAGAAGTTTTAAGGTGCTTTGAGTAGCTGCAAGACAGAATGCACCTCTTCAGAGACTGATCTGAGACTGTTGCTGATTGCATGCTGCTCCTCAGAAAGTGTAAAGCAAAGATAAATGACTTGTAACAGGCTTAGTTATTTTGGTTAAAATCAGTTGCTTTAATCAGGTGATCCTGAACCTCTTGAGAGTGTCATTTTTCTCCCATGTGCTTGTGTAGGTATTATTGTAATAAAGATTCTTGTTAGCTCTTGAGTGTTGATTCCAGAGTTCTCCTTAATTGCTGCCCTTCACTGCCTGTTTTGGCTGGGGAGCCTGGCTTGGGACAGAGCTGTTTTGTGGTTAGGGCCCCAGAGACCTGAGTTCATTTTTGGCCTTGCCCGTGCTCTCTAGGAGATCTTTGGGAAGTTTCTTAATATTTCTCTTGCCTTTTTCTGTTTTATTCTCCCTTCCCCCACACTTCTTCTACACCCTAAAACTTTCATGATTAAATTTCATTAGTTTCTCCTTTGTTACCTGCATTATTTAAGACCTGCATTGTGGGGACTGTTTTTTACAATATGTTTTTGATGTCTAATAATGCCTCCTCTGAGGCAGTGACTCTCACCAGGGAGATCTCTGCTCACAGGCCAGGCAGTGTTTCCTTTAAAAGAGAAACCTTCAAAACTCCTGTAAGCCATGTAAATAATTTTACTTCAAGAAGATTAGATATATGTTTGATTTTTGACAGAAGTCTGAGATTACTGAATAAGAAAAATAATGGGCTTCTGTGTTTTCTCAGCAATCAGTTACAACTTCTTTATTTTCCTTTTGGTTGGAGGAGACACAGATAATCACTTTGGTGAGTTGAACTGCCATTTAGCAGGCAGGGTGCTCATCCCTGCAGTATGGTGAGCACTGAGATGATCACTGGTATGTGTTACTAGGAAGAATAAAAAGCCAAATCAGAGCAATCTAAACCCAATGCCATTTTTCTTCAAGATTTTTGCTGTTAGTTATTGTGCTCTTTGAAGCTTCAGCTATGTTCTAGATGATGCACTGGAAGTGTTTTGGTGCAATGGCAGGCCAGGAACAAAATGAGAAATGCCAAAGCATCCAAGAGTACTTTATGTTGTTTATCATTTGGGATTCCTTTCTCACTTTTATAGTCAGTCAAGTGTCACTTTTCTAGGAAAAAAAAAAAGCTATTTTTTGGACATCTGGTATGTGATTTCTTTAATATTTAAAAGTTAAATTACACAAAACACTGTTAGTGGCAAACATCACTTAAATTTGTTGGAGGAAACCAGGAGTTGTGAATTGGGATCTTCAGGCATGCTGTAAGGAAAGCCATTTAATTTCTATTTTCTGTAATTATATCAAGTATTTTAACACACTAGATTTGGAAGGATATTCAGGAAGATGTTTTCTTTTTTTTTTTTTCCTTCGAGACAAAATTAATTATATTCATGCCATTACTGGGAGACCTAATAGTTTAGTGTGCTCTGAAAAACCTCAAGTGGTGGTGATTCTCAAAGGAAGTGTTTCAGAAGTGGCAGTGTGTGGAGCAAAGCCAGTAGTGTTCACCAGCCGTAGTGCTGAATGCTTCAAGTGTTGTCTCTTTCTGTGTAGAAGATCAAGGTGGCAGCGCTGCGCATGTACACGTGCTGTGTGGAGAAAACCGACTACGAGGAGTTCTTTAACAGTAAGTGCTGGACTGATGGTGTTTAAACTGCTGCCCTGGTAGGAGAACATTCCATGCAATTATGGCACTGGTTTATTTATGCCAATAAATGCAGCAACAAAAAGACTTGTCAGACCCTACCAGGGAAGGGGACTGTGCTGCAGCATTCCCTCGGGCTCTGGAGTGACAGTGGTACAGGGGAAGAGTCTGCAGTCTGGCACTGCTACATTTTCCCTGCTGCAGTGGGGAACAGGAGCAGGGGTGGGATAGGTACAACTTGGAATATCCTGGATTTCAAAGGATATTGCCATTTTTTATTACCGGCATGGGATAAACAAGAATCCAAATATCTCTTCCCTTTTTATGGTGGTCACATGGTCTCTGTGTCCCACCCTGTGCTATCCCCAGTATAACTGGGGTGCAGGTGAGGGAATCACCACCATCTACTAATGCATAACTTTTTAAAGATACAAGGTCAGTTAGATCACTGGGATCACCTGTCTCTCTCTGTCATGGCTGGGGCAGGTTTGGGTACCACTTAAGAGACTTTCTACATTTTTTCTGACCCTGACAACATTAAATCAGGACACGTATTTTGGCTGGGTAGAGTATGACTAGAACAGAGACACAAGTCCCTCCAGTAAGGATATGGGTATATTAGTGGCTTGGATTTGGATGGTTTTTTTGATGTTTACACAGTGTTTTTTACCTATTAGCTAAAAACTCTGTTGCAGCTTTGAATAGTTTCAAATCTGTCTGGTGAAGGGAGAAGATGTAATTTTGAGACCTATGTAAGCTACAATAATATTTTTCACTTACATGAGTTATTTCCCGTGTCAGTGTGATTTAGCTGGTGGAAAACCCATTAGCTGGATCTGGCCTGTCCCCTGGATTCGTGAGCTACCAGATATTTTCTTACAGCACAGGTTGGGATTGCTTCCTCATGAGAGATCAGCTGAAGGGACACCTTCATCCACTGCAGAGCTTATTGAGGGTGGTTTGTTACATGGTGTTGCTACTGCAAAATTTTCAAGTGTTTTTCAGAAGAATTTCCAAACCTGTGGTGTGGTTTCAGTGGTTGCAGGAGTGAGAGGACCCTGAGCAGTAGGATTCATCACTAGTGACCAAAACTTGAGAACCTCATTTTCCCTGTGCAGACCCTCTCCCAGCTGTGCCCTCCCAGGCTTGCTCAGATAGTGTCTCCTCTATTTGTGCTATTTACCTCTCAGACAAGGGGTTTGCTGTCTAACTGGTGTTTCACTATCCCTGTTTAATTGTACAATTTATAAGTGTTGTGCTAGCTTAACATTTAAAAGAATTTCTAAATGTGTCTGTGGAAAAAATACTGGCACAGATCTTCAGGTTCGATATGGAGTAAAAAAGCTTCAGTTGTGCTTTTGATGTTGTCTTGCTGTCTTAAAAAGAAAACATGCATTTTATAGAGTAGGATATGTTTGCATGGACTTGAGACAGTTGTTGCCTAAGGAACAAGGCAATTTTCTTAGATTGATGGAGTGCATGAGGCGCCCATTGGTGCTGTAAGAGCACCTGTGGTGTGGGGGTCAGTGCTTGTGGTTCCAAAGAAATCATTATTTTCATATAAAAACAGTTAAAAGTTTCTTTTACTTCTCTTTACACAGAAATGCAGCTGTTGTGGGGGATTAGCTGAAAAATTTAACAGGCTTGTGATCTATATTAAAAAGTAGTTCCCCTAAAACAGAGGCAGTGTGGGATGAGTGGGAAGTTTTAAACATGATTTTGCCATAGAGAAGCTTTAGGCTGTGGTTCCATGGGCAGCTGAGTTGAAGTAGCAGCCAAAAGGGAAAGTCTCATCTCTCCATCTTCCTGTGCCCCTGTTCTGGGCTGCACAGTTATGTCCTTGGTGAATGTTCAGGTCACTGAAAGAGAGCAGCTCAGTTTATTGACATCCTGGTTTGCTGTATTGGTGCCAGCTAAAGTGGCACATGGAAGGGTCTAGTGGAGAGCAGCTGTGGCACAAAGTAGGTGCTAGAGAGTGCATAATTGGGAGGGGAACATGGCATGGAGCAAGATACCCAACTTCCACTTGAGTTCACCATGTCTTCATCAAACTGTCAGTCGGGAGCTGGGTTTTTCCTTTTGCAACTGAAGATGGACATTGCTTAAGCCCATTGCTCACTCCTGAAGGAGCAGCCTGGGGGACTGGTAGGAAGAGAGGCAAGTACCTGCAGACTGTGCTTTGGTGCTGCAGCAGCAGAGCAGTGCCTGAGCCTGTGCTCTGTGGGTGCTGTGCCCCAGGGAGCCCCAGGGCAGGATGGTGCTGTCTGAGCCACAGCTGTGTGCTGACCCCTGCTGTGTTTGTGCACTTCTGGCTCTAGCTGCAGGGTGTTGATACCCAGGTGAGCTGCTCACAGTCAGCTCTGCTCTCTGGAGAGCTTATTAGCTCCTTCCTGGCCGTACCTGAGCCCTGTTAGCCTGCTGAGCTGACCTGGGAAATCTGCAGCCAATTGTCTGAAACCACTCATGGCCTCGTTAACCTGAGTGAGCAGAGCCAGTTCTTTACAGACCTTTCCTCAGTGTTTTCTGGATGTACTTTTGTGATCTGGTTGTGTTGTGGCATAAGGAACCGCGACACTGTGACCTTATAGAACTTGGATTGGTGTGTGGAGTTCATAGGGAAGCTCTCTCACAGAGGTGATTGTAAAAAGTGGATAGTGTGGTGTGAGTACTAGGACAGTGATAGCATTTCATGTCTTATGGGCTCTCTTCTATCTCACTGCATTTCCTGCTGATGCCCAGTGGAATTTCCGAGGCTTTTTGTGGCACAGTGTGAGAGCCCTGTGAACTGCCTGTCTCTGTGTATGTCTTAGAACAGCAGTTCCCAAAATACAGACTATGGGTATGCAAGTCATGAGGCTGCTGTAGGAAATAAATAAGGTATTTTAATTGACACTCTTGAATATGAATCTGCAGTTAATTTTATTATGCTTTCCATCCCTTTGTCTCTTGATATTGGATCACTAGTGGACAAAACTTTGGGAACTCTGCTTTAGAGCCCATGTACCAAATGTCTGCACTGTGCTGCTTATGTGGAAAGTGAAGCTATTTTAGAGTGTCAGCTGTTTCTTATTTAAAGGAGAAGAGAGAAGCAGCAGAGGGAATAGCAAAGTTGATGATGCCAGGTTTCGCACAGAGCTTGGGTAGTTCCAGTGCAACAGAGGAGGCAGCCTGTGAGGAGAGAGTTTCATGCCTGACCTCAGAGACTTGAAAGGTCAAAAGAACTTTTAGGATCAGGCAGGTAATGCTCAGAGCTGAACTGATGTTTGGCTGATGAATATGGACTGTAAGGATTACCTTGAATTCAGCTTGAACTATTAATACTGTTAATTCTCTAGAGTCAGGCAGTGCAGCAGTAGAGAGCCTGTCCTACCAAATCAGCTTTTGGATGGCTCCTTGTGGGGCTCAGTGCAGCTCAAAAAGACCGGAGCTTACAGGACTCTTGATTCTTGTGTCTCCTATACCTCACCCAGTGCCTTCCAGGCTCCCACTGCTGCCTGCCACACTCAGGGGAGCACTGGCACAGCACACCTGCTCTTTTGCAGGATATGTGGGGATTATTCCATTGTGCCCTTCCTAAAGTTGTGGTAGTGGTGAAGATGATCCATCATGAAAAATTTCACAGTCAAGTTTTGCCTCCCTTACTTGATGAATTTAAAGTCCAGAATATGACTATGGGAAAACACATATCCTCATAATTCTGGGCATTCCTGTCTCTAATGGCTCCAGACATGTGGCCAGGATGGTTCTGTGCATAGAACAAGTTTATTCCCCAGCTAATAATACCACAATAATTTCATAGGTAGCTTTATCATCAGACTTTTTTTCTTTATCTAGTTTTATTCTGAGGAGAATGGTCCATCCTATAATGAAACAGAAAATTACTCTCCCCACATAGTTTACCATAATAAGATGTTTCAACCCCCCAAATTTTAGAATTCCATTCTTTTTGCAAAGCTGAAAGCTGAGGCCAAGCTTTTTGCTTTAAGGGAGCCACCCTTCCTTTAAATTTACCATGCAGACAGTCCAAATATAGAAGTTTAAAATTATTTATAAAAATAGAATTGCAACTCTTGGAAAGTTAGAGAAAAAGTTACTGCCTCCTGGGTATTGAATAAGTCTTTAAAAACTTTCCGTATTTCCAGGAGTAGAGGTGTGAGCTTTGCTTTCCACTGCAGAGTGATTTCTGTGGTGGGGGACTGATCCATGGGAACTTTTACTGGAGAAACTTCTGTCTGAGCTGAGTGTTTGACTATTGCCTGTGGAACATTCATTTACTGAGATGGTTTGGTTAATGCAGGCATTGTGTGCTCCTGCCCTAGTTAGAGATGCCTTGGCGTGGCTTTAGGTCAAAGTAGTCATTTCTAGGCACAGGAATTATTTCTAAAAGGAATGAGAGAGCCAAAAGGGTAAAAGTTTGAGGGAGACTTGTGTTTAATCTCCAAACATGGACTGTTAGTGTCTTTGTACTGTCTTAGAGGTAATCTATGAGCAGTGGTGCTGAGCTTGGCACCTCCTAGGGCTGATGGAGTCATCTCTCTGGGGAGGGATGAATAGTAGTGATCTGTTTTGTTCATCTGACCAGAGCTGGCATATAAAAAGAAAGATGCTGTGAAAGTGTTGCTTCATGAGCTGGATGAATCTCCTTTGTAGTCCTTGACAGCCAAGAGAAGTTTAGGAGCAGGGAAGGAATCTATTCAGCACAGAAAAGATGAGGTTGACTTCCCTAGGGCACATCTGACTCTAGAGTTACTTTCTGAAGGCTCTCTGGCCTTACTCCAGCTAGGTTTGAACAGCTCAGAAGAGAGCACCCAAGTGCTGAGTATGCCAAGGTGACTGCTTCAGATCCTGCTCATTAGGGACTTGTCTTAAAAACACCAGGAAACAGATGCAGAAGTGTGCCTGGGAGGGAGGTTTGAGACTGACAGGACCTGAAGGATTTGGCATGCACAGAACCCACAGGATTTTTTCAAGCATGAGGAAGAGGAATATGGTTTCTGTGCTGTGTGGCCTAAATTTCCAGCTTCACGTCCTAACAGCACATGGAAATCTATCATGTGGACATACGTATGGACAAGTCATCTCTGGGAAACAGTGGCTGTGGGAGGAGAGCTGAATCTGGAAAGAGGTTGTTTCTGTGGTTGGTTGACGGGTTTAATCCTAGTGTAGGCTGGCTGGAACACTTGGATTGCTGTGGGCTGTGCACATGGAGTGAATCCAAACAGTGGAGTGAGAGCTGCGACCCAGGTAGCACAGGATCCTGTCCCTGGCAGGAGACAGCAGCACATGGGAAGGAAGACTGCAGGAATGGAGCAAGACATCCATTGATCCCTCTGTGTTACTCACTGATGCTTTGGGACTCTCCAAGCTAGAAGCCACATGTTTGTCTCATTCTCCATTGTGGGATTTTTTCTCCCCCTGAAAGTTATCCAGGTGAGCTCTAGACACCTGAAATCTTTCAGAATCCACAGTATCCTGTGACTGCATGTTCTAGAGTTTAAGCACAAACATGACAGTGAATGATGTGTGCTTCCAGTATGTATGTACTGTTATTGCTGAAAATAAATTACTAAAATACTTTTAGATTTTGGTGCAGTGAATTTCTGTTAAGCACAAAATGTGATAAAATTAATTTTGATGTTTTTGTGGTTTTTTGTTTTTTTTCCCTTCCGTCAAGGGTGCCAAATGCCTGATACTTTGAATTCATGGTTTCTAGTAGCCCAGCTTCATGTCTGGTAAGTGAAAAAGAAAATAGTAATATAATTACTTTCAGGAAGTGGAGTTATATAAAACTTAATGTGAGAAAAAGTAGAGCCTTCTATCCATGGTTGATAATAGAGGTTATATTCATTTTACTGATGACTGAATTTCAGCAGTTTTCTGCTGAAGAACAAAAAGTCCCATAGAGAAATTGACATCTCTTACATCTCAAAATTCCTCACTAGTGGAATGGTCTTTGCCATGAGTTTTCTAAAAGCCTTGCTCAGGCTATGTGGAAAAATCCTACTTGGATGTTTTAGGAAAGGTTTAAATTTATGTAAAAGTCATTTAAATTGGGAGAATTTGTGGTGATGAGAAGCATTTAACAAATTATAGCACTGGCATTTATTATTTCACTTCTGAAAGGTGTATGCAGGGTGGTGACTGCCAGCTTTGCTGCGTGTAAAAATATTTAACACCGTAAACGTGAAGTTTTTTCCTTTTTGTGTTTGTGTAAATAGTAGCCACAAAAATCAGGTTTTCATCTAGCATTACATATAAAGGCCAGAAGATGTGCATGAGAGTACAAGAATTTTTTAAGTGCCAGATCTTTAAGGGAACTGAAGTCCATAGACTTGGGTTCAGCTGTCCAAAGGCTGAAAGGAAGTTTGTACAGAAATAGTTGTGATTAAGGCCCCTTATTTCCTTCCCTCCTCCTTTTCCCTTCCCTCCTTTTAATTTCCTGACTCCTCAATATAGTGAAAGATGGGGCAGCTCATTACACTGAAGAGTGAATAAATGAGCAGCCTGCAAGCCTAACTAGGACCTATTCAGAATTCTGCTGGTGATCATCATTCACTGAAGTGTAATGTCACAATAGAGCTGATAGAAAAGTCAGTTCAGGTGTTTCCTGCTGTCTGCCAAGCTGGTAGCTGTTGATGAGTGGGTTAAGCAAATAAAGCCTTCCAAAACTGCTGTTGATACTTGTGTTGTTAGGCCAGAGTAATTTCTTTTGACAATTATAGCATAGCTCCAGAAACAGTTGCTCTGGAGCAACTGAGGAAGCAGGAGTGGCCAGGAACAGTGGGAGGTCTGAGTGGGCTTTACCTTTAATGGCTCATCACACCTGGATTCATGGCACAGGGCACCTCAGAGCAGTGGTCAGGAGGTATCAGCCACCTCTTCTGGTGTTTAGGCCAGTCTGGCACTCAGGGAACACTGCCAGAAGCAGTAGCTGAGGCTGTTGTGACAAACTACATCTCCATTGACATGGGTTGAGTTACAGGTGCTCCTGATCCTTTTCAGCTCTCCTTTCATATAATTTTCTTCTAAGATAATCTCTCTGCATAATTTAAATACAGCAAAAATTATCCAACCCAGCTAGTGTGAGGTAGACAGCTTTTTAAAGATCTTTTGGAGTAATTTTCCTTTCAGGGTTTGATGAAGATGAGTCAGTATTTGACTAAAGTACAGAACAGATTGTGCAGTGAATCGAAATGTGGTGATCTAGTTAGGAGGTTTATAGGCTTTAAAGAGTCTGTGTCACCTCAGACAGCAGGTGTAGTAACAAACTACCAAACTTTCAAATAAGCTGCAGAATTCCATGATCTCACCTGTGGTGCTGCAGAGCAGCTCTGTGACAGCACTGTGCATCCACACACAAGAGCTCCCTTTTAGACTCCACATGTAGCAGGTCTGCCCTGTGCACCAGTCCAGTCCTGCTCATCACTGACCAGCTGTTCCCTCTTGGTTTCTACACTGCTCTCTCCTCCTGCTTCTCCACCACTAAAGGTACACAGGACAGGAAACACTATATGTGCTCATTGAGAGCTTTTCTTGCCCCTGAGTTTTTCACCCCTAAGTTCAGCTATTCTGCAAAGAAGTATAAAAATGCTTTTCTTAGTCCAAAATTAGTCTTTTAAACTGAGTCTTTTTGACTTGTTAAGAGTGAGTAAGAATTTTCAATTCTGTAATTCACTTCTTTGTACAGTTCAATTATGTAAATGCACAAGAGGAACAAAGGTTTTGAAACTGGTAGAAGTAAACTGAAAGTTTTAAGTTCTTTTTGCATTTGGTTTTTTTGGAAGGTTTGGTGCCTGGACAGCTGTTCTCTGACCACTGTTTGAACAAAAAGCTTTGTCATGCTTCTGAGAGAAAATGTGGATTTAGTTTTGGTACCATTTTAATTACATTTTATGGTAGGAGAGTGGTTCTGACTAGCAGGAAGAATATAGAACTTCTGCAGGTATTGCTACCTTCAGTTTTTGTCTCTGACTGTCCCTGACAATAAGTTTTAGTTCTTTTAGAGGTTAAAAACTACCTTTCCTTTACTAATCCATACACAAGATAGAACCCAGCATAAAGATGGATATCTGTCCTTTAACAGGTCATCTCAGCACACTTCAGGTGTTCGTGGTTTTCCCTGTGAAGCTGGCATTCATGGGTCACCAGAAACTTTTAATGCCTGTAGATCTTACATTCACTAAAGAAATGAACCTATTAGCAAATAAATAGTCATATTTCGCTTTTAGCTCTTGTGGCACATTCACCATTGTCAGTGTGCAGAAGCTCCACAGTGACCTCCAGCAGCTCTGCTGTCTTGGTTTCGCAGGAGCTGGGAGCAGTTTCCTCCTAGCATGTCTATGAAAAGCAGTGGGTTCTCTCAACTCCAGTGTTTGAGCATTACTTTGTCTACAGTCACTCAGTCAGTCCTGGACAGGCATTTCTGTCTTCCAGCACGAGAGCAGAGTTTCTGAATGGGGTAGAGGAGATGGGACAGGGGACGGGACTGGTCCCAGCCTGGTGAGCAATCAACCTGGGCTTCAGTTGGTGCTCTTTACAGATGTTTTATAAGAGGCAAAATAAAACGATTATTTTATTTTGTAGACAGAATAGCAGCAATGAAGTTCAAGTGTCTTTAACGCTTAAAAAAAAGTCAAACAACTCAACCTGATATTTTCATTAAGATCTCACAGTATACTTCCAAATCTCTGAGCTGGTCTTGCCTGTGGCAGTTTTGCCAGGTGGCTGAAAATGTAGCCAAATAGCACTGTAATTGAAATAATTTAGGACATTGCTAATATAGATTGGTTGAAGTTTGTAACTTTCTTAAGCTTTCCCATCTCGGCTAGTTGGACTCTCACAGCACTTGAGTGCACCTAGCTGAGCTACAGCTGGCTTGGAGCCTGGGATTAGACAAGCCATATGTTCCTGCTGCAGAGGGTGAGGTGTTCTTAAGGCTGGGGAATTTAGGTTGCAGTAGTGTTTAACTAGATTACAGTACTGTCAACAAGAATAGAGCCCACTATCACTCTGCCATGGCTGGATTGGCCAAAATCCAGCGGATACAGCTCCTGAGTACAGAATGGAAACATTTGTGATGGTCTATTTAAAAAAAAAACAAACCCTGTGTATTTTTCTCCTGATCACAAACATATACTGCAAGAAGAACATTAAATGAGTACAGTGGAGTGTATATATAATGAAATGTGTTTAATTTGCTGTCTCCTTTTAAAGAAGCCCAGTTGCCCAGACTGTGTGTGCTCTTGCAGGATGTGCTTGGTGCGGCTGAAGCAGGAGGGGCGCACAGGGAAGTACATGTGCCGCTACATTGTTCACTGCATGTGGGAGGACGTGGAGCAGCGTGGGAAGGTCATGGGGGTGAGTCCTCTCTGGTGGTGTTAATCCCCATGATTCCCATCTTTCAGTGCTTTGCTGGATTTAAATATCGTAGAAAAATGCCTGAGAATCACCCTGGTTGATTCTTTTGCTTGCTTGAGCTGGTACCTGCAGCCCTCACTCCTGGCCATTTATTCCCTCACCTGCTCTATTGAGCCACTGACCTTATTTCTGAAAGTGCATTGTGGCCTGGACAAAGGTACTGATTTGTCTGAAATTAATTATTTTCCTACATGATTTGCCATGTCATTGCAGAAATGGATGCTGCTACAACAAAACGGGGATAAAGAATAAGCAGCTGGGATAGGGAGGAATGTGACTGGTGCCAAATCTATAGCTACAACTTCAGTAATTCCAGCAGAGCTCTGAGTTTTTTCTGTATCTAAAGTGATAAAAGGAAAGTTAATCAATGAGGGGTTTTTGTCAAGTTCCTGCACATGACTGTAACTTGTCCTTAGTGTATTTTTAATTTTGGATTCTCACTATACCTGTTATTTATCACAAAAAAAAAAAAACAACTCATTTTTGGGAATTCCGTAACTTTACTTTGTTACACGTTTCTTTTTGAGGCAAGACATTCTGTTAATCTTCTTTTGAATTAAATCTAGATTTACACATCTGAGAACTTTTTTGCTATCTTATGTACTCAGATGAATTCCAGTGTGGGAATCTCCTCTTTGTGGTAGGTTAGACATGCGGAAGGAATTCCCTGTCAGGGTGCTGAGGCTCTGGCACAGGTTTCTGGAGAAGCTGTGGCTGCCCCATCCCTGGAAGTGTCCAAGCCAGCTTCAGTGGGGCTTGGAGCAGCCTGGGATAGTAGAAGGTGTCCTTGCCCACAGCAGGAGGTGGAATGGCTTTGAAGTACCTTCAACCCAAAATTCCTGGGATTTTGTTGAGATGAACAAACTTCTCAGTTCTCTTCTGGTAATATTTATTGTACGTTAGATGAAAAAAGCTGTTTCCAGTTCCATTGCTCCTTATCACTGCTTTATTTTCCTTTTTCAGTGCCAGTGATTCTGGCTTCATATCCCACTTCACTCATGCCCCTGCATGGGCGGTTCCTATTTTTTCCGTGCTTGTTCACTCTTCTCCACTCACCTTCCTTCCCTTCACAGAGCTGTACCCTGACTGAAATCTTTCTCACTTCTCACCTTTAGCAATTGCAAGGAGTTTTGAGTGACCAATAAGGGGCAGTTTCCCAAGTGCTACATTCTTTTTATTAATCTTGACCTCTTTATCCCTAGTGATTTTTTTAAACTGAAGCTGAAGTAATGACAGAGGGTTTGAGACGTGATGAAGGGATATGTGTAACAGCAATTTATTTTCAAGTAATGTAGTCCTGCAATCAGTAAATATTCTGCCTCCAAAAGAAGGTGGTCAAATGCATCAGGAATAGTAGATAAAAAGAAAATGACAATAATGTTCTGGTGTCAATGCTTTTAAATTTCAGAATCTGAGTCTTTCTCAGAAGTAAGATAAATGAGAAGAAACTTTACTGAATACATTCAGAGAATTAAATTATCATCTGCATAGATCCTGGGAGGTTAGGAAATTCCATTCCTTGCCTTTTCTCTCATGCAGTGCATCAAAGGTCAAGGTTTAACTCTGATCCATGTATTGTGGTACAAATGACAGAGCACCTGGATGGAATTGCTGGCTGGATGCTGTTAGTTTAACTTGCTGACATAAAAAGTTGCAGTTCTTTAGCTACCTAGCAACCATGCCAGCAGTTGATACTGGACACTATATTCCTGAAGTGATACTGATGGTTCATGAAATGTCCCATCTGCTCTTAACTAGTTCATTGGACCCAAAAGAGGTAGAATGTAAAGCATTTTAACTGCAAATTTACATCAGCTCCAGCTCCAAATGGAGTTTGTATTATTTCAAAACCAGGTTGTTAAAACTGCTGAGATCTAAATCTCTGCTACAAAGTTTTGGGACCTGTTAGCCTGAGCTCCTTCAGCACTCCTGAATGTCAGCAAGAGTCAGAAACCCAAACTTGACACAGCTGTAAAAACACACAGAGAGTCTGTGGCCTCAGCAAATTCTACTGGTGCAGGCATATTTCAGATATAAATTTTACTCTGCTGTCCCTAGTACTAATGAAGTCAGTCTCTTTTAGTGGGTTTGCAGCCAGGTGTGTCCAGTTCTGTGGCTAACCAGTGCTCTTTACTTAATTTTTCCACTAGTGACATTTCTATCAAACTTTAAAAACAAGCGGAAAAATTGGCTTGATGCAATGGCTCCAAGTGTTAATAGTAACATTACGCTGGGGAAAAGATTTTCTTTGGATCCTGCTTTGCCAGAGATCTCCACCTCGTGGCTTGCAGGGAATAGATTTATCCTGTGCAAGCTGACAGCTGCCTCTTCAGTTTGGAAAGGGAATTCTCTCAGGACTAGATATTGCTGCTGTTTTCTCTCTAAGGGAGTTCTGGAGCCACCTGAGAATTAACCTGGCTGATCTCAGCATTGTACTTCAGTACCTGTGTGGATTTAAAATTTGTTGTAAAAGTTTAAGTGTGTTTAGATGAAGCTGCAGGGTTGATAGGAAGGACATGCAGGTGTTCCCTAGAATACGATTTCAGGTGCTAACAGGACAAGAGATATGAGGGTTAAAGAAATAAATTTTAGACTTCCAGCCACTCAAAAAATCCCCAAAAGAAAACCCCAACACCCCTTCTCCCTCCTCCAAGCACTTCACACTATACTTTTGTGTGCAAATCCAGTGGTGTCTCAGGAAGATCCATCAGGCTTTATTACAATACTTGTAACTTGTAACCTGCCTTGGTTGTATATGTTGTGATGGAATTCTGCTGCTGAAATGAATTAAAGTTGTTTTCAATGCAAAATGACAATTCATTTTATAATGAATAAATGTTCTAAAAGCTGCCAATTCATTTTATAATGAATAAATGTTCTAAAAGAGATAGGACTAGGAGGGGCTGTCGAGTGCAGTGTACCAAATCTGTTTTAATTTATCATAATCTCACTTTCCTGTTTTCCCACCAGACCACTTAGACTCCTACCCCCTTTTTTTTATTTTCCAGGAACCCATCTAGGTGTCTTTTGAATTCGTTTATTGGCTCTGCTGTGTGTAGCACAATACAGCCTTTGTTACACTTTTAGCTAGAGCTCTTTATACCCAGTGACCCATAATTTGCTCTCAATTACACTCATGTACATCTGAAGTAACAGCATCAGAATCAATACATGTAACTGAGAGCTGAAACGGGCTCTGGGAACTTGACTACCATTTTCTGTCTTGATACTCTTTTCACAGTTAGAAATTTTCAGTTGATTAAAAGTGCCAGTTTACCTTACAGGAGCTACAGAATTTCCTAAACTCAGTTTACTTGTTTTAAGTTATTCTTACTGTGGAGAACAAAAAGTTTGACCTTGTAATTAAAGCCTCAGAAGGCATGGCTGAGTGAGGCCAGCAAGTTGTAGAATGGCTTTAGAGGATGAGAGGACAGGGTGTAAAATGGACACAGTTTTAAAATCACACTTGATCTTTGTGTGAATTGCAGTGGGAAGCTGCTGTGCTGGGTGCTCAGGGGTGCTCTCCAAGCCTGCCTCTAAAATCTGGTGAGAAGGCATGGAGTCATTTTGGATGTGCAGGAGTGAAACTACATTTTTGAGAGACAGTGGGGCAGAAGAAAATAGGTGCAGTGTTTTGGGGCTGGAATGGGGAGTTTGGATGAAGGGAATGTACTGAAGTAAAACACTGCAGAGAAGGTGCTGGTTTTGTTTGAGGAAATGGACTGGGATATGAGACAGAGGATCATGTTCAGTACAGTTGAAAAGGTTTTTAAAAACCTATAAAACTAAAGTGGAGAAGTTTGAGTTTCAAATTATCTGTGGATATTTTGAAATGCTTTACTAGGACGTTTTGTGGAGAAAAATGTTATGATTTTTGATGAGCACTTGGAATATATAAAATTTCACCAGTTTCCAGTGTCCCCTTTAAAAAAAACCAAAGAAACAAAAGCCTTTCAAAGCAGTGAGATACAAAATTGCTCTGTATAGTTTTTGTGGGGTGTTTTAATAGGATACCAGACATTGTATGATTAGTTTTACCTGATGTTAATGTTTCAAGAACATCCCAAAAAACAGTTGATTAACCCTTGGTCTTTTCTCAAAGAGCTTGAAAGTTCACACTAAGTTTCCAGTACTTTGTCATTTCATAAATTAATAATAGTAGGTAGTTTTCCAGAGGAAATTCAGTAAATTTGATTCTGGAAATCTTAATAATTTAAATATGTAGGATAGTGCATGTGTATGGAATTTTAGCTTGAATTATCTCAACTGTGATGATATCTGGAACAAACTGTAATGATGCAAATGTAGCTTTACCAGCACATGAAGCTTTGAAGTATGGGTCTCTTTCTCAGGTTGTTTGTGATGTAGTTGTTCTAGAGACAGCATCTGTGGGACCAACACACCTGGGTGAAATGTCTGGGCCATGCTGAGGATATCTGATACTGAAATCAAGATATAGTAAATGCTTGGGTCCTTTCCAGCTGGCCTGCACCAGTTTTCTGGCATAAAAAAAAATCAATTCTGGCACAAAAAAATCAATTTAAATTTCCCAGATGTGTTGGATCCTGTTACTGTAAGGTGGTGTTATTGGCCTGTTCTGTGCCTTGCTTGAGTGCCTGCAGGAATTACACTGGAAGCTGCCTTGTGGCACGTTTTCTAGAGATACCTTTTTTCAGTATTGCATATTTTTCAGAATTATATTACTCTATGTGCTTTATATGGGGAAAGGTTCTTCCTCTAGAATGTGCTTTTAAGCTCCTTCAAAAAAACCAGAAATAATACCAAGACCAGGGTCTGTTCTAAATCAAGGCAAACAAGCCATGGAGAGCTTTTCTGTTGTTCCCATACATTTTAATCACATTGTTGCTTGTGCTTTTCTCTGCAGATAGAAAGCCACTGATATCTTCTGCTTCCAGTTTGGGAGTGAGTCTTGTATTTTCTTGTTAGAGTTTGGTTTATTTTTTCTTCCCTTTTCTGAGTTCTCTGGCCCATTTTATCCATTTACAGAACTGGCAGCTCTTTGAAACTTTTTTTCTTTTCCTGCTTTTGCTAACTACTCTCACAGGAGAACAAAAGACAATGATTGGGAAGCACAAGTGCAGTCCCTGCAGTTATCCCAGTGCCTGCTTCCACACTTGCTGGCTCCTCAGATTTCTTTTACAACCCTACTAAAGCAACAGCACACGATACCTCTGTGTACATCTGGGGAAACTGAGGTGCTTTTCTGTGTTCCATTCTGGTCTGAGAACTCAGTGGATTCTGTGCCTTTTTTCTCTCCTCTTTTTTCTCTTTCTGGTCTTAAACAGCACTTGCTTTATCTCTGTTAATAAGTCAATTACTATTGCACTTTTGTAAGAGCTTGAATGTTTTTATTTCATTCAGAGATCAGGAAATAATGACAAAGCTTAAAATACCAGCATATCTAACCTTTGTCAATAGCAAAGTGTTCATCATGTTGATTTCCTAATTAGTCAGGAGGCCTTGAGGCCAGGAGAAGAAGTGTGCATAAAAGGCACAATTTTATGGTTGGGATGTCATGGATGTGAGATGGGGTCAGTACAGTCTTGGTCAATGTGAAATGAGCAACACTGGTCAGGATGGGTTTTTTTTCCACAGGGCTTGGGCATCCAGAAGGATCTGGCAGGGAACAGAAGGCAGGCCTGGGGTGAACAGGGGTTTTAGGGCTCCCCTGAGCTTTGGAGTCATTTGTCTCATTGTTGCTGAGTCCCAGCAATTCTGTTTGGAGATGCTGTTTGAAGACTTCATTTTTTAAAAGTGGGGAAGTGGCAGAGTCCCTGTAATTGGTGGAGAAACAGGACTAAAGCCCCAGATGACAAAGCCAGGTACCAAGAGCTTAAAAATAGTGTGTCTTCTTGAGAGCATTCTAAATTTGCCCTTTTGTAATTCCTATTTTATTATGTCCTTGCAAGAGGGAAGATAACCCATATATAGGTTTAATCCATGTTATTCAGGAAACTATGTAAGGAAGATTTTGGCTTCTTAAAATCCTTGCCCTTGTTTTTAGGATCTTCTGGAAGTTTATTTATTCACAGCAGCATTGAGTCTGAATGAAATGCAGAAGTGAGATGGAAAACTCACAGTATCTTACCATGCAGCATTTTCATGGTTCGCTTTTCTATTTTGCCTTTTACTTGAGGGCAGAACTAGGGTAGAGAAATAATTTTCTCTTCTGAAAGGTTACAGTAATAAAGAAACTCTTGTTAACATCAGGGTATATGGCAGGCAGGAGTTTTCACAGTCTGGCATTGTTTATTTTACCAGCAATTTGGAACCTTCTGCACTCTTAAAATATTGGCAAGAAAATATTTAACTGTTAACTGTTCTGTGGCCTGTGTGTGTTTGAAGCCCTGGGGAGGAGGAATGCTTGGGGAAATCGGGTTTTTCTCAGCTTATGATTGAAACCAGAAGGTGCAGAATATTAGTAGAATGTGAAAGCAATGTGACTTCAAATTAGAATTTTACCCAAATGTGGAACTGGATGGGAGAATGTCAAACAGGTCACGTATGAACAGGTCCCTTCTAGGAGAGAGTGGGGAGGCTGATGGAGCAAACAGAAACAAACCACTCTGCCAGGTACTAGAAATGAATTGGAGAAGGTGATAGTAATTGTGAGTATTTGTATTTCTCCTGGCCTCTGTCACTGGGTAAAGGTTGTAGCAGTAAGGATTAGGCTGGTTAATTGCTGACTAATTGTATGGACCCTAGAAATTGTCACTCCATTTGAAATGAAATGAACTTTTTTTTTTACAGTTTTTTTAAGAGAGGAGATGGGTGCCTTGCTGTTCCCCTCCAACAGAAGCTTCTGGTCCCAGATTCTGGAGAAAGAATTTTTTTTTTTGTATTCTCACTATTTTTTCCCTAGGGGAGGATGACCTATTTTGTACGAGCAGGATCATTCTTGCTCATATTACTACATAAAATGTAGCCTCTTCCCATGAGGGTTTTAAAGGTATGGTAAAGGGAGCAAGCTTTTTAGTAGCACTAGCACTTTTCAGGTGAAGTTCCTGCCAAGTCAGCAAAGTGAGCTGATGTCTGGTGTCCAGGGCCATCTCATGACCTGTGCCTGTCCTACTGGAAGTCAGGACAGGAAAGAGCAGAGGCCCAGACAGGAGAGATACCTGCCAGTATCTGCAAAGGTCAGCAAAAATGAATGAAGCAGAAGATGCTCAGAGCTCCTACTCCTGTCAGATGAAGATCCAGTGTGTGCTGTGGCTGCCAATAACCAGAGATGTTTGGGATAAAGGATAAGAATCAGAACTGTGGGTCAGTTCCTTCTGGTGCAGTCTCCTGGCATTCACTAACGAGTAACCCGAGAGCTGCACAGGGACTGCTGGTTCAGGATCACTGACAAAAATCCTCAGGCAATGTGAAGCCCTTTGTTACCTCTTCCATATTTTTTGCTCTTTAATGCCCTGTGGCAATGTGGCAATGACTTCTGCCACTTAAATGTGTTGCATGAGAAAACACCTAAATTTTAAAATATTATTTAGTCATTTCATTAGATTATTTTCTACATCTTTTTTAATGAGAAACAGTGGACGATAATTCCTTGTTTATCTGCTTGACACCACTCAGGATTTTACCTCTCCACAATCATCTTCCTCATTTCATCCTGAAAAGTTTCCTAAGTGTTTCTTCATTTGTCTCATCCTGTCATCATAGTTTTTTCTGTGTGCTTTCTATTACTTTTAGATCTGTTCAGAGGTTAAAAGGTAACAATTATGCAGAGCATTTTAAATTATGGATTATGGATTTTTGCAGAATAGGGTTCCTCTTTTGGTTTATATTTATTTTGTAATAATTCCTAAAATTTATTTATCTTTTTCTTCACTATTGAATTGTTGAACTTAACTTTTTTTCCCTTAAAGATCCATTTCCAAACTGTAGCTGCCAAATGTGTGCGTGTTGTTAAACAGATTTTATGGATTATTTCTTTTAACACCTACTACTAGTACCTTTATCAGCACTGAATATCACTGGTCATAACTTTCTATGATTTTAATTTTCATTTACTGTATTTTCTACTAATTTGAACTTGGAGGTGTATTACAAAATTAATTTTAATTTTAAATAATAGAGAATTTATCAGAAGAATTAATATTTAAAGCATACAGAACTCAAGCTGTGGCTAATTAAAAGCAGTGATCTGCTTTGCAGACAAAGTAGCAGAGCACTTAAAAGGCTCAAAGATTGAATATTGGAAAAATAATTTCTTCAATAATTTTGACATTTCACAAGTATGTGCCTGAAGGAACTGACCATTATGGCTCCTTGCTACAGAAATCTTCGTAATCTTTTTTTTTTTTAATTTAATCTTTTTGATCCTAGCTGCAGTCTCAATCATGTCAAAATTACTGTCCTGGAAGCAGTCGTGATGTTATAGGATGAAATAAAAGGGCTGTGTTTGCCCATTTAGTGTCATGTGTGTTTTAAGGCAGTGTTTTGAGCAAACTCAAAAAGCCAATGTATAAGTGCTTATATATTATTTATAAGTAACATAAACCATATTACAAGTAATTCTGTCCAATTGCAACTTGAGAGAAAGAGCATGAAAAAGCCTAAATATTTGTGGAGTGACATTTTTTACTATGAAATATCAGTCCTGTATCTCCTTCAGGAACTTTTGCTGGTGCTCCTGCTCCAGCAGTCAGAAGTGTCAGTGAGAGTGGTCAATGTTCTAGGCTGCAGAAGCCCCCAGAGTGGACTCAGCCCTGACAAGATGAGTGTGCCCAGACCTGTGGAACTTGTTTTGCCCAGGGGACGGACTAATTTCTACAGTATCAGCATAAAGCACTACTTTACTGTTGCAACTTTGACCATTCCAGAGTGTGCTGCTGGTGTGACAGTGCACCAGGAGGAGCCCAGTCCTGGTTTGAAAAGATGACTGTGCTGACACATCCATTGTGTATAGGTACAGGAGCAAACACATTGTACAGAAGAGAATATTTATTCTAACAGCAATGGTATAATGAGAATGAGGGGGTGGAAATCCAAGCCAGAAAATTCAAATATGAAATGAGATACACATGTTCAACTGTGAGGGTGATATGCTTTAGCCAAACACAATTTAGTGAGCTTAGTACAGGGGGAACTCAGTGAAATGTAATGGTCTGTGATATGCAGAGGGTCAGGTTCTATGATCTAATCATTTCTTCTGGCTGAAATCTCTTCATAAAGAAGTCTAGTTCAAGCATAACTTGCAGCCTAAAGAGAGGAATTGCTGCCTGGAATTCAATGCCTAGTGCTTGTACGAGGCAGTTAGAAGTGCCCCTTCTGGCTCCATAGTCTGTAGAAGGATTCATGTGTATAGTAGCTTAAGGGTGCAGCACGTGTTGGCAAAAGCAGAAAGCAGAAACTCGTGTTGCAGTGTTCTCAGACAGTGCAGCCCATGGCTGTCCCAGCTGGGGTGGCACTGGCAGCAGCCAGGTGTGCAGTGACACTGCAGGGATCCCCGTCCTGCTCTGAGGGGGCAGGCTGCACCTCGGTGCCTGGGCTGGTGGCTGTTAGCAGGCAGAGCACATCAGAGCCCATGGAATTGCTAAGACTGGGAAACACCAGATCATCCAGTCACCATCAGTCAATGCAGCACCATCTCCGTGGTCACCATTAAACCTCAAGTGCCACACACACACGTTTTTGACCCGGGGATGGTGATTCCATCATTGCCCTGGGCAGCCTGTGCCAATGTTTTAAAAGTCTTTCTGTTGCTTCCTTTCCCTGATGTCCAATCTAAACCTCTGCTGGCACAACTTGAGACTGTTCCTTTTGCCCTGTCATTTGTTACCTTCCAGTCTGTGATCCTTCTCTGCTCCATGAGCCAAAGCAAGTGGGGAGGAGGAGAAGGAGGAGGAGGAGATTCATTACCAGAGGAAGCTCTTGGTCCATCACAGGACACTGATATGGACTGATTCTGGAGTAGCATTCACTTTAAATATCATGTCCATGTGTGAGGGCTTTTGCTACGTGTCCAGCAGTACAAGACAGCGTTATGCTTTCACTTCAGAAGTCTTCTTAGAATACAAAACCTTGTGTGGGACTTGGCTGTCACTTGTCTGCTGCAGAGTCGCCCTCAGCACGTGGCTGTTGGATGATGCACATCAACTCCCTGAGGCTGAAGATGGTTTCCTCACTGTCACGTGGAAAATGCAGCAGCTGTTTGCTGCAGATGTGGCCCAGGGAGCCTTTCAGAGAACAGTTGTGACCTGCAGCAGGCAGATAATGTTAGCTGTACATTTCCTTGTTTCAGAGGTGTTGTAAAGGTCAGGTGTGGACCAAAAGTGGATTCCTTGTTTTAAACTAACCCAGTCCTGTGTCACTCAGCACATAAATTTGTTCAATGACAGCTCTGCTGGGCTGTTCTCAGGAAGGCAAAAGGGGCAAAGTCCCAAGAAGAGCTCCAAATGTTACTGATTTTTTTCTTGTTTTTAGCAATTACTCACTTGGAACTCTCCAGCGGTTTTTCTTCTTTATAACAAACTGTGGGAGAGTCAGCAGAATCTTGACCAGCCAGATCCTGAAACTGGCCAGTGGTTAGAACTTGTACAAGAGGAAGCACTTCCAGCAAACACTGCTTTGGATGTGCTCATTTTCCTTGATTTATAAAGAAGGATTTTTTTCCTTCAGTATTTGTACTTGACTGATGCCAGTTGTATTCTTCAGAAACTGCAATGTTCCTTTAAATATCATTTCATTGCCTAAGATAGGGCTCCATCACCAATTTCAGATTTTATATCTGAAACTGTCTTTTAAGATGTATTTATTACCATGTTTGTTTAACTTGGTTATCTCCTTCATCGATCTGTTTCTTGCTACTTAAAGCTGCTGCTCTTTGGTTTTAGTAGGGAAAGCTGCTTCCCCAGGGATCTTTAGTCCAGGACTTGTCTCTGTAATGGGGCTATTTGTTTTCTTTGCCCCTTGCAGTTGCCTCCTATAACGTTTGTAGTATGTGTTAAGTAATCCTTGAGGTAACATTTTTATTATGTCATAAAAAGTGCGTGGCAAATATATAATAACTCATGGAATTTGTTTGTTTAAAATGGAAGGATAATTTATTGAGTGTGTTACATGAGACCTGCTCCCCCTTATTAGAGCTGTAGAAGTGCAGCTTATTTAGAAGTATGTTCTATTGAGAAAAACCACGATCTCTGACATGCACAGAAGGTTTGAGCATGGTTGGGTAGAAATGACATCATAGTTTATGTACTCAATAAAAATTTAATTAAGTCATTACAGAAGTTGCAGTCATCATTTAACCCTCTGATTTCTTATGTTTAGTTCTTTTTTTAAACATTCAGTAATAACCAGTCTCCAAATCTTGATAGCCTATAAAATATCTGCATGAATTTTAATAGTTTATATTAATGGAAAAATATGAGTAACTGACATAAAAGGAATTTTCCTTATGTTTGCACTATGTGCATTGCTATAAAAATCAACAGATGAAAAAAGACAGTGGTTTAAGGGAAGAGTATATGAACTGGAAATTTGTTCACTTGGCAGAAGCTAACTCATATTTTGATAGAAAAACTGTTGTATAATTGCCAAGGTGAATACTCATAAGGATACTGAGAGAATTCAGGACAAAGGGTTCCCAGTGTGGCGGATGTGATGGGCTCGTGTCTCTTGTGTGTAAGTCCTGTCTCTGTAAAGTGCAGTGTCACACCTGAGGATCCTGCTGGTATGCAGGGTGGATGAGCCTTGTCATTTGTACTTCTGGAGCATGTGAGAGCTGCAGAAAAGAAATGTTTTGTGTCTTTTGGATCCCTCCTGGGAGTCAGTACAAAGAAGAAGTTTTACCAAAGTATAGCTGGGCACTTGGGAGAGAAGCTGCATCACTTTGTTGGTAGAGATAATGAGTAGAGGCAAGAGGACAGGCAGTGTGGATGATGGAGATCACAGGAGTAATTTCATCCATCCCTCTGCACCCAGCAGTTGGTCCAGTCCCATTTTAAGCTCACATGGGGTCACTTCTCACGCCCAAGGGTGGCTTAGGCCAGCTCAGCAAATACTTATACAGTTATTAAATTTAGTTAAAGGTCAGTGTGGAACTTGGACTGAGTCACACTTAGAGCGTGGGGGAAGTTGCTATGTCATCACAGGCTCTGAAAGAAGTTTAATCATAGTCCAAAACTTGTGAGTCCGAGCTGCTAGAGATGCTGGAGAGGCAGAATTCATGTTCTTGCTGGCTGAGAGTCAGTCTGGACAGTACACAAGGAGCAGTGGCAGGGTTGTGTCTCTGTCTTTAGCATTCCAGTATTTCCACTGTAGTAGTACATCCAGCCGTGCAGAGTGTGCTTTGGAGGAAAAAAAAGTTGAAAAACCTTTGAGTTTCTATGGATGAATGAAGATCTGGAATAGCTGCTCAGTAGTGAAGCTGCAGAGGCATCTCCATGCTCTTGGTCTGTGCTGCCACTGCAAGGGCAGCCTTGCTTCACACTCCCCCTGCAGCATTTTCTCTCCACCCCTGCAGCTGGTGGCAGAGCTGTTGGCTGGATGTCCCTGCCAGCTGTGTGTTGAGTAACACTGACCTCAGCTGTGTCGAATTAGCAGAGCTGTGTCACGGGAGGCTCCAGAGTGACTGTCTCCTGCTTGCAGCCAAATCTCAGTGAGGTGGGCTGGGGCACTGCTGCTTCCTTGGCCACTCGCAGTGACATTGGGAATATTTTCTCCTCACCTCTTCCTTAGAGCCTGTACTGATGGTTTTCTGGTTTGTTTTTCAGATTAATTCTGCTGTTCTAAAAGAAGACTTGAAAAGGATGGTAGAAAATTTCTATGCAGCTCTGTTTGGATACGATGAGGTAAGAAGGCTGTTTTCAGGGAATGTGCAACAAGACCATCTAATTCCTGAATACAGAATAGTCCAGATGGGTAAAACACTCACTGTCCATTTCTCTGGAGAAATATTATGTTATGGAAGCAGCCTTGAGTGAAAGTTCTTAGAAGAAAACAGCAGAGAGTGTATAGATTTAAAGCATGGGGTATGGAAGGTAAGGTGTTCTTTGTGGGGCTTCACCATCCCTTCTTGGCCACCACTAAATCATTTCCTCCCTCTGAATCCTGTTGTACTCTGCTGTACTTTGAAAGCAAAGAGAGGATTTATAGAATATTAACAGGGAGTCTATGTGAGAATATTTATAGGCAGTACCTAATAATGCAGGGAGGCAAAAGCACCACTCTGCACAAGTGTCTGCAGGACTTTTAAGAGGAGTACACGATTACATCATTTTTTTGCTCTAGTGAGTGTTGCTCTTCAGATACTCTTACATCATGATACTATTTTTTTGCATGTTGATTTGCATTATTAATATATTCTCATCGACTTGTGGACAGTGTTACACATGCAAGGTTTAATCCAGTTTTAAGTATAGCTAGGATTTGGCTGCTTGTGCTTCACTGACAGTCTTTTTGGAAACAAAATGTTTGCTTTAATTAAAGACAAATGTTGTCTTTTTAAATTTTTAACTGAATATTTTAAAGTCTTTTGCCTTTGGCAAATGTGTTAGCGGAAGACAGGAGTTATGAGCCTGTGGTGACAACACCACATAATCTAAAAAGACAATAAAAGTTCAAGAGAATTGGGACAAATAACATTAATGGATGTGGTTCTTGTATAAACCAAAGCTAATACTGGATTTAACTGGAAAAATCTAGATAGTTCTTGATAAGCAGGATTTCTCTCTCATTTAGAATGAAAAGTAAAAAAAGCAAAGAAAAATAGCAAACTCAAGACTACAGCTCTGCAGCATTGGATTAAATATCTGCCTTCTCTGTAATATCATCATTTTCGTGGTAAAGATTTCATAACATAGAAATTCAGTTATCAACTGCGACATTAGGAATACCCTGACCTAGGTTTTTTCCAAATTAACTTGCCAGAAAATTGGTTACAGGCTGCTCTATAAACGAATTTAAGGCCAGGGCTGTTTTTCCATTCTGGGAAAGAGTGATGTTGCTGCCTTTCCACGTGCAGAGCCCATGGCAGCTGTGGGCTCTGGGACAGGTGCTGTGGCCAGAGGCCAAGTACACCAGTGGGGGCGGTTTGTGTCCAGACCTTCTTCACGTGCAGTTTTTAATCCCCTTCCTTTAGGGAATCTTGTGTGATGATCGTGTTCTGGCAGCAGCTCTTTGGAGAAACCTTTTTAACAGGAACTGTGATGACCCTCGGCACCTGGAGCTGCTGGTGGAGTACGTGCGCAAACAGGTGCGGCCCCGCTCACCTCAGCCTCTGCCCCAGAGCAGGCAGTGCTTGCTTCTGTTGCTTGCTGTGCAGCTCACTTCCCATAAATAAATCTCATTTTAATATGCAGTGGTCATTTTTAAGGAGAAGAAGGTAAAAATCTGGAAACTGGATGATATTTATTATAGAGTCGTGGATGCCAGAGGAGAACACACTGACAGGAGAACATGCACTGTGCCCCTGGTCAGCTCTCCTGGCCCTCCTGAGCTAATGGTGGTGGGTTTATCTTTGACTGATCATTGAGTGACGTTTTTCTTTTTTTTCCCCCTATGTGCTGTATCTATGCTGACCAGTGGCAGCAAGTTGACCCTCTGCTGTATGATGAGGGGGTTTTTTTAAAAATTTTGCTTACATTGCACCTTAAAATTACATTAGATCTCAACTGTTTTGCCCAGAGAGGTTGTGGATGCCCCATCCCTGGAAGTGTTCACGGCCAGGCTGGACAGGGCTTGGAACAGCCTGGTCTAGTAGCAGGTGTCCCTACCCATGGAAGGGGGTGGGACTGGATGGGCTTTAAGGTTCTTTCCAACGCAAACATTCAGGAATTTCTTGTGTTGTGAGGATGAGCATTCATTGCATGTTCACATCTTCCAGCACATGTGCTTTTTTGTGATAAATCCCAGGTATTCCCTGCTGGTCTGGCCAATTTTCTGTAGCTGACGTCTCAGTTGTGTGCAGGATGGGAGCTGTCCGTGGGGTGCTATCTGGACAGTGCTCCCTGCAGTAACCAGCAGGAGGATGAAGTGACTCATGGCAGCTTTGTGTGGCTCATCTCTGCCCTGCTGCCAAAGCTTCAGAGGAGGCATTAGCCAAGGCTGCAGTGACTCAGGGAATCCCAGAGGATCTGCAGATCCTTGTGTTGGCCTTTCCACGATGCCTCACACTTGGAAGTGACCTTCTTAGGTCTACCTCACACAGAAGGCAGAGTAGGCTGAAGAGTCCCTGTTGTGCTTGCTTTCTGGAATGCCAGGTGTTTGTGGCTGCTGGTGGAGCTGGCCTGGCAGTGGCAGTGACGGGCTGTGCTTGCAGGTGCAGCACCTGGACGCGCTGAGCGGGGAGGAGCTGCTGCTGACGGGCGAGGTGAGCTGGCGGCCGCTGGTGGAGAGCAACGCCCGCAGCATCCTCAGGCCCCTGTCCCCCGTGTACAACGATGAAGGACTCTGAGACCCACGGGCCAGAACAGCTTGGGAAGCGTGCCTGGAATTGGAATGGGGCTGGCTGAGGCTGTGTGGTCAGGAAGAACAGTCTGCTGTTGGAAGGAAAACGTTTCATTAGCTCTCCCATCCACGGTGCCTCGGCAGCCTCCTGGACAGCTGTGCTCCTGAATCTTCACCTGCAAATAAATGCTCATTGTTTCAAGAACCTCTGTCCTTTTGATGGCCCCGAGTGGCCCTTGCTGACAAATGGACAGAGCTGCCTTCTGCCTTTAGGAAACCAGCTATTCACCATGATGTAGAGTTCTCTCAAAAAGACGTTTCTGTCCCTTGCCTCATCTAAAGAGCTGCTACTCAGAGACACAGTGGTGTCCTCTGCTCCCTGAATGGTTGTAATTGTAAATCTGAGCTTTGCATATTTAGATTTAAGTATATATTTTAAATGCCTGGTATCAAGATGGAATGGTCCATCTTTGCTTTTTTGGAGTTAAGAATTGCTTTAACAGATTCTGAAGGGTTTTCTATGAAAATCCCTTTTAGGAACTCTCCACTTTGTTGCACAAGGATAAGAGAATGCAAAAAATAATGCACAGTCCTGAACAATCTTTGTGACTTTGGCTGTCTTAGGGAGATAAAAGCCCCAGTTATGGCTGGGCTGGCAATAAAAGCTGCCTCCGTACTTGATGTTTCAGTCTGTCTTGCTGATACTTCCACATTCTTGGTAGAATTTTGCTCTAGGAATTCCTTTATGAAAAGAACATCCCTGTTTGTGTCCCTGGGACAGGACTCTGCCATCCTCCATCCCCCAAAGCAATGGTCCAGGGCTTTTTAGCAGGATCCTTCAACACCAATGAAAACTTTCTATGGCTGTGCAGGCAAATGGTGCCAACACCATTTTAATTAATTAGGGGAGCAGGAGCTGCACTGGTGAAATCAGCAGAGGCCAAGGTACTCTGTGTGGGTGGATGGTTCACCAGGCTGTTTTCCAGGTCAGTGGCAAAAACAGTTTTCATTTCTCTCCTGTACAAAATTTCAGTCAATAATAAATGTCATTCTGGGTTAAATTACTGTGTGTTTGTATTCTGTGCCATGTGTGCTTTTGATAAGAATAATCCCTATAAAATCAGGATTTGTTCCTAATAAAAGTATTAAGCAAAAGTAGAAGGTGATAATCCTTAATTTGTGGATTTAATCTTTGATTTTTTGGCTCCTTAGTCTGGTGAAAGTGTAACTATGTCTGACTGTGACTATTCTTCCTTCCCAAGTTGCTTTCATCATAGTGCGTGTGTTGGGGAATATTTGCCATCCCTTCCCCATGTAAAAAGCAGTGGGATGCAGCAAAGAGGCTCCCAAACACTGCCTTGTGGGATTTTTTTAAATTTTCTTTTAGGGACCCTTCTGTGTATAAAAAAGGCATTTTGTTATTTTTTTCCAGGGCGAGCTTCCTCAGTTTAACTTCTTATAAAATGAGTCATGTAAAGAGCCCCTCACTCTGTGTGAGGTGTATCCCTTCTCTGTGAAAACATTACAGCCCAAACAACTTGCTTGCAGTTTATTTAAGATGCTTTTGTTGAAAGCTGAGCTAAGCAGAGAAACCACTTTATGTGTGAAGTATTATACAGTGTGTGTGAGATAATAACGCCTTGTAATTCATTACAGCTGGCTTGTATTTACATAAAAGAAGGCTGAGCTGTGTAGGAATTTGCTGATTAATTTATTTTTAATGAGAGTGAAGTATACCAAGTACCAAAATAAACTTTACTTTGTGTATATTACTGCTCCTGAAATAGGTGGAAAAATTAATGGTAGATATTTTGGCTCAAAGCTACGTACATTAATTCATATACAAAACAGTTATTTAAACTTTAACCCCTTTCCTGCTGTGTAATTCAACGCTGGGCTCATGTTCCCCATGCCATGGGAGCACAGGGCTGGGGGCACACCACCATCCATCCAGGGACTGTGCGTGGCTGCAGAGGTCACAGAGCTGCTGGGGTTCTGGCTGGCCTGGAGGGGAGAGCACCATTGTGCTCTCAATGTGGGACAGCATGTGGAGCTGAGCCCTCCCCTGTGTTTGGGCAGGAGGCTTCACAAGGGATGGTGCCAGGTTGGAGTCACTGGCACCTGCCCTCGCAGCTTTTATTGGGGTGAGAATAAATCCCTGTAATCAGCTCTGGCTGGGCCAGGAAATGCTTTCACCCACTGCTGTAAGGGCTGAGCTGTACGTGGGTGTGTGGAGCCCCACGAAAAAACAAGGCAGATACTGTCTCTGAATTAAAAGGTTAATTTTTTATAGAGTCAAAATCCACTGGAAGCTACGCAGGACCAGGGAAGACTTTGCCTCCCAGTCACTAGCTGGGATCCTACACAATACTAGATTGGATACCTGGAAGAAATCCTTGCCTGTGAAGGTGGGAGGCCCTGGCACAGGGTGCCCAGAGAAGCTGTGGCTGCCCCTGCAAGTGCCTAAGGCCAGGTTGGGTGGGGCTTGGGGCAGCTGGGGACAGTGGAAGGTGTCCCTGGCCATGGCATGGCATGGGTGGAATGAAATGAGCTCTATTTGAAAGTTCCTTCTAACCCAAACCATTCTGGGATTCTAATGTGACCCCTCTTGCTCTCAAGAAGAAAAGTGAGCTAGAAAGCTGCCAATGTCTGTATCTTATACAAGACATCTCTCCAGCCAGAAGGAAAGAAAGAACATTCCAGGTAGAGAAATCTGCCTTCTGCAGGTGTTCCAGCAGCAGAGATTGGCAGGTGAGTGATTCCTGTGCACAGCTCTGCTTCGAGGGTCACAGAACACGGGAAGATAACCAAACATTGTAAAGCCCATCTTTTCCTATTTTCAAAGTTTGCCAGAGGGAATGATTGAAGGTGTTTTTCATATAGACAGTTCTTTGTTTAGGCTGTTGGGTTTTTGGAAAGTGGTCTCAGACTATCAGCTTGGCACTTCCTGTATTTAAATGAACATAACAGTGTGAATTTCTTTTGGAAGGAACCACTATCATCCAGCCTGATCTCCTGTCTCATATACAGCATTTGGACATTGCTTAGGATTCCAAAGGACTTACTACTCTTCAGCTTTTCCAGGTATCTTAAAATGAAGAGACATGAGCCCCTGGGAAGCACTCCTGCTTTCAGCTGGATTCTGGGCTGCATTCTGTGGGTAGCAGGGCAGCACTCAGTTCTTCCTTCTCCTCCGTTTTGCACCATGGGGGTGTCCTGGGGTGAGGTTACGGTGCTTTGTATCCCCAGCCGTGTGTGCTGTTCGTGCCGGGCGTTGCGTTCGCTGCTTTCAGAATTGACTCAAAGGGAAGGTTTCTTTTGTCTCGTCAGCCGGCGCCTTCCCCCATCGGCTGGGCTTGCTGCTCAGCTGCTGCTTTGCTTTGTTTTTTGCCCTATTAGTTAGTTTAGCTGGGAATACCATCCGAACCTGTTCGGGACCGGGACCCAGGAACATCGAGGAATCTGCATTTCGTGACAAGCATCAGCCCTCCCGGCCAGAGACTTCCTGAGCTTGTTCATCCTCTCACACTGCTGAAAGAGTTTCTTTTGTCATCTCTGGCTGTTTTTTCTTGTGTTGGGAGTGGTTTTTTTTTTTTGTGGGGTTTTTTTTTTGTTTGTTTTTTTTTTGTTTTGTTTTGTTTGGTTTTTGTTTTTGTTTTTGTTTTTGTTTTGTTTTGTTTTGTTTTGTTTTGTTTTGTTTTGTTTTGTTTTGTTTTGTTTTGTTTTGTTTTGTTTTGTTTTGTTTTGTTTTTGGTTTGCTAAATAAACAGGTTTTTTCCACCTTTCCTCTGAGGAAATTCTTCCCGAACCCGGTGGTGGGGGGTTTGTTTCTGGGGGGCTCTTTCTGAAGGTGTTTCCCCTAATTTGTCCTAAACCAGGACAGGAGGATAGGAGCATGTTTTGTCTCATGGAGACTTGGGAAGTCTCGCATTAGGGTGATATTTTGAGATGTTTTGGAGTAGGGGGGAGTCATCTGATACTCTTAAATGCTGTCTCTCTCTGCTTTAGGTGGTTAAATATTTCCTATGTCACCTTGCCTGCTGTGCTCACACCACCTCTGGGTGTTGAACTGTTTTCTCCTGCATCTTCCAAGTGCAGCAGTGCTGAGAGCACAGGCATCCCCGATGATCTTCACATTTCCTGTGCTGTCCAGTGCTTAAGCCCTATTGAAGTGCATGCAATTGCCACTTGCCAGATTTGTGACTCCCATCCTCACCTTCCACAAAGTGATGTTTTCAGTCGTGTCTCTGCCCCACCAAGCCCTCAGGTCAGAACTGCTGCTCTGAGCAGGCAGTTGGAAATAACCACTGTCCTGTCTCCCTGCTCTTGGCTTGGCAAATGTGGGAAGCAGAAACTGGACACTAAGAACAAATTTTTCCACCAGAGCTTTCGATTAGATGAATGCAGAGTAGGTGAAGAGTAGCAAAGCTGTGGGGGGGCTGAGGATCAGAGGGAGGGGACTGGTGTGCCAGTTGTGAATGTGCCAGTGCCACTGTGTGGCACCACTCTGAGGAGCAGTGGGAGCCACGTCCTACCCTTGACCCACTTGTATTTTCCACATTCTCTGACTTGTTGGAGAATGGTTTAATCCTGGTGGTTTTCTGCATCCCAGGGATGTGCTGAAGTACTGCTTGAGCATTTGGAGAGGTTTGCTGATCCCCTCTACAGGGGGTGCTGAATGAGGCATTGAGCTACAAAGCTGCACTGGGTGCTTCCTTCCAGGAAGAGGAAAGTTCCAGTCTGGGGAATCGTGTTTAAGTTAATCCATACCTAGAAACTGCTGTATCTTCTGAATTCTTCTGCTAAGAGAGCTGTGCCTCAAATGCAGGGGTTATTTCATGTCCCACTGCAGGGGTTTGGTCATGGCAACAGCATTGCACACGAGCATTTTTCTTGAGTGATGCTGGTGGCAGCTAATTTAGAATCAGAATTGTGGAATGTCCTGACCTGGAAGGGACCCATCAGGATTACTGAGACGAGCTCCTGGCTCTGCACAGGACCCCAAGAATCCCACCCTGTGCCTGAGAGCATTGTCCAGGTTTCCTAGTGGAGACCCCCTGTGTGGGCTCCTCCCCATCTACCTCTTCACATCTGCCCTGCTTCCTCTGATCTCTCTTGTCTCTGATGAACGAACTCTAATCAAGGCCTCTTTGCTCTTTTTTCTGCAAGAGGCTGGGATGAATCCATGTCTTGTCCTTGCCTGTACTGTGTCCAGCTCTCCCTGGCTGGATGGACACCTGTCCCAGCTCTCTGGGTGATGGTTCCTGTGCTGCAAGGAGCATGATCTCCATCTTTGGGCACATTGTGTCTGCACAGCCTGGCCCTTAGCATGCTCCATGCTTTCCTGAACGTCTGAGAAGGCAAGGAGAGGGCCACAGCTTGTGTGAGAGCCTGGGAAAGACCCTGAGTCTCAGCATGAGTGAACAGTGGGCTCTGCTGCTTACACAGTGCCTGTCCCTCCTGCAGAGGGACACGTGGGTGCCGTGGGCTGCCCTGATGGACCCTGACGGGGCATTGCACATTAACAATCCTGTCATCTTCCCACACTCCTCCAGAGAGGTTTTTTTGACCACTGCCCCTTCTTCAGGCGGTCAGGGCTGCCCTTTGCATCCTACGTGTGTTCTGTTCTTCCTGAAGTTGCTGAACATGTTGAGGGAGTACTTGTTTTGCTTACAGTCATTCAACCTGCTGGGCAGCTTGCTGTGCTCATTTGTGGGACAGAAGAGGTGCCTGAGCCTCATCCTTCCGCTGGGAATGTAGAGCTCACATGAAAGTGATTCCACCTTCTGGTGTTACCTCTCAGTGATTGCTCCAGATGTGGGAGCAGCCAGAGAGTTTGGGTCAAGTGGCAATAGATCTGCCAGAGGGACCTGGAGCAGGTTAGTGGAAACATTCCCAACACTACCTTGAATTTTTAAAATCTTCTTTTAGGGAGCCTTCTGTGTATAAGAAAAGGCATTTATAAATTTTTTTCCAAGGCAAACTTCCTCGGTTTAACTTATGTAAAGGGCAACATCTGTAACCAGCAACATCTGCTGTCCTGTTGCTGTCTCATGCAGGTGTGTTTGAGGGCCCTGCACAAGCTGCTGGGCCTGGATCCTGTTGGGAAGCTGCTGCAGCTCTCCCAGGGGCTGAGAGCTCCCTCGTGCCCGTTTAGAAGTGAGGAGTCCTGCACACACAAAGCCTTCATTAATGGCTACATCACAGTAAGCTGGGGTCCTTCATTCCTCATCCCACCTGCCAGCTCCTGGCCTGCTCCACATCCTGTCAAAACCAGGCATCTGAGGCAGATTTACTCAATGTTCCACATCCTCCCCTGTGCACCCTCTTCCTTCCATCAGACCCAATGATGTTACAACACCCAGTTCTGTCTCTGTGGATTCCCTTTGCAAGGAGACACAGAAGTGGTTTCTGGAAGTGCTTTTTCCCATCAGCTGAGGGAAGCAGCACACTGTGGTCCCTCTCCTGCCAGCTGTGCATCAGCCCCCACAGCAGCTCCATAGACCCACGGGGGCTTCCCTGGGTGGCACAGGGGTGGCAGAGACCTTGGAGCTGCAACAGGACAGAGCCTCTGTGCTGGGCACCCCACTGGGCAGGGGCAGCAGGGGATGGGCAGTCCCTGTTTCCCCTGACATCATTTGAGGTTGGATCATTTGGCCTGTGGCTGGCAACTGGTGTCCAGTGCCCTCCTTCAGCTGTGCAGGTGTGAGGTTGTCTCTCCTCTGATTTGAGAAGGTCTTAAATGAATGGAAAAGATGAAACACAGAATTTGTGTGCTGCCACTGTGTTTAGATTCTGTAAGCTGGGAATCTTGGACAACAATGGGGAGATTTGCTTTGCTCTGTGGGTTCAGTGCTGACAGAGCTCAGTGCAGGAGCTAAAATTGGGCCTTTTTTCATCCAGCTCTGCTGGCTGAGTGCATCTGGCCAGTGAATTCTGCACAGTGGAGCACTGCTATCCAGTGCCTTCCAAAAATGCTGGTACAGCACTGAGGAGCACCCTGATGTTTTGAGATGGAAGATTGAGGTTTCAGTCTGAAATAAAGGTGAAAAATAAGCAAATTTGGCTTCTCGTGTTCCCAGGTGAGTGCTCTCCAAGATCCATCAGGAAACAGGCTGGCAGGCTGGTCCCGTGTGGGCGTGAAGAGGAAGCAGCAGGTACATTCTGTGGAAAGCCCAGGCAAGGTGTTGGTGTTTGCTGAGCTCCAAGAACATCTGTGGGATGGAAGAATGAAGTATTGCCTAATGCTTGGATCCTGGCTGAGCTCAGGTATCACCCAGAGCACAGCTGCCCAGGGACATTGACTTGGAAGTGACACTTGGGGCATCTGCTCAACCAGAGGGAATTTTTCCCTTGTCTTTCTCTGTAGATTGCAGAAGGTGTGCAGACAACACTTCCAGATAAGATCCCTGATTTTAGCTGGCATCCTGTGTTGGCCAATCAGCCTCTGGAGTGCTAATTAGAGCCAGACAGCAGGCACAGGACACCTCTCATCTAATTTTAGATGTCTGCATGGTAAACCTCTGTCACTGACTTGGGTAGCCTGAGCTCCTGCTGCTCAGTGGGGAGAGATAAGCCCTTCCAAGGCATATTTCATGGGACCTGTTCCAGGTGTCTGCTGCAGGGTGAGGTAACTGACTCCTGGAAGTTTCTGCCTCTCCCCACCAACCCTGAAGGAGCCCAGCCTGACAAGGTAGGCTGGAGATGTTGATAACCTGTGTGCTTTCATGTGCTGAGGACCATGAGAAATCACTGGAGAGAGAGTAGATCATTATCAAACACCATCTGGAGACAGTGCAAATCCCTTTACAAATCTCCTTTACAGAATCAGCAGCAGAAAATGTGTATTTGACTACTTTTTAATTCACACTCTTTTCAGCTCTTTAGGAAGGCAAAAGGTAGGGTGATGGTAACTTACAACTTTTATTATGTTATCACTCTGGCAAAGCAGCTCCAGAAAAAAACATGCACCATATTACAGCTCCTTCCCTTTGCTACTTCCCCAAAGTTCCTTACACTGGGTTGACAGTTCACTTCGCATTTTAAGTTATTCTTGAAGCTGCTCTAACTTCTACTTTCACCTGTAACACTTCTGTGCCAGCAGCTTTGGTATAGTTTTGTCCCATCCCTACTTCACCCTTGCTCAGCTGCATCACAGCTAACTGGCAGTCAGCTTCTGTTTTCTGATTCAATCAATGTTCTTGCCATTTGCAGTCCTGCTGAGGCTTCCTCCTGACTTCAGGCATCTAGAGACTAGACAGCTAATCCAAACTAATCATCCTGCTCAGCTGTAGTCTGTGGAGAGTGATAGTCCCTTGGGGACATGGTTCATCCCAGCTGACTTAGAGCCTGGTGTCTGGATATGCTGGTTCACACTCAGGCATGTCCTTCTCCAGTGGCTATTGCCCATGATTATTCCAGGGCACACATTTAGCTTTTACACGACTTAATTCCATCTCAGGGGATTTTGATAAAAGGCCAATTGACCACATCAACTCTCCAGCCAGTTCTTTATTCCCTGGTTGCCTGTGTGGAGTCCAGTAGCTCCAGAGTGAATTGATTTCTGCTCCTCTGCAGCTCTTCACACCATGAGCTGTGTTCTCATGGTGTGTTCCTACACAGTGCTTTAACTCACATAGCAATGCCTGCTTGTACTGCTCCTCCAAAAATAAATCCATTACGCTTTTGGGAAGCTGGAGTTAACTAATCCCCAATAAACAGCATGTGGGCAGTATCATCATTCACACAGCACCAGACTCCTAAGGCTGAATGTCCTTGAAGGATTTCCAGGGAGATGCTAAAAGAGCACATGAAATATTGCTCTTCTCGCCTGCAGTGCCTAATGACCAAGATCCCTGCTGTGATTCCTACAAACACCATGACTTTGTGTGTCAAAAAATAGACTGTTCTGGCTTCTCTGCCAGGTGCTGATGTGGCAGAGCTGGGCTCCCAAGGAATAATGCTAAGGAGGAGCATTATCTGTGGCTCAGGGATGAGTAAGTTTCTTTGCCGAGTCTGATTACCCACTTGGGATATTTGTGTTTCATTATAACTGACACTAAGAAGCATGTTTGATTTGGAAAAAGATTCAAGCAAGAACAAGTTCCGGCATCTGCATTTCCACTGCGAGCACAGTGAGGGACAAAACAGGTTAGAGCCTGCTACACCAAGGGTGGGGACCTGAAGGGAAGGGAAGGGAAGGGAAGGGAAGGGAAGGGAAGGGAAGGGAAAGGGAAGGGAAGTACATTAGTCAGTTACAAGGAAAAGGAAGGAGAAGCTTGAAGAGCTGATACTCTTCCCCTTGTAAAAGGGACACTCTGGGCACCGAGTATCAGGTGTGTGTTAGGGAAGCAGGCTCCTCCCCTGGAGTGGGAGGCTGTACCTGGTGATTAAGGAGTTGAGCTTATGCTGAGTCCTGAAGGAGCCTGTTGGGAGGAGCTCAGGAGTGCAGGAGAGGCAGAAAAAGCCTAAAGACAGACACAGGACTAATCCAGCAGGAGAGACACCTCCTGGCATCAACATCTCCAGTCATGTTCAACCACCTGGCAGTTGAAGTGAGGCCCCAGCTCCACCGCAGCTATGGGAGCCAGCAAGGGGTGTCTGGGCCCCTGAAGAGCCGCCTGGAGCAGCTGAAGAAGCCGTGGTGGAGGGAGCCCACCCCGCTGGTGCTGCAGCACAGTGAGACTGCCAGGCTGGCCATCGACGCCTTCCTGGAGCAGGGGGAGCGTGGCTACCTGAGCGCCATCTCCGAGGAGAGGGAGCTGCCATTCCTCTCCACCTTGGACATGGAATACATCAGCCATCAGAGGAACCAAAGCTCCCCAGGTCCCAGTGCAGTGAAAGACAAAGAAGCTGACCCTGGTGACGCGGACACTGGAGACAGGTTCTCCCTCAACTCTGAACTGACATCGGGCACCTACTTCCCCCTCATGTCTGATGTGCACCCTCCAGAGCTGGAGCTGGGGTGGCCAGGGACACCTCTCCTCACAGTGTCTGGCCAGACTCAAGCCACTGTGATTTTCCAAAGGAACAAAACGAACAGCATTAAGGATTTGGTGCGGTCTCTGATCAGCCGGGCACGGACGGTACGTACAGAGCCTTGAGCCTCCTGCCGAGGGCTGGCGGCTGCTCTCTACATGTCTGGCATGATGGCATTGCTTTTTCTGCATCAGACCTGTGGCTATTCCTGCCCCTTTCCTTTCTTGTAACTTCTTTCTGCCTGGGATCTCATGGCACCCCGGCAGTGCCCTTGCAGGCTCTGTGTCTGTGGCTGCAGGGATGCAGAATGGTCCCAGAGCCCGGCGTGGGTGCGTGGCAGGGCTGCAGCATCCCTGGCTCTGTGTGTCCCAGCCAGCCCTGCTCCCCCTGCACAGCCGGGGCTCTTCTCCAGTCCTGGACATAATTTTGAGCTGGACAAGACAATACCCCTGGTGAGTTGCTGTCACAGAGAGAATCTCAGCATGGTTTGTGTTGGAAGGAACCTTAACGGCCTTCCATGGCATTCCATGCCCTGCCATGGGCAGGAACTCCTTCCACTGTCCCAGGCTGCTCCAAGCCCTGTCCAGCCTGGCCTTGGGCACTGCCAGGGATGGGGCAGCCACAGCTGCTCTGGGCACCCTGGGCCAGGACCTCACCACATATGACGTGAGTAAATTTGTGGGACTGAAACCCCTGCTTGTGGTTTGAATTAAGTTAAGAATCCTGTCTCCCAGGCTTGATGTCTGTGCTTCCCCGGGGATGAGTAAGATCAGCCCTTTTTGCCCCGTTGCACAGTTTCTGGTGTGTTATTACAACCCTCAGATGTAATAAAAACTGGATGACTACAGTGCCTGCCTACCAAGCATAATGCTGGCATGAATTTATTCACTCAATTATGCTGCTTGTTGTTTCTTTTGCTTTGCTACTCTATGTGAAAGCAGCAGCTCTGACAACTATCTCAGACACATTTTCAGCTTTTGTCTTTGTCCTCTTTGTGGTTCTTTTCAGCTGTTTCACATTGATCTTCATTTGTAGTATTTGCGTTGAGATATTGAGGAAACATTTTGAACAAAGTCCACTTTAACCACTCAACATCTGACAGTTTCTCTTATCACTCCAGTAGTTTCCTAATTAACTTTACAGTCACTCCTTACATTCATTGTTGCTCATGCAAAATCTGGAGATAAGGAATCACCTGGATCACCTCAGCAGAGCTGAGCAAATGAATGTATGTATTCCCAGCAGCTCAGATTGCTGTGCAGCATTAAAACATCCTCAAAGAGCCACATATCAGTGAAGTTTGGGCGTGACATGAGGTGAATGGGACTCTTTTTTCTACCTCCCAAAAGACCATTTTGCCACACGAGCTGCTGCTCAGTTGTACTCAGCCGGTGCTTAATGCATGAACTTCTATTGCATCTTATGGGGAATTACAGGAAGTTCTGGTCCAGGAAATGAGTGACTAAAAGCTTTGTTTGTCCTTGCAGGCAGCTGATTTATGGTAGTTTATGATCTGAATGATCTGAAAAGTTCTCTGATCTTGACCCCATGCTTGTCAGCAGTGGGGATTAGGACAGTGGTGGCAGTATGCACAGAGTAAATGACTGCCAAGAGGTGTCCTTGTCACTCAGCACCTGTCCCGGATCTTCAGTGATATTGTGATCCTTTAAGCCTTTTTTCCTTTAAGGGAAAACTTCTTGCTCCTTTCTCAGTTCACAGGAACTTTTCAGTTGCTGTGGGCAAGTTGCCCAGGCAGTAGATGCTTTATTATACTTTCAGTACATACTGAGCTTTTTGCTTTCTTTGTTTGGGTTGACAAAGCCCTGACAATTTTCTGCCCTTCATGTTTAAGTTGAAGGTTTCACACAGTGTTTTTTTACTATTGTGTGAAATATGAGAATGAGTTTTTAAGTATCTTACTGATTTATTACTGGTGTTCTACTGGCTTCTGGGTAAACAGCTCTGGCCAGTGCTTCCCATGATTAACTCTATGACTGATGGCAATTCCAGCTCATTCACAACCGCAGTTACACATATTTAAGTACTTACTGAGTCATTTTGCCCAAAAACCCATCCAAAAGGATGTTACTTATGGGTCTTAATGACAAAAGAGCAACCAGAGGTAAAAACTTCCTTTGCTTGAAGTGCCAGTATGAACCATTTGGAGAACCATCTGGTTTTTTGCTTTGCAGCTGCTGTTTTTACATTTCAAACATTTTTGCCACTAGACTTTTAGTTTTTGTCATGGATCCCTCTGTTAGAGTGTTTCTCCTCTTATGAGGGATATAGTGCTGGTGTGATATGGGAAAGATTTTGAGATCCCTAACTGCTTTTCCCAGGTCCTCTAGAGAGGGAGGTGTGTGTCTTGAAATGCTGTTTGCTCTTCCCCGGTAGTCACACAGAGCAACATCAGCTGACATCTCTTGCAACAGCACATTTGTGCTGACAAATTAACAGAAGGAGTGTTTGTTCCCTGGGTATTTTTTGCTGGTGCAGTTGGTCTTGTGCCTTCACTGTATTTAATGTGCTCTCTTTGAAGACAGATGTTCAGATTTGAACAGACATAAGAAGATGCAGCGCAGCCACACCTTTGCCATCCTTTGACAATACTATTACAATTTTGCTCTTGCTGGATGAGCTCCAGTCTGGTTTGAACTGTCCATGCTGCTTCTTTCACCCCTCTTGTGCCCCTTGCACTCTGGCTGTGCACTCGTGTCTGTACCTAGTGGCAGAAGGGTCCCTGAGGGTCCCAGGGAAGCAAGAGATCAAATGGCACCGCTGTAGTAATGACCCAAACCACACTGCTATTGGCAAATACCAGTAAAACCAGCTGTGCTGGTTACAAACCAGACAGATGGCAAACCCCAGTGGGGATCTGGTAAGCGCTGCAATTCCTAAAGTGATGACTCCAGTAACTGCTGAATTGTGAGCTTCCAGAAGTGGGTTTGGAAATGTCGTGTTTTAACCCTACAATGGCAAGGTGTGAATTTTTTTAAAGCCTGTGGGGCAGCTGTGTCTCTAACATGCTGACCTGCCAAGGCCAAGCCATGGGCTCAGAGGGTTGTGATCAACATGATGAGGAGCAGAGATACCCTGAGCCAGCCCCAGCCTTGCAGCCCCCACCACTGAAACAGAGGGGCTGGAGGCACTGACACAGGTTTAAGTTTGTAAAGCCTGATTGACTTGAATGCCCAAAGCTTTAAATGTGAGACATGACCTGTCAGGAGCCTGAATTGCAGATGGTACTTGGATACTCAACTCACACTTTACAAGGTTTGAGAGGAAAAAAACTTCCAGGGTCTTCTTCCCTCAAAATTTCACAGCTTTGGGGTTAATCTGATGTTATTGTAAGAGCTGCCTGCTTTGATTTCCAGAAGCATGTGCTGATCTCAGTGCCCTTATGGATACCCACAGCTGTAAAGAGCAGCCCTAGGGCCACCTGCCTCTCCCCGTGCAGGGAGGGCACAGTCCGTGTGCTGTCCCCTCTGTGCCACTGCAGCTCACTCGGAGCTTCCCAGCACCGTGCCGCACACGGGAGCAGTGCCGAGGAAGGTGTGAGCAGAGCTCACCGCCAGCTCACAGCCCGCTCCACCTCCCGACCGAGCCAAGCCCTGCTTTGGAAACCCGAGTGTCTGTCCGGGCTCCACCCGGCTTGCACAAGCCGCTGGTGCTGCAGCCTGGCACTGCATCCACAGGCTGTGCTGGGCTCTGTGCTGTGTGCTGCTGCTGGGCTCTGTGCTGTGTGCTGCTGCTGGGGCTCTGTGCTGTGTGCTGCTGCTGGGCTCTGTGCTGTGTGCTGCTGCTGGGGCTCTGTGCTGTGTGCTGCTGCTGGGGCTCTGTGCTGTGTGCTGCTGCTGGGGCTCTGTGCTGTGTGCTGCTGCTGGGGCTCTGTGCTGTGTGCTGCTGCTGGGCTCTGTGCTGTGTGCTGCTGCTGGGGGTCTGTGCTGTATGCTGCTGCTGGGCTCTGTGCTGTGTGCTGCTGCTGGGGCTCTGTGCTGTGTGCTGCTGCTGGGGCTCTGTGCTGTGTGCTGCTGCTGGGGCTCTGTGCTGTGTGCTGCTGCTGGGCTCTGTGCTGTATGCTGCTGCTGGGGGTCTGTGCTGTGTGCTGCTGCTGGGGGTCTGTGCTGTATGCTGCTGCTGGGCTCTGTGCTGTGTGCTGCTGCTGGGGCTCTGTGCTGTGTGCTGCTGCTGGGCTCTGTGCTGTGTGCTGCTGCTGGGCTCTGTGCCATCTCCTGCTGGGCTCTGTGCTGTGTGCTGCTGCTGGGCTCTGTGCTGTGTGCTGCTGCTGGGGCTCTGTGCTGTGTGCTGCTGCTGGGGCTCTGTGCTGTGTGCTGCTGCTGGGGCTCTGTGCTGTGTGCTGCTGCTGGGGCTCTGTGCTGTGTGCTGCTGCTGGGGCTCTGTGCTGTGTGCTGCTGCTGGGCTCTGTGCTGTGTGCTGCTGCTGGGGCTCTGTGCTGTGTGCTGCTGCTGGGGCTCTGTGCTGTGTGCTGCTGCTGGGCTCTGTGCTGTGTGCTGCTGCTGGGGCTCTGTGCTGTGTGCTGCTGCTGGGGCTCTGTGCTGTGTGCTGCTGCTGGGGCTCTGTGCTGTGTGCTGCTGCTGGGCTCTGTGCTGTGTGCTGCTGCTGGGGGTCTGTGCTGTGTGCTGCTGCTGGGCTCTGTGCTGTGTGCTGCTGCTGGGGCTCTGTGCTGTGTGCTGCTGCTGGGGCTCTGTGCTGTGTGCTGCTGCTGGGGCTCTGTGCTGTGTGCTGCTGCTGGGCTCTGTGCTGTGTGCTGCTGCTGGGCTCTGTGCTGTGTGCTGCTGCTGGGCTCTGTGCTGTGTGCTGCTGGGGCGGGTCTGTGCTGTGTGCTGCTGCTGGCGGCGGGTCTGTGCTGTGTGCTGCTGCTGGGGCTCTGTGCTGTGTGCTGCTGCTGGGCTCTGTGCTGTGTGCTGCTGCTGGGGCTCTGTGCTGTGTGCTGCTGCTGGGCTCTGTGCTGTGTGCTGCTGCTGGGGCTCTGTGCTGTGTGCTGCTGCTGGGCTCTGTGCTGTGTGCTGCTGCTGGGCTCTGTGCTGTGTGCTGCTGCTGGGCTCTGTGCTGTGTGCTGCTGCTGGGCTCTGTGCTGTGCTCTGTGCTGTGTGCTGCTGCTGGGCTCTGTGCTGTGTGCTGCTGCTGGGCTCTGTGCTGTGTGCTGCTGCTGGGGGTCTGTGCCATCTCCTGCTGAGGCGGCTCTGTGCCATCTCCTGCTGGGGTGGCTCTGTGCCATCTCCTGCTGGGGTGGGTCTGTGCCATCTCCTGCTGGGCTCTGTGCCATCTCCTGCTGCCTGCTCAGCCTGTCCCTCTCACGGTGGGCACTGTGGCCCCGGCAGTGCCGCTTTGGGCAAGGATCAGCCTGAATTGTGGCTACCAGCCCTGTCAAAGCCGGCAAGCATTGGGAGAGGAATGGAAGATGGTGTGGACCTGCTGTGCACCCCGGGTACAGGCATTGCCCCGACATGTGGGATCTGGGGACACAGGAGCTTCGGTCTTCCTTGACTCCATCACAGTGACTTCCCAAAGAGAGTTTAGATTGTCCCCAGGACAAATCTGCCTCAAATCTAAGGGTTTGAGATGAGCTCAAATACCATGAGGCAAAGTCTGGCTGAGAGGGACTTGCCTGAGGCTTTGCACAAGGTCTGGGCTATAGTTTTTTCGTGGTGCTTCATCATCAGAGGATGTGTGACCCATCAAAGAAATTTAGCTAAATTGCAGTTGGTCTTTGGCTGGAGGACAGTGTGGAGAGTTGTGGCAAAGTCCTCTTATGCTATGGGCCTCAGTGGTGCCTTGTGCTGATAGACCAGCACCAACATTAACTTGAGAAGCTGAAGATGCTTCTCAGTGCTTGCAAAGCTCATCTATTGACTGCTCTCCATGAGAGATGGGCACGTTTCAAAGGGGGAGAAATTTGCTGTTGGAAAACACTGGTGGAAAACAGGGTCCCTCCTGGAGGGGGTATGATGGCAGCAGGACTGATTGTCATGCATCTTGTGTGCCAGGTGTGGTGCAGAGCATGAGCTTCACTCCCAGGTTTAGTGGGTTTTGAGTCATCTTTATTTGGGCATTCTCTGGTAGGTGCAGAAACACAAATCAGGGTTATAAACCCAATTTAGGAGCACCAATTACATTATTCACTATGATATGGTAAAGACTGGGACTTAACTACTTGGGCAGTAGTTCCATTTCTTTTTTTCAGCTTTTGAGATCCTCCCCTACCCTTTTCCATCCTGCAGTGTGTTCCCATCTTCCATGAGCTCTCAGTGTTAACTGCTGATGGTTCAAGGTCTGAGTCACCAGGTGCTCTGCACCCTCAGCTGCAGTGACAAACCATCCGGCTCAGCAAGTGCTCTCCTGCCTGTTCCTTCCTTCTCCAAGGTGTCCCCCTGCCCCTGACAGTGACAGTGACAGCCAACAGATGGATCCCAACAGTCACTTCCTCACCCAAATGACAGTCCCCTCAGTGCTGTCTGGCAGCTTCATTCCATGAGGAACAGAGCAGCAGGGTCTCCAATCCCATCTGAATCTATTCATGGCTGATTTCCCTCGATGCATTGTTCTTGTTGCAGGTCATTCGTGTTTTGAATTGTCTGGTCCTGGGTCATCTCACTTGTAGTAGCTGCTTGTCATGGCTTACCTTTTGTTTTCTGTATTTTCATTCCCATTTTTAGTGAATTCATGTAGCCATGACAGTCTGCTCCCTCCCACTCCATCTCCTCAGTGGGATGGATTGCCATGGCTTTTTTCAACCTCATTATTTAAAGAACTGGCAGTTCTTTTTAAAATTCTTTTCCTTTTTAAAATCCCTTTCTTGGAGACCTTATCTTTGCTTTATTGAGACACATATATTTTTATTTTTATTTTTATTTTTATTTTTATTTTTATTTTTATTTTTATTTTTATTTTTATTTTTATTTTTATTTTTTAATTATCTTAGTGTTATTCCTTCTTCCTCCTGTCAGGTTTCATACCCACCACTTGCATCCCTGGCTGCATGAGCAGGAGTTCTGCCAGCAGGGAAAGGGAAGAGATCCTTTCCACACACATTATTCTCTGATTTTGTCTAGGCACCCCTAGGATCTAATCTTGGAATGAGGACTTGCACATACTTTATCACAATACCTTCTCCCTCACCTGGCAGTGTGTCCGTCCTGAAAATAAAGTTTACTTTTCCATATTGATCTGCCAGTCATGTAGAGTCACTCTTGCTGATTGAACAATGATATTGCTCAGTCTTAGCTCTTTTTTATATACTTCATTCTTGGCATATTTTCTTAAGGCAACACATACTTGTTGCACTGACATTCAGACTTTATGCACATGTTACCCTTTCAACTATTCCTTTCTGCGAATAACATATGAGGCAGGAGGGGATTGTCTTCCTAGTTACTAAAATTTGATTTTAGCTGCCGCTGTGGGGTAAGAGCTGTTAAACACAAAGGTCCAGAACTGTTCAGGGGGCCACAGATGCTCAGTAACTCAGGAGATTTCAATGCTTTAAAGCACAATTCACTTGGGCATGAAATTTCAACAGTCTTTTGTGTTTCTTTATCCCCCACACCTTTTTTCTCCTGGCCAGGTGATAGCAATTGTGATGGATCTGTTTACAGACATGGAAATTCTGTGTGACCTGCTGCAGGTCTCAAGCAGACGACACGTCCCCGTTTACCTGATCCTGGATGAAGAGTACTTGAAGCATTTTGTGGAAATGTGCAATAAAATGGCTCTTACTCAGGACAGCTTCCCAGTAAGTTTTCAATTACTCAATGGATATGATAAACAGGTCTTGGAATTGATAAAAACTATGTACCCTGTGTTCTGTTCCCTCTGCCTGGTCCCTAGGACTCATCCCTTCTCTCCCTGTCGCAGGCTAAGAAACCAAGGCTGTTTGCTCTGGGAAATTGAGATGTGTCTGAATGCAGAGAGGAAGGTGTGCAGGAGCCTCCTAGTCCCATATATGTTTTGTGGTCCTCATTTCAGTTTTCCATGTAAGGAGATGCAGTGAGTTGCTGAACACTTTGCTGGGCTGGTGCAGAGATGCAGAGGGAGGCCAGGAAATTTGGTTTATGTGAACGTGTATCATCTGGACATAGGGGGAGAGGACACGGCCTCTCTCTAGGACATAGAATTGCAAGACTTAAATTGCTCATAGTTCAGATCCCTGAGCTCAGGGATTTAAATTCTGCCCAGAGCTGCTGCAGAATAGCTGGGAGGGCAAGGGGAACAGTGAGTCCCCTCAGATGTCCTGCTGCAAACCCCAAACTTCCTTCTGCTGAACCTACAGGCTAAAAATCTCACATTAAGTTCTGCTTTTAGGCTTTGCAATTCAGTTGTGGATACATGAGGGATTTGTGAAAAACGCAATTCTTGCTCAGGGGGTACCTATCACCCAGCATGTGGTGCCCAGAGCAGATAAACATTAAAAATGAATGTGACAGTGCCACAAGCTGTCTTGGGAACTTGCAGCCTCAGAGAGGCATCCCAGTATTCTGCTGATCCCCATTTCTGGCTACCACCTATCAATAGAATTTGGTTTTTTAAATTGTCATTTGTTATTTCTGTAAGGCCAGCAGTCCTGGCTGTGCTCCTTCCCTGGATGTGAAGGATTCCCTGGATCACTGACTCCAGCCACTAGTTTCCCTTCACTTTTGTGGAAATCTTCCAGTTAGCTCAAAAGTATTCCTAGCTAAAAAACAAGCTAGGGACAATGCAAAAATAATGTTTTAAAGGGTATTCCAAATAGATACAGTTAAAATGTCTTAATTCCCCCTATTTTTAACCTGTCTACATAAAGGTTAATTTAGAGAGGCTTCTTTAAAGAAGCGCTCCATGCACTGTTGTCAAGGTTGGACTCAATGACCTTGAATGTCTTTTCCAACCTAAATGATTCCGTGATTCTTCCATTGTGCTGGTGAAGGTCTGTCCTGTCTTGCTTTTTACTAGCCAGGACCCATTTCACCCTAACTCTTGACATGGCAGCTCTTGGGGAAAACTGCTCCATGCTGGAGCATGTTTGCTTCCATAAACAGCTTCCACACTGAAGTGACCTGGTGCATTCAGATTAATTCCATCTCTCCAAAATGTATTTTATTGCTTCTTATCCAAGAGGTGTCCATTTTAAAAATTAAAATTAGAATGAGTTTATATCTCTGGAGATGTCTGTGTCTCTTTGCTAGGCTTGATGTCATGCCCTGTGCTTGAATGGGTAATTAACACTTGCCTCCCCATTCCATGACTCACTAGCAGCTCTCCATCTGAAGTGTCTCTTATGTTGATGCACCTAAGCAGTCCATTACCTACAGGCTGAATACACGTCTGAGTGGAATGAGAGTTCATATTTTACTCCTGCCTCAAAGTTGTGACAGGATGTGGTGGTAAATCTCCATTTGGAAAAATTGGTGACAATTTGGGGTTGAATAGGGAATTTGGGGTTATTGCCCCTCCAGTATCTTACTTCTGAAAACAACGTGTGAGTCTGCTGGTGGCAAATTCCAGTGCTGAGCATTAAAAAATCCTGTGTGGAGCATTGGCAGCAGTGACATCAGAAGCTTTAACTTGGAGTTTTCAAACATCTGTCTGCTGAACCTGGAACTACTCTCCAGGTGGAGCAAGAGTAGTACATGGGTGTCTGTCCTGCAAGAGTGCAGGATTCTCATGTTGGAATGATTCAAGGTCTGGATTGACAAGAGGAAGAAGAGGATGATAAAAATGAACCAGATATCAGAAACTCACCCAGCCTTGGAAAGGATAAAGGGAGTGAAGAAATACTGTGGTGACAAATTTATGGAATACCCCTTACCTGAAGCTGTTTTAATTTCCCCAGGAAAGAGTGGGAGGAGGAAGCTCCTCCCAGTGAGAACCAGTATTAATAAAAATTCATCATTTTGGAATAAAAAAATCCCTGTATTGACTGGCCACAGGACAAGGACACCTCCCCAAGTATACAGCGTTATCTTGGTCTGAATCAGCAACTTGTGGTGTCATTTCAGAGGATCACAGTTTAATATGAAGTCACCTTACCTGGTCTCATCTGGCAGATCTCCAAGCACGGAGACCACACAGTCTCTCTGGGTAACATGTTCCAATGGAACACTGTCATTATAGGGAAAAGGTTTCTCTCTCCTCCTAAGTGGCAGATGAGGATATGTTCAGGGACATAAAAAGCCAACAAGTGAGTGCCAAAATTCTGAAGCTTCAGCTCTGTCCTTGCTAGAAGTTTCCATGAACTCAAGAAAAGTCTGGACCAGTACTTGGAGTCGAGATCATGGTGGGCTTCCCACTGAGACAAACCACAAGAAGCTCAGGAAATCTCAGAGCAGAAAACAGTATTAGGGGCAGCACCATAAATGATTGCCCTGTTCCTGCTCTCCCCAGCTGTCATTGCCCCCCCAGGCAAAGGAGAGCCTGGACGGGCTCTGGTCAGGAGCAGATTTGCTGCTGCTGTGCCCTGGAGGGCGGCGATGCTGCCGGGTGGGCTGGGAGACCCTCCCTGCCATGGGAGAGCGCAGCCTTCCCAGCCGGCGGCTGCTCCCGGAGGGATTTGGCAGCAGTGAAAGCATCCACGGCGTCGCTGCTCCGCCGAGCCCGGAGGAGGGCGAAGGGGCGCGGGGTGCCCGGGGAGCCCCAGAGCTGAACGCGGCCGGACTGCGCCCTGCGGGGAACATCTGCAGGCAAACCCCAGCTGCTCTTGCTTGTCCCTTGCCTGTGCCGGGCCAGAAATCTGCTGGGTGGCGGAGGAGCATCGCCACATTGCCCGAGCGCCCGCTTCTGCCAGGAGCGGTGGCAGCGCAGAGCCAGCGGCTGCAGGGCTTTGTTTAACGCTGGGCTGATGCTCGGCAGGAATGAGCTGCCCGCAGAGGGACCTGCCAGGTCAAATCCAGGTGGTGACAACTTGTGACAGCTCCTACTGTACCAGAGGTGCTGTAGGTGTCAGGGGAGGTGACCTGGGGGGCAGGAAGGGTGACCTGGCAAACTGGCCTAGGTGTAGCCTTAGGGATGTTTATTACATGCCAGATGTTTTGTTTGGCACTGCATCACACAGAGCAGGTCAGTAACAGTTTAGTTACTGTTCTGCTCTTTTGTCTTCCTCACCTGAGGTGCAAATAACTTCTGTTACAGGCAAGTACCTCACATTATGAAAGAGGCTCCCAATGGATGCCGAGCCACATTCCCCACTTTATTCTGGGCAGTTGGTTTAACAGGCCAAGGTTGTATCAGAGAAGTATTTGCAGTGGAGCATCAGGTCTGCTTCAGTTGAGTATAGCAGCTGAAAATGTTAATATAATTTAAAAATGTATTGATAAAAAGGAGTTCCTTAAAATGTAGATATTCCTCTCTGTAAGTCTTTTTTCATTGAGTGATGTTTTAGTTTTAAGCCTGTCATTGTATAAAATCAGAGCAGCACACTCTATTGATTAGAAACTAGCTAGTTGTTATGCATCAAAATTTAGTTCAATGCAGAGCCATCAGCTAGTGTGGGGCATTGAATATTATTAATAATCTGGAAGAAATTGGATAATTTTACAGATGTCAGAAATTATCTCTAAGTTCATAGGATTCGCCCAAGCTTTTTTTTCAAATTAGAATTTGCAGTTGAGTGCAACTTACAGATTTTTTGCTGGTTTTTATCCTGTAGAAGCAGGCAGTGTGACAAAATATTTGGCATGTAGGAGCCAATAAATATTTAATACCTTGCTGAGTTCTACCTCTCAGAGCAGAGCAGGAACCTGAGGGAGTCCAGCAATGTCACATAAGGGAACATCTCAGTTTAGTTCAGCAAATGGCCCCTTACCAACTCTCCCTGCTTTGGTTTCAGAACATGCGCATAAGATGCCTGAGTGGAGACACATACTACAGCAAAGCAGGCAAGAAATTTGCAGGCCAGGTTCTGGAAAAATTTGTCCTGGTTGATTGTGACCAAGTTCTTGCTGGAACATACAGGTAAGAAAATACAGCAACTATTGTGGCAGAGACTGGTGACACTGAGGAAATATTCCTTACCAAAATACTGAATAATGTAACTCCTGGTGCTGCATGCTGGTTAAACAGCTACCCTGCATTCACCTCAGTCAGTGCTTTCACAGTTTTCCAAGCCTTCATCTTATCCACCCTCCCTGCCCTTTTCTTATCTGAAGAACCTTGGACTTTTCAGAAGTCTCTTCTCATACAGTGGCTGCTGAACCCCTCAGCCTTTTCAATTCTGTTTTTCTGTACCCTCTGTGACTTCACTACCTCTTTCTTGAGGTGCAGAGACCAGAACTGCATGTGGCTCCCCTGATACACTGCAGTGAGGTGTTCAAGAGGGGCAAAAGGTGCCCAGACTCTGATTTGTGATTGTGGCCCTTGCTGGCAGGGGCCAACACTCACTGCATGTTTTAGTTGCCATTAAACTCTGAGCTCATGATGTCAGACAACTGCTGCTACTGCTTTCTGAACTCCATGTGAGCTGTTCCAGGTTCAGCATCACACAGATAATTTTCCCCTATGCATACACCACATTTTCCTTTACTGAAGTTCATCTGCCACATATTTGTCCACTTGCTCAGTTCTGTGGACTTCTGAATTTGCTCACCTTCAGTGAGGTATCCAACCATCTGAAGGACCTGAGGATCACCTGAAAACCTGGGGATTTCACTGCACTCCTCTATGCCTGAGGGCATCCCTGTGCTCACTGGCTCCCTCACCAAACTCCAGCAGGTTGGTGAGCTGGGCTTGCTTTTGCTTTTGCCCTGTTGTCCTTTTCCAAGAGGCTGTGCTTCTCCATGCCAGCAGGAATACTGTTCTTCACAGCACACCCTGCAGGCCCCAGGGCAGAGGGGAGCTCCAGTCTTAAGACTGCACTCAGAGCCCTTTCTGCAGTGGGATCCTATGGGAAACCTCTCAGCCCTTTTCCTTTCTGGTAGTGCTGATACACTGAGCCAAACACATCTCAGTGTCACCAGCACCAGCCATGGATGCAGGAATTCATTGAGGCTCTCAGCTATGGCCTTGCCATCGCTCTTTTGACACCCAGACCTTAAATGATTCCTTGACTGCCAGTACAACATTTGTGAGCAACCTACAGTACAACATTTGTGAGCAACCTACAGTACAGCATTTGTGAACAACCTACAGCCCTGGAGATTCTGGAGATTTTTGGTCTGCTCTCTTTCAACTCTTTTTGACCAATTGCTGCATTTTTACGTAGTTTCCTTTCTTGAAATTGAACCTCCACCTGCTGCATTTATTTTGTTTGCTCTCCACTAAAGAGTAAAATTGTGTTGTGATCATTCTTACAAACAGGTCCTTCCACTTCTGCCTCTGGAATTAAGTCTTATGAACCATTCCAGACTACATCCTGAATCATATCTTTTCTTGTGGGTTGAACAATTTAGACTAGTTAATTCTGTAATCATGTAATCATTTATTACTTCCAAAAAGTTTTTCTCCATGGTTCATCCCAGTGAAGCATTAACTTGTATGTGCATGAATGGATTAAATCTCTCACTGTTGCTGCCCATCCTAATTTTGTAGCCTCTGTGATCTCAGTTAATAATGTTCTCTGCAGTTTTGATCAGAGGGTCAGGACTACTTGTTCTTGTGCTATATTTTTATTACTAGACTCCAGTTACTTTTCCACCTGCAGATCTTTCCCACAGTATTTTCACACTGTTGAACATTATATTACCCTTCACAAATAGTGCACAACCTCAGGAAAGCCTTTTCTGTGACTTTGTTGTCCTGGCAATACTTTTATTCTCCTTCCACCATATCTCCTTGAACACTGCTTTCCCTCTCCTCTCAGTTTCAATCTCTCTGTGAGCACATGCTGGACCATCAGGCTACCAGTGTCCTTATCAGCACTGTAGGTTCCAGCTGCACCTTATCCTCTGGTGTTGACTTCATCATCTCTAAGACTGGAGGTCTCACCTCATCAAACTCTGGCAAAATGAATGAAAAAATGGAAGTGCATTGAAACTGGTGTGTCAAATCTCTAAACAACATGGAGAGCAGTGTCTGGTAGCATTTTGACCATCCTGAGACACTTAAAAATAATGGAGTGAATCACTGGAAACACAGGATGCTAGATCATAGAACTGGTTAGGTGAAAAAGCCTTCTAAGAGCCTTGAGTTCAAGTGTTCTCTCAGCACTGCTGAGCTCACAACTTATCCATGTCACATCTACTGGTCTTTCAATTCCCTCTATCCATCTCCATAGGCGGCAGGGACAGGGAGTACATGAATGGATCACTCATTTCTGAATGGCTGAGGCTGAGCATGTGTCAGCTGGATTGAACTGCACAGCTGGAGGAACATCTGATTTCCCTGTGGCCCAGAGTCAGGGCATTGCTAAAAATGCAGATGAAGGTCTCTGGGTCAGTTCCTCCCTGTGCTGTTCAGGGCAGGCACTGGGGGCTGTCATGTGCTCCCTTTCTACAGATCTCTGCAAAGCTGAAACTTCTGGAATTCTGGAAGATAGTATTTCAGTTGAGTAGGGTCTTACATCTGATTCTGTGTTCTGCCAATAAGCACAGAATGTTCTGGACTAACAGTAACAGTCTTTTCTCAAGGAATTAGTTCAACACTTGTCAGAAACGCTTTCATAGCAGAAAATCAGGATGTCTGCTCCTGGGTATTGTGCAACCTGTATAGGAGATATTTAGATTACTGTCCCTGCAGAAGGGAAAGCCAAATCCAAAGGATGAGAACAGTTACTGAGTAAAGCCAAAGATCCAGGGTAGAACCAGGGGTGTCTCAGGATGACACAGGAACAAGAGTAAGAGTGTTCTTACCCAGCAGCAGGTCTGCAATTCATCAATGCTGTGTGCAAAGATCAGAGGTTTCAGAATTCCAGGGTTTTATGTTGTACATGCTTCTCTATGTTCAGTCTGCTACAGGAGACTCTTTCCCACCATGTCTGGCCTCCATGATGCCCTCTGGCAATGGCTTATGCAGTTTAATTTGTGTTTTGTGTGAAGGACCAATCTGTGGTGTTTACAGTAGACCTACTGCTAGATAATTATATTTGATGTCCCCAAATTCCCACAAAAAAAATCAGTGTTTCCTATTTACTTCCTTGACAGCATCCATGATTTTGTCCTCCTCCATTACAATTTGTCATATGAGCCATCTCTTCTCCAGGTAAAGTATCCTTGGCTTTTCAGTAAGTTCTTGTATCCAGAGTTTGAATTTATTGACATTTAATTGTCCATCATTTTGTCACATATTCCCCCCTTACCATAAGATCATCTTGCATCTTCTGTTTAGCCAGTTTTCTTTTGATCCACAATAATTCTGTCACGAGGTCTGACATGGACGGTTTCTACACTTTTTTCCTCAACACATTAAACAGCATTGATCCCAGCACAAAACTTGTGGGTTTCCAGTGGGTAAATTAAACCTGTTCCTAGTGTTTGTATCTTTAATCAGCTGCTACTTCTTGAGAAGCCCTTCCTTTGTATGTACTCCATGATCACTTAATTTTTCTAACAACATTCTTTGCTGAATGACCATGTCAAAATCTCTTTGAAAGTTCAAGTTTGATCCATCAAGCACATCTGTGTGCTTGCTGCCTCCCTTAAAGATCTGCAAGAGGCTTTTGAGGCATGGCTTCTTTCCACAAAAACATGCTGAGTCTTCAGCATTATGATTATAGTTATTTATGCATCTAATCATTTTAGTCTCTATTTACTTCTACCAGTTTGTTCAGTATGGAAATAAGACTGGCTGGTTTGTAGTTTTCCAGGAGCTCTTTGAAAGGTTCAGATTTAAAACTTTCCATTCCTCTGCCGCTATATTCAATATTAAATGATAGGTTGTTCCCTGGTTCATAACTGGAAAATTGCTGACTTCCAGTTTTGAAGGCTTTTTGCTTTAATATTGTTGTTTAATGCATCTTTTAACTATGGTGAGATTTTTTTTTTTTATTATTTAAAATGTTTTGATTTTGATACGTACATTTTCTCTGAGACTCTAACATAGCATCTTTAAACAATCTTCTTGCCGCCTCAAGCGTTTAACCTTTTTGATTGCTCTTTTAAACTTCTTTTTAATAGCATTCCTCACTTTCTCTTTGAAGTTATGCATTACTGTTGTGAATTATTTTGGGCCTGAAAGAATATTTGATAGGGCTAGGTCATGGTTATTTTTTGCTGAGTGGCCTTCCCAAAGAAGCTCTCTGAACTGGCAATGTTATTTCTCCTTTTGTTGGCTTTCTGGTTAGTTTTTCCAATAAGTTGTCATTTATAGTGTCTAAAATGTGATTTCGGCAACTCTCCCCATAGTGGCCCCCATTCAGCCTGGCAGGATCTCCCTTTATCACTCTGCTTTCTGCCTTTTTAGTCTCTCAGCAACCCCTCAATGTGGCTTATTTGCCATCAGCACTCTGCTCACAAAGTTCCAGTACAGTACAGCCACTGTGCACTTTTCTAAATACAGCTTTATTTGTTCAGATGTTTTCCATTGATTCTAACTCCTTACCCAAGTGTCCCTGATTTCTGTCCTGTTCTTTTATCAGAATACAGTTTTCTTGCATTTATTTTTAAAGTGAAGTGCATGATCCATAACTGTGTGACCTTCTACACATCCCAGCTTTGGTCTGTAGCAATCCACTCCACTCTGCTATCCATTGGGTTACTCCAGTCTGGCAGTTCTGCAATGAGGAGATGGGCAATGAAGAAAAGGACACAAATATGCAGAAATAGTCTGCTTCCACGGGTTTTATTCATTCATACAATAGGAACAACATGGAGCTGAGTCAGGGGGGCAGAGGGAAGGGTCTAGGTTGGAGATCAGGGGAAGGCTCTCCCCCCAGAGGTGCTGGCACTGCCCAGGCTCCCCAGGGAACAGGCACGGCCCCAAGGCTGCCAGAGCTCCAGGAGTGTTTGGACAGTGCTTCCAGGGATGCCCAGGGTGGGGTTGTTGGACTCTCTGCACAGGGCCAGGAGTTGGACTGGATGATCCCAATGTGTCCCTTCCCATTCAGGATGTTCTGTGATTCTATGATTCTTTAACTTATTCTCCCTACTGGTACAGATCAAGCATATTTTTGCAGCATTTTCTAAATATGGAAACCAAGCGCACTGCTCTTATCATAAACAAATGTAGGCAAATTAGTTTAGACCCTTGAACACTTATGTGTACCCTGATTAAATGTTTAACATATTTATTTTAAATGAAGGAAAAAAACTAGATTGAGGTATCTAGGCAAAGCAATAATCTAAAATCTTGAATGTAATTATATATTTAGCTATTTAGGTTTATTCTGGGCACCAGAAGAAATAGAGTGTTTATTTAAGCACTTAAGGTATTTAGTGTTTCAGCAGGTGAGAGGAATCCAAGAACCAATAGGGGCTAGATCTAAACAGGATCTTGAACAGGGAAGATAGACTAGAACCAGAGAAAAGAGCTAATATTGTCAGCCTGAAAAGGAGTTATGTGGCAGTTTGGGTTGCCTTAGAGGAGACTGAATTTCTCTGCTGAAAATAACAGATGGTCATGGTATCGTGTGTCCTGCCATGGGCACAGGGAGGAAGGAGCCCAGTGTTTGCTATAGGGAGAAATTCAAGATCTGGGGTTGAAGCTGACACAGCAGCTGAAACTCAAAATTGTAGGCAAAAGTCTACAAGAGTGCAAATGCTTCCAAACATGGATTCAGAAGAAATAAAACTGAAGTACAGAAGTGTTTGGCAATGGACAGATAAAGATACATGGGTTTGAAGCTGAAGGAAGCCTGGAATTTCTTTCAAAGAAAGGTGCTTATACTCACAGGTATCTATGGCTCAAGCAAGAGGAAAGAGATTTGAAGAGGGATTTCCAGATCTAGCTTGATGAGGAGTCACCTCAAGAAAGAAATTCTAATTAAGCAGGAAGTGAGTGCGTAAGGAGTGGGAAGCACAGTGCATCCGCAAGGGAACCCCAGGTGACACACGCAGCAATGCAGTGACATTGCCAGGAGATGGGTTATGTACAGCCTTGCTGGGCACACAGAAGCAGGGAGGAGTAAGTCCTCAGGTGCATAAATAAAAAGTGAATCCGGGAGAAAGAGACAAGGTCTGCTGCTGGAAGAATGAATAAGAGATAACAGACATGGGTGCCCAAATTAGCTGAATACATTGCAGCAGTTTGGATCAAAACAAAGATGAAAATCAAGGAATGGAAATGATTTCAAGTGTGTTGGGAGCAAGCTGAAAGAGCTTGCTGCAATAAAGGCAGGTTATCAAAGAAAATGTCACTTGAAATGAAAGGTCTTGCAATGAGTGTTATGTGGTACATGCATTTAGCCATGAGCAAAACCAAGACACAGAGGTTTGTGTTGGCATATGGAAAGAAAAGAATGGTTTTGTGACAGCCCAAGTGACAGAAAAACGAGTTTGAGAAACTATTGAAAGAAGCAAGAAACCTTCTTCTGCAAATTGTTATGTTGTGTGTTGGAAAGAGCTGAAGCAGAGAGGCTGAGTGTGGAGATCCAGAGTCACCTCTACAAACAGCTGAGGAAAGACAAAGGCCACCGTGACCCCAAAGCAGAACACAGCTGTACAGAGGAGCATGCAGGGAACAAATCCGCGAGTGGAAAATGCTGCTGAGACAGAGACCTGTGGAATAGCGCAGGTACTCTTCCCGCCCCTGCCCGGGGCAGGAGGTGCGGCAAGGAGTGGCCGGTGTCCCCCACCGCCCGCAGGTGATGCTGCACCTCCATCTCCCGGCCGAGGGCTGAGCTGCACCACTCCTGGAGAGTCTGAAAGCAGGGCAGGGAGGGCATCCTACGCTACGGCTATCCTCTTCCAGAGTTCTTTGTGTCCCAGGGTGATCTAGAACTGCTGTGAGCAGCAGTTTGTTATAGGGAAAAAAAATGTCAGTAAAATCCTACCCCTCTCAGAAGCTCCTATGATCTTTTAGCATCCAGGGTGGCCTGCAACAGGAGGAGCTCCAAAGCCCACGTGGGTATTGTGTTGTACAAGGAAGTATCTCTTCCTGTCTGTATTGGATTGGTAAGCCGTGAACTTCATCTAGTGCCTCATTTTTATACCAGAAATCATTCCCTGGCTATGACGTCAGGGAAGAAAAGACCTTTATCAGTTTGTAGCGATGGAAATAGCCATGGCTGGCAAGAACACATTGTTCCATCCATCCTGGAAACCTGTGCTGTGGCAAGGAGGCCTGTGCCACCAATGGACTTGGAAGATTCCTTCCAAATCCTGTCACGATACAGAGTGAGCAGGACCTCATTGGATTGGCACGGGAAAGTGGGACACACGAATGCCCAGACTGGGGCAAGAGGCATCATTGGCAAGGACAGTCATGAGACTGGGGAAGTGCTCTCCCCTCACAGGGGAAAGGGCATTTCACGTGAGTGAGAGGAGATGGCTGGGTGCATTGGGACTGGGGACAATGCTGTGACAATGTGGCCAGGGCCACCAGCACTCCTGGGAGCCAGGAAGTGCCCTGGGACAGACACCTTTGACAGTGTCAATCCATGAAATCTCCCCTGTCTGGACTCCTGGATTTCTTCAAAGAACCTCTGGGCTTTTAGAGAGATAACATTCCTTTGCCAAAGCTTCCGTTCCTATTATCTCGTATTTCCTACATGGCCATTAACTGTATTCTTTAGAAGAGTCTCTACTAATTTGAGTATCTACGCAACTTGTATCTATCTAATTTGTGAGACTTAATGGTCTGGAACATTAAAAACATTCTATCACATTAGTACCCTGTCACTCTCCTGATAGCCAGAGTCCTTTCAAGTGGGAGATTGCACAGCCTGGTTAGGACCTGAGCTATTTCATCCTGGCATTCCCTTGGCATTCTTGGGTTGATGATCTGTGCTCCTGCCCAGTCTCTGATATCTGCTCTGTTGATATTTTCTAATCTCTTCTACAGAGATCTCAACAGGAGACTGATCCTCCCTTGTGTTCTGTATAAAGGGGGCTCAGGGCAGCCCAAGCTCCTGTACTATAAAGGGATGCAGAGGAATTATCTGAACACTCCTGTTGCACATGAACCGTGGGCCTCAAAAAGAGCTGAATATTTTTTCTTGCCCCTTTTGCAATGTGTGACCCAACTTATTTTCAAAGATGGCCTCTCTGGGATTAGGAGCTTCTCCTCTGTCATTTAGCCATCCCAGGTAGTTTCTGGTTTGATTTTTTCACCCTAATATCTCTGTCAAGGGATGCATTTGCTTTGAGCCTTCAGGACGGTATTTCTGAGTACTCTTCGTGCCACCCACAAATATATTTTCATTCTTTTACTACTTTTGCCTTCTTACCTAATTTACCTGGTTTGATATGAAGCAGCAGAGTATTTTTTTCATTTTATGTTTCTCTTTGGGTTGTAATTGCTGAATGTAAACATACCAAACACCAGTCTGACCTATAACAACTGCAGAGTGCTCAGGGACAGGCCAGGAGCTGGGTTTCCTAGCAGAAGTTACCAAATAGATGTCTTGTGAGCTAAACATTAATGAAGTACCAAAACACAGTGCCAGTATCTTGTCCTGAAATTACATTTACTTGAGAATGTAAACTCCTATGACAATTGCTCTCCTGGAGCTCCTGTCATTTTATCTTGCTTTTCAGAATCAGTGTCTTGCTTTAGCAGCCAATAACACAAGCCCTCAGCTGGTATTCCACCTATGAAAATTCTGGTTTATTTGACTTATTTAGTCTGCTGGTTGGGTTTGACTACAGAAAGAATAAAAAAATCAGCTGATAACTGGGATGACCAGGAGCCTGGGGATCCCACTCTGGAGAGGAACTTCCCTGTTTAATCAGGAAAAGGAAGATTAGGAGAATGTGGTACAATCTTTAGCTATACTGGGGAAGAGTTAATTAGGTTACAGTTTGGGCACAAACAAGAAGTGGGATTAAACAGATAAGAAAATTTGCAGTGGCAATTAATGGAAGTTTTTCTCCAGCTAGGGCAAAACCAGTTTAGTTTTAAGGCAGAATATGACAAGTTCCCAGAAAAGATCCCAAAACACTTAACTGTGAGGGCAGGGACTGGACCTGTTGAGACAAGAATTAACTTCTATTGCATTTGGGAATCCCACAGCAATACTTAGAGCAATCATCAGTCTTCCTGTCTTGAGGTATTCCTGTGGTCTCTGGAGACCTCACGGCAGTTCCTCATTTCCTGCTGGTCCAAGCAGCTCCTACAAACCCATCATGTGTTGCAGATGTCAGGACATGAGAACACAGCTCCTGCCAAGACAAGGGAAGAGCAGGGGACCCTGAGCTGAAATTAAACCACTTTAGGGTTGCTTTTTCGTAATTATTGATGAGTACATTCATCTCCATGAGCAATCTCACACCTGCCTACTTGGAGAAAGTTTTAACAACACAAATCAGGTAGCAATCTATCACTGGAATGTTAAAATCCATGCTAGGCATGCTGGTACTCTGTGAACTAAAGTTTCATGTGTTTTGTTTCTTTTCCTGCAGTTTTACCTGGCTTTGCAGCCAAGTGCACACCGGCCTGGTGACCCACTTCCGTGGGCAAATTGTTGCAGAGTTTGACAAGGAATTCCGGTACTTGTATGCAGAGTCCAGAGCAGTGACCAGCTTCTGTGTGCCAGAACCTGGGACATGTCTCTCTTCTTGGAATACCTCAAAAGCTGACAACTGTCTCCTAAAACCCACTCAGGGGAATGATACTGAGACCCTGAGTCCCTCCAGCAGCCTTTCAAATGTGAGCATCAGGAGCATAAAAGTGTCTCCCTTTATGAAAAACTCCAGCTGCAGTGCACACCAGGAAAAGCAAGATTCCAGCTCTGATTCTGGCAATAAGAAGGGGAAGGAAGACACATTCCTGAAGCCCACTTGCCCTAAACAGCAAGAAGAACCACCAGACTTGGTGAACTGTCCTCCAGCCTCATATCCAAAATCAAACCTTGTAATAGCAAGGACATTCGTGCAGCCAGAGCCTTCCTCCAATAAACCTGGTAGCCAGGGGGACAGTAAGGCCAACAGCAGCCACTGCTCCCTACTGAGAGCAGGGCAGCCACTGCAGTCCCTGTCGGAGGGTACCAGCAGCAATGGGACCAGCCTGAAGCAGAGAGCACCTGTGGCCACCTCTGGGGAGCTGCCAGCTGAAAATGAGAACATATTTTATGAGGTGGAAAAGAGACAGAGCCCTGGACATGGCCAGTTTGACCTTTTCTCCCCATACACCCAGCTCAAACAGGATAAAAAGTCCATAAAGCCTTGCTATGACAAGTTCCCGGAGGACGTGCTGCTAGAAAAGAACAGCGTATATGGGGCGGAGAAGAGAATGACTCTGGGGCACAGCAAGCTGGATCTGATCACCAAGTACAACAAGCTAAAATCCAAACACATACACAGTCGGTTCGAACTCTGACCTGGGAGCTGAGCTGGCCTCTGGTCTGATTTTCCAGGGGTTGCTTTTTCCCGCCAATCATCACACCTGGGGCTTGGAATCAAAACATTAGTCCTGTTCCTGTTAAAAGGTGTCTAATCTATGTAGATGACTGATTCAGACGAGATTAGCAACTGCAGCTCAAATTTTCAATTACATGATTGTGGCAGGAGGGAAAAAAAGCACATAAATATAATCCACATTCTTTTACCCATTTGGGAAAGAACCATTTCCCCTCAAACTTACAGCAAAGCCATTGCTACAGCTGGAAACTGGCCACTGTGGTATGCAGGGTGAGCCCTGGTTCTCTCTATGCTGAGCAATTCCTCTCACTGTATTCATATGGTGAAAATGAAACGGCCAAAGGCAGGGGGATATGAAAAATAAAGTTGTTCTACTGGAAAAAGCCGTGTTGGGTCCTGGTGGCAGGGGCAGGGGTGAGTGTGGCAAGGTCCCGTCGTGCTGAGCTATGCCAGGCCAGGAGGGGACAGGGACATACCTGTGCACACGTTTGGCACCTGCACACGGCTGACATCGGCCACCAGTGATGCCAGCACACGAATGGGGGCTGCTCCGTGACCCACCTGAACACTGGCGGCAGCTGACACAGGTGGCCCCTGTACAGAGTGAGGCATTCAGGTGGCAGCTGTGTCATGGGTGGCCTGTCATCTGACTCATCTGCCGTCCTACACCCCAAGTGTCAGTGTGAAGGTGGTGCCCAAGCATGGCTCGTGTTGGGACAGGGTCAGTGTCAGCATCTGGGGAGTGCTAGAACCTGCGCTGGGGCTGTACACACATGGAGGTGGCCCACAGTGGCCAGGGCCGTGGACAGCCATGGCACCCCTGGCACAGAGACAGAGACAACCACAGCACACCTGGCCCCAGCACCAGGACCGGGACAGCAATGGCACACCTGGGACAAGCACAGGGACAAGGACAACGATGCCGCACCTGGACCCGAGGCGGCCTCTCCGGGCTGTAGGGACACACGGCCCGGCTCAGCCTCAGGTGGGTCCGCGCACACGGGGACGGGCTGTGTCCCACAGGGCCGTGGCGGGCTTGGGCTGGCGAGCGGTGCCTGGGGAGCTGCTGCCGCCAAGGGCCGGTCCATTCTGGGCCGGGGTCGCTCCCGCTCGGTCCCTCAGCCGGTCTCGGGCACGTCCCACGCCCGCTTCCCCTCATGGCGGCGCGTCGTGGGCGCTCTCCCCTCCCGGCCGCTCGGGGGCGCTCTCCCCAGCAAGCGCGGCCGGTGCCCCTCTGTCCCGCGTGCGCCCGCCGGAAGCGGAAGCGGCGGCACCTCGTGGTTCCGGCAGAGGCGCTCGGGACCACCGTGGCCAGTCCTTGTTCCCGTTCCCACGTCAGCCTCCTTCCCGGCCCCGAACCCCCCAGTTCCCGTTCTCCTCTCACTCTTGGACCCGTTCCGGCTTCTTTCCCGGACCCAGCTCCGTTCCCGTTATCGACCCCCTTCTTAGTCCCGTTCCCGGCTCCATTCCCGTTCCCATTTCCGGCCCCGTTCCCATTCCCGTTCCTGCCATGGCGGTCCGCGCCAGCTTCGAGAACAACAACGAGCTGGGCTGTTTCGCCAAGCTCACCAACGCCTATTGCCTCGTGGCCATCGGTGGCTCCGAGAACTTCTACAGGTGAGGAGGCCCCGGCCCGGCCCGGCCCCGCCCGGCCCTGCCCGCGGGGCCCTAACGCGGCGCTTTCTCCTTGCAGCGTCTTCGAGGGGGAACTCTTCGGGACCATCCCAGTGGTTCACGCGTCGATCGCCGGCTGCCGCATCATCGGCAGGATGTGTGTGGGTACGTGAGGCGGAGGCAGCCTCGGAGGGTCAGGGAGAGGTCACGGGTTCGGTCGGAGCCGCTGAGGGTCGTTTTAATGCTTCGAGTTTGTGAGGAGGAGGAAGGATGATCTCAAAGGTCTTTTCAACCTGGCTGATTCTGTGATGGACGTAAGGAAACAGAGACTCGCCCGGAAGCCGGGGTGGGAGGAATGTTGGCTCTCGGGCCCAGGGAAGCTCTGCTGCTCCTCAGTGCTGGCCCGGGCAGGGGGAGGCATTACCGAATGTGAAAGTCAGGGAGAAGCCTTTCACGTGTCTCTGCCTGGTGAGACCTTGTTAGCTTAGAGCAGCTTCTTGCTTATTTGTTCCTTTTACCATCCAGTCGTGCTGCCACAGTCACACAAACAGTAGCACCTGGCCTTTTGTAGGGCAAATGGCATCTTCATGGAGAGCTCCTTGTAAAGTGTCTCACTGAGAGCCTTGGGCCTCTTTTAGTCCTGTTGGAAGAGAGAAGGAAGTAAAGATAGTGTCATTCACTCAGTGTGCTTCAGCCTGGTTATTTTTACCCCTCCTAGGCTGAATTCTGGGCTTGGAAAGAACGCACAGAGCAAGAGCAGCTCAAGCCATGTGTGAACAGGAGGGAAGTGCTAACACACCCTGTGGTAACATTCTTCTAATTCTGTTTTATTTCCTTTTGTCATTTTAGGGAACAGACATGGGCTGCTGGTCCCGAGCAGCACAACAGACCAAGAGCTGCAGCACATCCGCAACAGCCTCCCGGATTCTGTGCGGATCCAGCGCGTGGAGGAGCGCCTGTCGGCTCTGGGCAACGTCACCACCTGCAATGACTACGTGGCTCTGGTTCACCCAGATCTGGACAGGGTACAGGGCTCTGGGACACTCCCACACTTCGAGTGAGGCTGGGAAATGCTGCCCACGCTGAGGCTGGAATTGTTCCCTGTGCTTTGAAGAAGGGAAGGAGTCGGGGGGGTCCTGTGTATCATTGGACAGGACAAGGGGGAACAGTCCCCACTGAAAGTGGGCAGGGCTAGGTGGGCTATTGGGAAGAAATTCTTCCCTGTGAGGGCAGGGAAGCCCTTCACAGGTTGCCCAGAGAAGCTCTAAGCCCCATCCCTGGAAGTGCCCAAGGCCAGGTTGAACTGGGCTTGGAGCAACCTGGTCTGGTGGCCCTGCCCATGGCAGGGGGTAGAATGAGATGAGTTTTAAGATCCCTTCTACCCCAACCATTCTATGATTTAGTAATCATTGGGTGCAGTTTGCTTTGGGTGTGTAAAATTGAGTGAATTAGAGTGCACACGTCTAATGAAGAGTGTAAGGAGTGCAGTGAGGACCACAGAAGGAGTTACAAGCTACAGCTGAGTGAGCCAGAGTGTTTCATAGCTGAAAGAGACCATGGATGTGCATCATTACAGGGGTCTAAAAGAAAAAGAAAAGGTTCTTGTATGTGAGTTTAAATAAGGGTAGAGGAGACAAAGTCACTCCTGTTTTATATCTGAGAACTGATACCTTAACAGCATTGAGAGAGATGTGTTGTGTGGCTGCAAGTCCTGACAGTGTTTGCTTCCAGCTTGTGCTAAAGGTGATAAAGAAATGGGACTTGGTGGTGGGAGTGCAAAGGGAAGAATAAGGGGATGGGAGAAGGCTTTGCGCTGTGTGTTTTTCAAAGGTGTAAAAAGTAAAGTAAGATGGCTAGAGAGAGAGAAATCAAAATAATTCACAGTAAAACCTGGGAGAGGTTATTAGAGTTATGAGAAGCATAAAACCATTTTTTCTCAGTGGTTTGGGAGCAAAGACAATGGGTTTGCTGAGAACTGATGCAAGTAAAGTATTGCCTATAGAGAGCTATTTGGGCAGAGGCATGAGGTTGTGTTCATAGTGACACAGGAAGCTGGGAACATGTGGAGTGTGGAGCTTGGCTGTGTGTGTTATCATGGCTGGCTTGCAATGGGCTGTGCAGTGTGGGAGGCTCCCAGCTGAGGGCTGTGTGCAGGAACAGCTTGACTTCCCACTTGACAATACCATTTAGCCAAAGGCTTTATCCTCCTTACATTTGCAGGAGACAGAAGAGATCCTGGCAGATGTGCTGAAGGTGGAGGTATTCAGACAAACAATAGCAGACCAGGTGCTGGTTGGAAGTTACTGTGTTTTTAGTAACCAAGGAGGAATTGTGCACCCTAAAACTTCAATTGATGACCAGGATGAGCTGTCGTCTTTGCTGCAGGTTCCACTTGTGGTAAGGCATTTGTGGGATGTTTGCTTCTCCCATTCCCTCCCAACTCAGTTGCAATGTTTCTCCAGCTCAGGGGCTCCCAGATACTGTTTTTCTGTGAAGTGATTTTGAGTGGAAGGTGAGGAGAAGACCCAGACAGTTTCCTGTCTTTCCTGAGTCTGAACAAGCTGCTCAGTGCTTTTAGCTGCCTTCTGAAATGTTGCTGTGCTGGGATTGTGCACATTGTGCAGATACAGAATGTAGGCCTGTTTGTGGTTTGGCTGAAGCCAGTGTTTAAAAAGATAGGAAACTCCTGTGCCTGCTCAGTTGGATGTATCAATGCTGTTATCCTTCCTGCTTATTGGATTCTCTTTCACTGAACGCCACACCAGTTTCTCACCAGAGAGTGAAGGCTGTTCATTAACCATTTTATCTGGCACCTGCAGAACTTTGCTGGTGGCAGAGTTCCTCTCCTCAGTGGTGTGAGCTGAGCCCCCAGCAAAGACCTGTGCCAGAGCTGTGTGGGGAGCTGTGGCAGCTCCTGCTGACGTGCTGTGTCCACAGGCAGGGACGGTGAACCGCGGCAGCGAGGTGATCGCAGCGGGGATGGTGGTCAATGACTGGTGCGCCTTCTGCGGGCTGGACACCACCAGCACCGAGCTCTCCGTCATCGAGAGCATCTTCAGGCTCAACGAGGCGCAGCCAAGCACCATCGCCACCAACATGAGGGATTCCCTGATTGACAGGTAGGGAGGATCTGCCTCTGGGCAGAAACACCATCAAAAGAAGCCAGATTTTATTATAAAAGCAGCTGGGTTTGCAGTTGATCTATCTGTTTTAATTATAATTTTTTCACTTCCTCTCCCCTTTTGTTGGTTACTGGTAACAATTACTCATTGGGTTATGGAATGTTTCGTTGCAATGAGAATCCTTTCTGTGAGAACTAATGTCCTTTTCAGCTGGCAGATTTTCTTTCCTAACTGTTCAGTGCTCAGCTATGACATGAATGGGCTTTTTAAAAACAAATCTTATTTTAAAAGTTAAAATACCAGTGACTCTGCTTGTCATCTTGGCTTTTGATAACTGTAGTTATTAACTGCTCTTTCAAATGCTTGCTGTAACCATTTCTGGAGCCAGAAAGACTGTGGAACTTGTCAGCTGCTGCTGCCGCCTTAAACCTCGTATATTTAAAACTGCTAACTTGATTTTTTTAAAAGCCTTTTTGTTAAAGGCTTTGTTCAAGTTACTTTTTAATGTGAGGCAGGTATTGTTTTCTGTCCGGAGTGGTAATGATATCTATTCATTAATGTATGCAAATATTTTTCCTAAGCAAATATTTTTACATTTAGGCATAAGCACATATAAAAGTCCTGTGGGAACTGGTTTTGGGCCTTGAGTTACAACCCTGAGGACGAACTGATGTGGTACTGAAAGTGTGTTCCTGAACTACCTGAGCATTGTTACTTGGTTGCCAAGTTCTCAGCCACAATCTGGGAATTGTTTATGGCATAAGGAATTCCTTCAGTGGGGAACCCTTTGAAGAATTCTTTGCCCTGTTAAAGTTTGGTACAAAGTCCTGATGTCTCTGAGCATATCAGAGCTGTAATTAAACCTGCTTTGAGCTGTTGATCATTACCTGGGCCAGGCTGAATGTACATTTTGCCTTTGCCAGCCTGAGATGTCTGTTCCTGTGGCTGCCTGTTAGCAGCCACAACGTCTTGCTTTTCATAGGTCCTTTCTTAGGAAGGGAAATTTCTCCTGGGTCTTTGTAGTAGAAAGGTGAGAACTGACTGAAGCTGTTATTTTGAAATGCCTTTTGCACTCTGGCACAACTAAACCTTCTTTCTGTTTTGTCTTTTAGCCTGACATGAGCAGTGTTGGTTCCTACTTCCCAGAAAGCTCCTAAGGAGTGAAGTGTTGAGCTGCACTTTGGATTACAGACATCCAGACCTTTTGATGATGTTTCTGCAGGCTTGGCCCAAGGGAGAAGCTACAAAACCAATTTTTTGTTATCTTTTGTAAACTGTTACCACAAAAACTGACAAATAACATGCATAAGATACATTATAAGGAATGCTCTCTATTCCTTTGCTTAGTTCTTCAGCTCTGCTTTCTGATTTTGTGATGCCTCAAATTGCCCCACAGTATTTACTCTTGTGGCTCTTGGATGTTGATCACTAGAGATTATTTTGCTTTGGCACTCTCTGTGCTGCCCTCTCTTTCCACACTCCTGCTCGAGTGGTGTTTCTGCTCTAGGTACATGTAAGACCCCTTTGTATGTCCAGTATCAAAAACAAAGTAGTTTGCTTGCGACAAAATAATTCAAAATCATCACCTGCTCTTTTGCCCTGACTTGTAGCTGTTCCCATGGGATGGTGATTCTGAAGTGATCAGCTTGGATAAAAACTGGGGTTTTTCAGTGTCAATCCAAGTGCTTTTAACAACAACAGTGTGGGAGTCCCCGGACCAATATTTGACCTGGTGTCACCTGTGCTGCTTCTGAGGCACCTGCAGGAGGCCCAAAAGGCACACTGTTGCCAGTGGGCTTAATTTGTCCTGCAGGAGTTCACCTCCTACAACAGGAAACTCTTAGAAATCAGCAAATCCCAATAGATTTGGACCCTCTCATCTGGAGTTACCTCGGAGACAAAGGTTAAATAACATGGTCCTAAGCAGTCAGTCAGAGGCGACAGATTTGAGAGCTTCCTCATGAAGAGCTCTGCCTGTGCCAGATGGAAAGCAGCTGTAGGTGCTACTTTCAGGCAGAAGATTGTAATGTCTTTCTACACAGCTGTTGCTCAGTGATAGCTTATTTCAGCTGCTTTCCTGCTTGCTCATTAAGGATGCATTGAAGGCATGGAAGTGCCTCCATTTCTCATCCTGAGGGTAAGAGGAAGCTCTCAGTTGTCTCCACAGAGCTGCTTTGCTCTCAGCTGGGTTCTCCTGGGGAATGATGACCTGAGATGAGCATGAGCATGGGCAGAGCTCTTTTCAGCCCTGTTGTTTTGGGCTTTGTAGAAAACAATAAATTTCCATTTTTGTTTTACCATCTGGATGTTCAGGGAAAGCTTTGTAAGATTTGGCTGATATAAAAAGTTACTCCTTAAACTTCAAAATAAAGATAATGCCATGATCATCTGTGATTAGATATCAATCCTTTCATATCATGCACCACCTGTCTTGGCCCTGACTCCAGATGTCCTCCTCTCAGCCTGCTCAGTATTTAGAGGGAGAAGCTCCTTCCCTTTGGCCACCTCACAGGGCTCAGCTCTTGCGTGGAGCAAATGTGATTCTTGTTTTTAAACGTGGGTGTGTGGGAATTCTGAACAAAGAAAACAAACTATAATAAAGAATGGATTTAGAAACGTGAATCATGAGAGAGGATAATGTGTGTCAATGGCAGATTGTGTCCCAGAAGACCTGTCCAGCTCTTGGGATTCTTAACAATGAAACTGCTGAGCTACAAAGGTGTGGGTTACATAGCATGGTTAAAGCCACCTGGCACCTTTTCCATCAGGCAGAGGAAGGCAACACGTGACCTCAGGTGCTAGGAAGGGTTGCAGGAATGATCAAAGGAACTAAGGAAGTGCTGGACTAATAGGTGATACTATGAGAAGGGCTGGAATATAGCTCTGGGATGAATGTGACAGGAGGGAGAAATCAAAGTCTCATAACTGGATTCAGTGAGAAGGTCTTGGAGTGTATAGCTTTGTGTGCTTCACTGGCCAAAATCTTGTCAGGCTCCTTTACAGAGTTTCTAAATCTCTGAGTCCTCACAGTATGAAATTGGAGATCCTGAGGTTTAATGATGTGTTATAAGTTAGGAATAATTAATCTGTCTTAGTGGAGGACCAGCTTTTGTGAGTGTAGTGATCAAGTATCCCAGCAAATGTCTAAATTTCCTGTGACAATGAGTCTGAATGGTAATGAAATTATTCAAAGTAGTCAAAAACTGAAATAAAACCAAATAGGATATTGAGTGCAGTATAGTGAGTGTGGCTGGCAGCTTGTCCAGGGTGTTCCAAGGTCCCTGGGCTGTCCAAATCCCTATGCTTCAGAGCAGGATCACAGGAGCACACAACAGCCTTTTGCATCTTAATTACCACTGCTGATCCCTGCTTCCCTGTGGGAACGTCCTGCATTTCTGGACACAAACTGGAACACAGCTGCTGCCCACAGAGAGCTTTGGCCAGGCTGATGGGCAGCAAGTCCAGTGCTTCTGTAGCACAGCACAGGATCCCAGCAAAGAGCTCAGGGGTGGGAGCTGTCCCTTACACAAATAAAAACATGTTCGTGCCCAGATCCAAGTTATCTCAGGACTGCCCATGAGCTGATCTTAGCAAAACAGAGGTGGTAATGAACTGGATTGTGCTGGAGGAAAGCTGCTTCCCTCCCTGCAGCCCCCTGTGGCTGCAAAGGGCTGTTCTCACCCCCCCTGAACACCTCCTGGAATACCTCACCCCCTGGAAACTCCCATAATAAACACCTGCCCCAGGAGCCAGGTAAAGGCAGGTAGAAAAGGCCCCGGGGTATTTCTTTGGCTCTGTGGAGCTGAAGCTGGGTTTGGGTACAGGGCTCAGCCTCCTGGCCTCCCAGGCCAAAAACCTACCTTTGGGGCACGGTGGGGAGAAAACACAAACCCAGACATTGCTCTCTGTTGTAAATTCTTTTTTTAAATTTTTTTTTTAATGATGGCTGTTGGAAGTTGCTCAAAGGCTTGGGCTGTGGCAGTCCTGGCGAGATGGCAGCGTGCAGACGAGCCCAAGGTGCCGTGGGGCTGTGTCAGCCGTGGTGTGCCCACCACACCTCTGGTACACAGAGCAACGTGGAGCAGCGTGGGGTGTCTGAGCAGAGCTGATTTCGTCTGGTCCTTCGCACTCCTTCACTCGTCACGAGACGTTAGCACGTTTTGTCACTACAGTTCAAAGTTTTGCATCTACGAGCTTCTCACTTACTTTGTAATACGTTGGTAACAGTTTATGTTTAAACACAATAAACAGCTTGGCTATGGAAATCAGTTATGGAGGACAAAATACAGCTTGAGATCACGCATTAATGCAGTCCTAGTGGGCTTCACCAGATGAATCTATGTGTCTATCCTGCTTCACCAGAGCAATATTTGAGCACTAATTAGCAATCCGGAATACTAATGATCTCTCTGCGGCTTTGTTCCTTATTGTAATTAGGAATACTTTTAATGTATTTGTTGTCCTTGGGGATTTTTTTCAGAGCTGACATTACAAAGCTGTACTTTTTTCTATACTAAGTGGATATTCTGTGCATTGCACTTCCATTGCACTCAATAAAATTCAGTTATAGGCAGAGTGTTTAAGTTAATCACCTGTTCCCCATGGTGAGCGGGCAAAGCAATTCCTGTGCTGACATGGATGGCACTTCTCAGCAGTGCTGGACTTCACTGCACTGCAAAAGACTCTTCCACTCTTATTGAACATGGTAAGACTATCAGCATCAACATGAAAATCAAAAGTCTGTGGTTAGGGCAACACGTCCTGAACCACTTACAACTGTAAGAGGGACAAGCAGAAGCTACTGTTGTAGGAAGAGACCTGTGGAAAGTCACTAGCTGAAATTTAAGGTATTTTTCTTGCCTTTACCTAATTTTTATGGCTCTGTCATATGTAGCAAACTCATTCTACTAAGTGGCATGTTTCCTATGGTCCTTGCCAAATACTTGCCTGTGAAGAAGTAAGCAGAACAAATCCCAAATTTTGAAGGCATACAATGTTTGTAACATCTACAGGGGTTGGATTTAGTTTTATAAACAGGCCTAATTCTTACTGTACCTTGACTATTTCAGCAAAATATAATGACAACTTCAAACAAACATTTCCATTCTCCTGAAACCCAACATAGAAATTCCACAATCTAGTTACACATGCCACGGAACAACAACTCATCTTTTCCCAGCATCTCAACGGGCAAAGTGCAGTCTGTCTATACACATTCCTGGTATTTCAGTAACCATTGGTTCCAGGGTTCTTGCTGGCAGGAGCTTAAACCAACTTACATGACATTTAAATATTTCTTTCATGAGTGGCTCCCAAAACAAAAACCATGATTGTTTGTTGGTTTTTTTTTTTAGACCCAATTACTTTGTCTTCAGATTGTCCCAGTCTAGGGCTTGATGTTGCCAGGTGTCTGGTTTGGTGCCTCTGGAGCTTCTGCTCTGCACTCCGGTACCTCTTTGAGTGCTCGGTGGTTCCTCGTGCACTGTGCTGAGTGGCAGCATTGATTAGTTATGAATGTACAAAACATCTGACCAGCAGGTATTGGAAAATTGTATCCAGGTAGATCCCTGGATTTTTTAATAAATTAAGAAGATTTTTTAGAATGATTCAGCATCAGAATGTCTTCTGCTTATGACACTGAAATTGTTCTTGTTCATAGATTTCATGATCTTAATTCATTTATGAGACAGCTATTAAAAAAATAATAGAGGTGGTTTAGCTACACTGGAGAATGCTGGGTTTAACAGGGAGCACTGGTGTAGGGAAGTTTCCCAGATCAGTTGAAACCTGCCTCAAAGACTCTGGTGCTGGCAGAGTGAGTCTGTGGATGGCATCACGACTGGCAGGTGACCAAAGCAGTACAAAGGAAAGAGGTTCCACACTGCAAGGCTGCCTGCCTGTATTTTTTCCAGTTTTTCTGCTTATTTCCATCCCAGGGTGTCCGAAACTTGTAGGTCAGTAAAGTAGTTTTGTTTGGTAGGCTTTTCAATGCATTTTTTTCCTCTTTTTTGTGTGTGTCCATAGTCCTCATTAGCTCAATGAGCTGAAATGTGCAGCAGGCTGTGTCATACCCATTCCTGGACAGGTCTTTTGTAGTACACAACATTTTGCTGCACCTCCTTGTTTTTAAACTGGAAGATTGTGTATACCAGGACCAGGATACACAGAGAAAGGATGCAGGGGATGACCACTGCGATGGCATTGACAGTGCTGGGCATGTCATTTATTGTCACCATGATGTCCACGTCGTCGTGCGGGAGGCGCCGGTCCTTGCTCCGCTCAACATCCTTCTGGTTACAACCCATCCAGTCCTTGAGGATCGACCTGGGGTAGCCTGGCTCCACACTCAGCCTCTGGTTATCAAACTTCCAGTACTCCTTCCCTTTATAAAAGTAGGTGTAAACTAGGAGACAAAACAGAGAGTATTTCTCACTATTTCCAGCTAATGAGCTGTGCTTGCGGGAGAGCATTAAGGGAGCCTGGACAACCTGAAGATAGCCACTACCTAAGTTATATAACACATTTATCCAGAGTATTCCCAAGCCATTGGAAAGTGAATGCAGTTTTGGAGCTGGGATTTAAAGGAGAAGCCATAACCCTGGCTAGCATGTCCAACATTGCCCATGGAACACCATTCCCCTTGGCCAAGCAAGGTGGGAATTAAAAAAGAAAACCTACTAATTTTAAAGGAAGGGTTCTGCAGTGAGTTATTTTTTACTAAAGCATCTGTAAATATGTGCTCATCATTAGCAAGTGGTGAACATCACCTGCAGGGAGCCAGCAAGTGCCTGGGTGTGGCAGTGCTTGGAAGCACACCAGGTTTCTATTCATTAAGACTGAGGGAGCAAATGCTAAGATGAGTCCTTTTGCCACAGAACCCCAAAGATTTGGCCTGTGTTAAGGAGCAGTGCTCTCCTGCTGCTAATAAAAGAGTGATGCTTTATGCTACATGTTGTTTGAAGCACCTCCCTCTCCCCAGATGACCTATTTTCTAATGACTCTCAAGTTACTAGAAAAAAAGAAAGAGCACAGGAGAAGGGAGCTGTGGTGAAAGTGTTGGTCTCCTGTACTGTTCCCCAGCTTGGCTGGCTCTCACTGCCATCCTCCAGCCTGGCCCAGTCCTCCTCTCACAACACAGCTCTAGATTTGAGCCTCAATGGCTCAAGCTCCTTCTGTTGACTCTTTCCCTAACTGGAGGAGGAGGAAATCTTCAAATCAGAGAAAGAAAGGAGCCTCTGGAGCTCCAAGCCCCTACTCAGAGCATAACTTCAAGGCTAACTGCTAACATCAGACAGGTTGGAGCCTTTAGCATAGAGCCAGAGCTCACTACAGATAAACTAGGAGGAAATGTAAGTTCCAGCATCCCCAGAACCAGGGTCCAGGAAAAGTTGGGTAGGGTCTATTGCAGCAGAAAAAGCTCCATTCCCACAGAGCTAGATTTTCACAATGTGTTTTAGCAGCTGAGGTGGTGTGTGGGCTGGGATGAGGGTTGGGAAGGATCTCAGACTGCGGCTGCTCACAAAGCCCAGGTGACCCAAGGGCTTCTGAGACTTGATTCCTGGATCAGAAAAGACTCAAAACATGGCACATCCAACCGCCCAGCTCCCAGCACAGACCAGCTCTTCCCGACCTGACAGGCGCCATGACTGTAGACACGTACAGCCTTCCTTGCTGATGAAAGCCCCCTGTGGAGCCTGAGGGACTCCTCTCCACACTGTGATGGGCTTTGGGTATCCTGGGTCCGTGGCTCTCTTGTCCTCGTTGTACCTCCAGTACCTGTCCCCTTTGAAGAAGTAGGTTTTGCCCACGGGCTCCCAGCGCAGCGCCGTGTCGATGCCCTCCCGGGGCAGGCAGCTGCCCAGCTCCACCAGGCTGTGGGGGTAGCCTGGCTCGGCCGTCACCTCCTTAAAAACCCAGTACTTATCTCCTAGAGGTGAGTGGGGACACAAACAACAAACAAACCTGTTAGGAGTTGGATCAATACGAACTTAAACTAACTGCAGCGAACCACAGCATGTTGAGTGCTTCCAGTCTTAACTGTCATCTGTGAAAAAGCTGCTCCTCCACTTCATTTTGAAATCAGAACCTTATTTATCTGGTGTTATTGTTTTGGGAGAGCTGTTGAACAGCTCTTTCCCATTTACCTTCTCATGATTTCAAAGACTTGTCTCATGCCCTGTCTGCCATCTTTTGCTCAGGCTGAGGTGTTGATCAGCCCAAGCTTTTCAGAAATTTCTGCTGCCTTTCACCAAGCCTCTCAAGTTTTAGTACAGTTTAGAAAGCTGAGGTACTGAAGCTGTAGACACAAATCCAGAAGCCCAGGTACTGTGGTTTTGTACCTGCCATGCTTTCCAGCCACCCTTCCTTGCTCACAATTTGCTCTCAAGTTACAGGATCCTGCTCATGCACTGCCACAATACAAGGAACTAAAGTGGGCCCCAGCACAAGGTTGGTCATTTTGTCTCTTTAGGAGACAATTGTCCAGAAATGAGGTTTGGGAGTGCCCTGCACCTGGAGAGGCCTCAATGTCCTGGCAAAAGGTGCTCAAGGAGACAAGCAGGGGACTGACATTGCCTGGGAAAAAAAGGAGCCGTTTCTTTTTATTACATGAAAGCCAACTTCCCCTAACTGATATTAACTCTACACAAAGATTGTCCTGGCAAGGCCAGCCCATTTTAAAGATCAGTGGCCGCTTGAAATGCCCCCTTGGAAAAGGGCAAGGGTGCAGCATACCTGTTTTCACCATTTTCGTGCCATAAAAGCAGCCAGGGGTGAGGCAGGAATGGTTGGTTCCTACTGAGCTGTACTGTACCTTTGAAGAACACGAATTTGCCATCAGAGCGCTCGTAGGCCGCGTCGATCTTTGCGGGGAGGCCCTTCCAGAAGTGCTCAATCTGCATGGGATACCCCTCCTGCACCCGCTTGTTGCGCAGGCGCCAGAACCAGCGATCCTGAGGAAATCAGAAGCCTCTTGAGACTGAGTACTTTTGTCTTGCAGTCAGACCTGGCTGGGTCCAGCATCCAGCACTGCTGATCCTTGCCTAGGCCCCACAACCATTACAGACACAAGTCCTGCTTCAGGTGACAGCTCCAACCCAGCCCACCACTGTCTCCAGGGTGGGAAGTGCTGCGGAGGAAAGATGGCAGCCCAGAGGGGGAGATACTGATTGATGGTGCTGTGAAAAAGGGTGGAAAGAAGGGGAGGGAGAAGGAGCAGGGGGGAAGCAAGTCCACAGCTGTAAGCATCGTGACCTCTCCATATCTCGTCACTGAGGTGTCACATTTGTCCTGGTTCAGCTGAAGCTCAGCTCTCAAGAGCCCAGGAGAGCCAGACAGCCTGAACATTGCCTGGTGACTGTGGTTTAAAGGTTTAAAGGCACAAGGGAGTTATGAAATAGCCCTTTAGATATTCGGTCATCAGTTAAAGCTGCAGTGGATGCCCAGGGATGAGCGTGAGCAAGACAGAACATTTGAGACTTCTCCCAGACACCATCCCAACCTTCAGCTAGTTCCATTTCATGAATCTTCTGCAACTGATGTGATTTGTCCATTTAATAACCTTCAATACGTCCCTTTCCATACTTCACACCCATTGGGAAGAGTGAAAGCTGCTGGAATTTTGGGAATGGGATCATGGATATCCATATTCAAGGTACTCTAATGAGTTATTGAGCAAAGGGCTGTAGTTGACAGGAAAGGTTGACTCAAACTCCCCTACGCTGAGTGCTCCCAAAGCCCTAGCTCCATGCATGTCACCTCTGAGACAATGAAGCTTGCTCCCAGAGCAGCCGTGACTGTCCCATCCCTGGAAGTGTTTTGGACCAGCTTGGATGGGGCTTGCTCTAGTGGAAGGTGTCCCTGTCCATGGCAGGGGGTGGACCAAGGTGGTGTTTAAGCTCCTTCCCAACCCAACCCACTCCAGGACTCTACGGCTACCCACGGTACTGGTACTGCTTCCTGGCTTTACAGGTGGCTCCTCTCACACTGAATTCTCGGAATTCCTCTCTGAATTCTCTGCCAATGCACCCAGTTCACATTTTGGAGCGCAGGATGCCTGGGCATTTTGTAAATCCCATCAGGCACTGTTTCCAAATATTACAGAGCCAATCTGCTCACACTTCCTTTCAATATTGCTCAGTCATCACCCTCAGAGAAACAGAGCTACTTGCACAGACATTTCAAATCTTACTACCAAACACTTCTATTAACCTTCTCCAGAAATAAAATGAAGGGAAGACTCATGGGTAAGAGGGAATTCTTAGTACCTTGAAAACAAACATTTCTCCTCTAAACAGAGCCACAGTATTAAAGTTGCCATCACAGATGTTCGGTTTGGAGCCAGGGAGAGCTGGCCTGTCACCCAGAGGAGGACTGGGAGGTCGTGGCTGTCTCTCGTGTTTTCTTTCTGAAGTGGAGTGAATTCTGCGAACAGGAAGAGTTGGTAAAGGCCTGGTTGGCTCCAGGGGCTCTATAGGAGGACCTAGAAGTGAAAAGGAATATGTTTAGCAAAGTGGACAAGCTTGTTTTTTTCTGTAAGCTTTAAAAAGTTCCAGGCTGGATGGATAGAGCTGCCAGGGATTTATGCACTCCTGATGCAGAGCTCATTCCATAGAAATGGGGAGTAGAACAAGATGCATCCACACGTGAAAACTATCCCAAAACAGACAGATGATAAGAACTGAAGAAAAGCCAGAATGTTTTTGTAGGTCTTCCCAGGGAGGGTGGAGCTAAAAGGAAGGAGGAGCCACGCCAATCAGGTTACCAACTGAAAGGAAAGATGGTAAGACTTGAATAGAAATGTTTAGTAGACCATAAAAAAGGCAACAAAAACGTGGAAACCAAAGCAAAACCAGGGAAAAAAAAAAAGTTAGGGTATGAGAACCAATGCTACATTGCAAGGGGAACTACAGGGAGTACTTTATTACATATCAGTGACCAATCTGTGCTTTCCCTGGCAAACAGCTGTGACCTTAAAGGACCTTATCCCACCCAAGTGAGGCCCTCCAAGCACAGCTCTCCCTTTCCATCCTTCCCCAGCTCAGGGATCTGACAAGACCACAGGGATGTACAGAGAAATAAAAATACAAGTGAGTTAGATTGGAGCAGAGATCTCAAACTGCCTCTTGCCATACGATGTTTTCATTTACTGTTGGTGGTATATATACATGGGCCAAATCTCACTCAGAGAGTCACATTTCTCATTGTTTCTCAGAGTTAATATGGCAATAAACAGAAGGGATTTTGGCAGGCTTGAGATGTGAAGATGGTTTATTTGCAGGGATTATGGTTTCAATTTCATTCTGAGCCTGCAGGATAAACCCCCAACTGTGGGCAGAATAGGGGCTGCTGTCATGGGTGCTCTTCCAGTGCCACAGACTGGGGCCAAGGTGCTGCACCCCAGCTGGAGGGGAGCCCTGGCACTGGACAAGGCTCATCCTCACTCAAGATCAGAAGAGTCACCCCGAGCTGGGCACCTGCCCATAGCCAGGGAAGGGGTTTGTGAGGAAGGACTGAGGTACGCAGTGAGGATGGAGGCCACACATCTGTGGGGCTAGAAAATGGCTTTTGCAGACAAACATTTTGAACTGTGCAATCTGAAATAACTGTTTGGTGCCTGAGTCCCCATGGCAGCTTTATTCTTAAATGTTCCATTTTCAAAGAGTTCTAAATGAATGAGTGCTTAACATGTTCTGGAAAGGTGACCAGATTAGGAATATGCTCACAGCTAATGACAAAGAAGTAGGCAGAGAAAGCCACCTCAATTATGGTTAATAAGGGTGTAAGAGTAAGAATCCTGTGTGGATGTTGTGTGTTATGATGTGGATATGTTGTGGATATGATGTTCAGAAAGTACCACTTGGATGGTAAAGTCCAACTTCCTGCAGTACCAGTCCAGAAACCTCCACCAGCAAGTCCTGTATTGAGCACAGTGTTTCCAGGGCAGATACAGATTTCAAGCATATAAAATCCTCCATAATGCACAGCAAACTGCTCTAATGATTAAGCCGTGTCACAGCTGAAGTCTGCCTTACTGATTGCCTGAGTTTGTGCAGCTTTAAATTGGTTAAATTGTTTAAAATGTTTTTTTTTCATAAGTCTAGTGTCTCAAAATGTAATCATTTATAGATCTTGATGAGAATACTTCTAAAATTCTCCTTCATGAACTAAACAGAGCAGTTCCTTTAGTCTGTTGTTGCAATGGCTTTTGGTTTTCAGATCTTGAGACTTACACCTCTTTCCTACAGCTTTTCAAATGGATAACTGTATTTCTTCAGGGCAACTTGTCCTCATAATGTTATACTTTGTGCAATGTGCAGTTATAAACAACTATTTTTATTTACTTTACTCAAGAGTTTTAATGAAAGACATCAAATACTGCTTACAGAAATACTTTATGATGAGTGTCTGATGATGACTACCCTTGGAAAGCCATCTACATGAAACAGATACAAGTACTATACTGATACTGTGTATTTCTCATCCCCTCCAATCTTATTGTGGCAGTGCCCAGTATTTCAGCTGTCCATAAAATTTCCAAACTCTGATTCTGCAGCTGCTAGAGACCTGTGGATTTTCCCCAGATGGGATGCAGCTGAGGTCTCCAGCCAGTGCCCATGGCTGGACCAGGCAGGGTGGGCACATCCACAGCGGTGCTGCAGGGCAGCTCGGGAGGTGCTTTGGGAGACATGCCCTGTTCTCTGGAGCTGCTGTGCTCTTAGTCACACTCCAGTTCATTAAATGCATACTTTTTGGACCAAGCTAAAGTTGAGGATGCATTTCTGGAGTGCATCCAGGATGCTGCAGCTGCAAACAGGCACCACAGGACATGGCAAGAGCTGACCCACAAAACCACCTCCTTCCTCAGAATAAATACAACGTGGGGGGTCTCAGCCCTCAGGATCTTTTTTATTTCACATCATCCCTGCAGCTGGATCTTCATGTGTGCTGCTGCTGCTCCTGCTGGCAGCCACTGCCCCACAGGACCCTTCTGTGGTGTGAAGCACAGGCACCTCCCCAAAGGCAGCAGATCAGCTGGATGTCTGGCACAGGCTGGAAAGCTCCTGGAGGCAGGGCTCTGTACAGTGGGACACTGTAGCACACAGGAAGGGCTGGGAGTGCAGGAAGAGACAGACAGACCCTGCACAAGGACAGCAGGGTTCTGCTTTGCTCACATGCTAGGGAGCAGCAGTGCTCAGCTCCTGCCTGCCACAACTGCAGGAGCAGGCAGCTCACAACCAGTGCTGGATGTCAAAAGTGGCACTTGGTGTTAGTGACAGAACCCAAGTAAATTAAGTCTGAAAACCAACAATTCACATGCTTAGTGAAGATGGAAATGCTTGCATTAGGAAAGAGAAGTTGACTGGGACCTAAGCAAGGGGACAATAATCAGTGATTTACTGAGCACTGCAGACATTTATCATTAAACAGCAGCATGACCTCTTCCCTCCTGTGCTGCCTTCCCCACGGCTTTGAGTGGATGTGGCTGGTAAATAACATGGAAAACCTCTAATGTCTTTCTTACCTGATAGGATTGCCCAGCCAACAACCTGGCACAAGGGTCAGCTACAGCCATTGCCACAGAAACACAAGGGGGGTGTAGTTTGCTGTTCCCCTCCTTTGCAAGGGGAAAATGCTGCCATGCACTGACCAAACCAGACATGACCATAAGCAGTAAGATGAGGACATTACATTAATTCCTTTTCCCTCTCTTTTAACAGAATAAAGGGTGAGACAGGAGTAGCACCTAAATAAAAACAGATGAATGTGCCAGACAAAGACCCATTGGACACAGAGAATCTGACACACAGAGAATCTCACCATAAGGTGCAGAACAGGAACTGTAGTGTTATGCTTACAGGACGGAAATTTAACCCCTCCATGACTGGAGTTACTACTTCCCTGTCTCTGCACAAGTGAGGACCACTCATGTACCCAGCCACAGCCTGCCCTGCCCATACAGGGTTAGTCCTGTACAGCTCCCCTGTTCACTTCCAGTGCCCATGGCCTGTCACAGTCATCTGTGGAGAAGAGGAAAGTTCAAACAGCACCTGCAACCCAGGGCACCAATGTAAAGGTTTTAATTAGCTCTAAAACACCACTGAGGCAGCCCGCACAGAACTGGCATGGCAGAGGCAGCTGTACACACTGTGGTCAAGGTGGTGCCAAGCAGCAAGGATTCAGATGAACCAGGGATTTGCTTTAGGCAAAACATTTGCTAGATCAGAGGAGAGAGATCTCAAATCGGGCCCAACAAGGGAAGCTGGCCACAGCCAAACCAGAGCTGGCCGTGGCCAAACTGGCCATAGCCAAACTAGCCCTTGCAAGACTTCCCAGACATGCTGCAGGTGGTCTGGAACCTGCTTGGGTGCAGACTTTGTAATTTCACTGCTAATATTCCTCTTACTGTTTTTTCCTGCTAGCCACGGATGTTCCCTTGCTACCTTTCACTTGGTTTTTTTTTGTTTTTATAACCCAGGCCTTCTAATTTATTCTGATTGAAGGTTTGTCTCCTCCTATACTTACACAGACTGCCTTTTCATTTTTAGTTGCTGCCTCTACTTAGTCCCTGAGTGTGGCTTAAGGTGGGAAGTGACCCTACAGCTGTGCACATTTGAAGAGCAGAGGAGCATACTGGAAACATGGAAATCCTCAGGTCCAAGTGCTACTCAAGCAGAATTTGGTGTATAGTTATGGGGGCAGCAAGCAGAAGCAAGCCTGTCCATTGGTGGAGAAAGATGCTCCCTCATAAGACCTAAGGCGCTGCAGAGCCCAGCCAGGCACAAAAGCAGAATGAGCAGACCCCATCCATTAGGGAAGCTCACGGTCATTCCTATTTCCAGACTCCCATCACAGCACCCTGCTTCCAAAACAGCTCAAGGCAGGATGGAACAGCTTTACCAGCAGCAGAGATGAGTGTGTGAACAAAGAGTCACTGAAGACATGCTGGCACTGTGGTATTTAATACAGAGACTGATCAAATCACCAGTGAGACAAGGAAACATCTCAGACAAACCATGTCCTCTGCCATAACACTTCAGAAAATCAGACAGAGGAAAAACATCTAATTCAAAAAACCTTAGTGAGAAAGGTTATTGCATGGGTCTGCCAATGGAACCCAGTCACATAGTTAGCATGTGTGATTCCAGCACCAGAGCCAAGTCCACCCACGGGACTGATCCCGCAGCCACCTCTACAGGGGAAGCAGGTAAGAAATCTCCTGGAGCTGGAGGAAAGCAACTTTCCTCTGTTCTGGAGGAAAGCAACTTGCTGGGACTTTACAGATACTGTGTGGAGAAGAAGTTTCTTGCTCTCTATCAGAAGAAAGGCAAAGAATGTCAGAAACTTTTGGGTCACAGCAGATCACCTTTAGAGTGTGACTTCCACCACTGGCACTTAGCCTCCTCCCTTCATGCTTCCTCTGTCGCAGACCATCTGAATATCAAGGTGACCTGTGAAAATAACACAAAGAGAGGAGGCATTTAGGAGCCACTGTGTCGATAGTTGAGGACAAAATATAATTGTACTGTCCTCCTGGCTATTGACAGAGTGTTCCCTCAACTGCATAGCACCTGCCTGGAGGCTCAGCACCTTCCTGTCCCAGCCACCAGCTCCCCGAGCCTGCCAGCACAGAGAAGGATTTGGGTCAGCTCAGGAGAGAGAACCATCCACTTGCAAACAAAGGCCTGTCCTTATCTTCTTAATATCCACTCCAAGAAGAAAACTGTCCTCCAGACTACAGCTATGGTTGGAATAACTCACAGGAGGGTTTTGGTTTGAAAAAGCTGAGCTGCCAGCATGTTTCTGCAGCACTGAACCAGCTGTCCAGGTACACAGGTGAGGCTCCTCAGCCTTCTTCCAATCAAAGCCCATGATCCAAAGGAGCCAGGGAGAGCAAGAGAAACCCACCTGGCTGCTCTGCAGGCTCCAGGGCAGTGCAGAGAGACTCCTGTTCACACCACATGACACAGCTGCCAACAAGCTATCTCAGGGCCCAAAGACTGTCCACAAAACTCCAAGTGCAGGAAGGACTCTCTTCCTTCACTCACTTGACAAACTCACCCACAGAGCACTTGGAACTTCTGGGCTCAGCCTTCAGGGCTAAAGAGCTAAGGTGAGTTAAGATGTCCCAGTTAGCCTGGATCCTTGCCACGATGCAGAACAAGCCCCAGCACCCACAGAACAATGGGTCGACAGTCAAGGCACCTGTGACCATCACTGGGTGTCAGGAAGAGTTTCTCAAGCCCTTCTCACACAGACATTCTCCTCTGAATGACAACTGCCAGCCAGGTGACAGAGCATTCACCTGGGAGACAAGTGTCCACAGCAGACATCATTCCTGGATAGGAATACCCTCCTAGGCTCTGGGACGAGGTGATTCACCTTGCACTTGGGTTCTCTGCTTTGGGTGCCAGAAAACTGGGTCAAAAATTCCTAGGCTTAGGCAGGCAAATTATGAGAGATTTGGGCTCTGCAAGATGCTCCAGTTTCATTCTGGAAAGACTTTCAGAAGCCTGACATCTGCTCCATGGCAAAACAGAATGTTTTCTACACTCAGAAGAATCTGTAGGATGAGAAAAGTACTGCCTGCCCAGCCATGAACACACACCAGTGTTTTTCCACCAGCTGAGAAAGCTCCCAAAAGAGATGGGCTCCCTCTCATCCTCCCCTTTGGCAGAGTCCTCCAGGTGTCAGCTGGAGCCCAAGGACAGCACTGGGAACCAGGAAGGTACTCCCTGTTTCAGAGGAGTGGGAATGAAGACCTAGCATACAGTGAGGCCCTGTGGATGCACTTGAGGTGGAGTCTGGTGTTTCCTGCTGAAAGAGCCTGTGGACAGGAGGAAAGGTGCAAATGAAGTGATGCAACATAGAGAGGGTGCCTGGTATCTCTGCAACATGCCAGAGATGTGGCACCAGGGCATATCCCTCCAGATTCCTGATTGCCAAGCATTTTTCTTCCCCTCTTCTCCTACGAGCACAGTACTATGGGGCACAGATCCACAAGTCCCAAATCTTGCAGCTTCTACAGATGAGGTCTTGGATGTTACTCTATTTCCTCCCCATGTCCAAGAGAACATTTTCAGGTTCCACATGTCAGCAAAGCTTGCTCTGATGGTCCCACTCACCGTGCAGTGTCACTACATGGTAATTCTCCACCAGGTCTTTCTGCTGTTTCCTCACAAACCATCTCACACATAGGTGCAATTTACAAGTGACCTGGGAAGGTCTGCAGGTTACAAGAATCTCTATGGCCGCCACTGAGAAAATGGGAGGGAGGTTATGGAACCAGTGCATGCTGCAATGAAAAGGTGAGGCTGGCAGAAGGTCCTGGTTTCTCATAGACACTGCGCCCTGTTGATCCCCTGCTCCTGGATGTCAGAGCTGCTGCTGTCCAGTTCCTCAGCCAGGGGCTGGAGTGGTTTTCATGCCCACTCGGCACCTCAGCCCTCAGGGGTGCAGCATCTGCACTGACTGGGATCTCTTCTCTTGAACTGCATGGAAGACTTGTGAGGCTAAGACCTCCTCAGTGAGACTTGGGATGACCTAGATCTTTGAGATCAGGGTTAATGATCTGGTCTACCTTTGAGTGATTAGGAGATCTCCTCTTTGTGACCTTCGGCTTTAAAAAGCCCTTGAAGGAAAGGGTTAACTAGCCATGTGGGCATGAGTTTTCCCTGTAGAGGATGTGAAGCCCTCTGCTCCACAGACACAGCATCACAAGAGTCACTTCCCATGAGAGGCTGCTTCATTACCTACTGCAAGCCAGCACAGAGAGCAGGACGTGAAGAATCATGGAATCACAGAATCATTCAGGTTGGAAAAGCCCTCTGAGATTATCAAGTCCAATCCTTAAACCAGCACTGCCAAGCCCACCACTAAACCATGTCACCAAGTGCCACATCCACACAGTTTTTGAATATCACCAGGGATGGTGGCTCCACCACTGTCCTGGGAAGCTGTTCCAAAGCCTGACCACGCTCTTAGTGATGAAATTTTCCCTAATATCCAACCTAAAACTCCCCTGACACAATTTAAGGCTGTTTCCTTTCGTGCTGTCACTTGTTACCTGGGAAAACCCTGAGCCCCACTTGTCTGCACCCTCCTGCTAGGACAGGGTGACCAGTGCTGCAGAGTGACCAGTTCAGCCTCTGGGACACAGCCACAGCTGAGTATCTCTCCTTTCTCCACAGCTGCCTGCAGCCCTGGCTTCAACACTTCCAAAGTTAAGAGGCAACTCAACAGGGTATGCAGGGGACCTACAAGTTGGTATCACTTCCAGTTTAATTCCTTCCATAAGGAAGTAAACAGGCACATAAATACAGAGGAAGATATCCTTCTGAGAAACACACATAAAGTAGAGCCCTTGTTTTGTTAAGGAATTTGCTACAGGAAGCAGCTCTCAGGAGACAGGAATATTTATGACTTGTGTTACAGCTCTGTCACAAAGAGAGCTGCTGGCCTTGCCCTCAGTGGCTCAAAATGGAAGTAACATTTTAAACACTGGCCTTATACTAATCAGCATGAAGCACAAACAAGAGTTCACATCACCTACTGTCTCTCTGGGTGAGTTTTGAAATAAATTCAGCAGAAAATAAATTTAAAAATGCAGAAATCATTATATGACAGATCTGGATGTGTTTCTTTACCAATGGATAAACACGGATACAATATAAACCACATTTGAAATGCACCATTCTCAATGGGAAACAAAATGGACTTCAGCTTTAGTAGAGCCTTTGTTCTTTGTTCTAGCAACTTCAGTGGAATGAAAAATTGGAAGTTTTGATTATAACTATTTTTTTAAAAGGACACTACAGGCAAGACAGTGGCTCTATGACTTGACAGAGTAGGTTACCAAATAATACATATTAAGCACATGCTGCTGCACTGTATAGAAGGTCAAAACAGCAAGAAAGCAGGAGATTTTGGTTTTTGGAGAGGTTCTCTGGTAGATGGGCTTTTGGCATTCCCAAGGCACAACAAAGTAGAGTGGCACTGAGGAAATAAAATACATTAGTTGAATGTTCCTGCTAAAGCTACAAGAAGGATATTTCAGCAGGACCTTCTCAGTTTTAAGATGAGATGAAGGGTTCTGTTCTTTAACCATTAGTTTCATGGAGAAACATCACCTGCATTTTCCATAATTTCTTTGTGAATCATAAGCATAAAACCTATTTTTAAATTCAACTTTTTTTTTTTGGACTGTACCTCTGTTCCAAGGGCTGAAATCTCTTCCTGGGGAAGAAAAGCCCCTGCTGAAGAAGCTGCTCCTTCTCCTCACAGGATGAGTTATCTCTACAACCCCTAACATCATCCCCAGCCCACTCCAGCTCAAAGGCCTCAGAGCCCCATACTAGGGAGTGCTGATCCCAGCTGATCTTGGATTGAATCCCAAAAGTGAAGCAGAAAGGCTGTCAGCTGCTTATCTGCTCCCTTTCCAAAAACATGTCTGAAAATAGAGAAACCAGTAATTTTTTCTTGATTGCACTTCCACTGTCTGCAATAAATTAATTTTTTTTTCTTTCTGATTAATCAAAGTTCACAGGAGCTAAAACAACACTTCAAAACAGACACAGTATAATGGCATTTTGGCAGCTTTCAAAAACCAACACTTAGATCTATTACTTAATGAAAGTTTAACACTGACTACCCCAGCATTTGATTTCAAAACCTTCCAGAGTCTCTGCTATCCTGAGCACCAGAACAAGTCCTATGTTAATATATTCATAATTAGATAATACCATAGGACAATCAACATGCAACTTCACCCTGGTAATGATCAATAAGGAGATGCACAAATGAGACAAGATAGTTCCCCTGGGTGTACTTTAAGCCATCTTATTTTACATTTTGGACCTTACTTGGATACACTGAGGCTTAACTGCACCCTACAAATGCCTGGCTTTTCCTCACAAGTCAGAGAAATTAGCCCAGAAATACTTTTCCAGGCACCTGCACCTAAACAAACTAATCTCAATCCAGTCACAGAAAACAAACACCATATCTGACTCAAACAGTTGAGATGCAGTTTAGAACTCTGAGGACTTGCTACACTGCTTTAGAATCTTACAGGTCTTGGCACACATTTTATTAGCAGCAATTTCAAATTCACTGGCAGATCACCGATGCAAACATTGACCTGCCACCAGTGCCTGCAGCAAGCCCCAAGAAACACCAGCTTTCCCACAATCACCTTACAAGTATTTTTTCACCTTTAATTCATAAAGTATCTGCTGTCCTTCTTCTGGGAGCTAATATTTGACTTTAGCTGCACAGTTACATAGCACAACTGCTCTGTGCTGCATTTATTAAGTAACCTCTCTGTCAAACTTGTACTTTCCACAAAGAATGAAATCAAGGATGTCTGACAAAACCTATTTTCCACAGGCTGCCGCAGACTGCGGCCATTAGTGCCAGACTCCCCTTGAGCTCCTAAAACCTGGATTTCTCTTCGCTCTCAGAGTTTCCTTCAGCCAACAATTCTGTGAGCTCCTGTCCTCACACCCTGGTATCCATGATCCCATCACATGGCACCACATCATCTGCAGTCCCTTGGTTTTCTCCCATAATGTCCCTGCCCCTTTTCTATTTTCCTATTTGCCCAATACCTTTGTGGGACATGCTGTACATGTTCAGCTGGAGATTAAATGAAGCAAAGTGTTCCCTAAGCAGATCCAAACTTTCTTTCCCTTATATATAATGAGGAGGAAGAAAAAAAAAGAGTGCATAAATACTTTTTACCTTTCCTTGATGTTCCAGGCTCTTTGCATTCTTTTCCTTTATTTGCACTGGCTGTTCCTAATGCACAAACCTTGGGTACACAGCAAAGCCTGTTTTTCCCTTTGCAGTACTCCTTGATTTGGGGACACAGTGAGGGATGGAGCAGCAGTGGGATCAACAGAGGTCTGGTTATTTAGACTTGTGCAGTCATCTGGTACTTAGTCCTGGATCAAGGGCTTTAAAGAGTTCCCCACTCGGCTCTGGCATGAAATGAGCCAACATCTGCAGGCATGGAGGAGGTAATTGCAAAATACACCCTAGGCTCAAACTTGGTGAAAGTAAAGAAGTAGGCAGGGTTGCTCACCATAGATTTTCTGAATTCCTTGGAGGTCATCCTGGGGCAGTTTGAAGTTGTGTGTTTCCATGTACTGGTAGAAAGGAGCCATGATGGCACTGGGATCGTTGGAGTGCTCCAGACCCAGCGCGTGCCCCAGCTCATGGACTGCAACCAGGAAGAGATCGTTCCCTGTGGGAGGAACACACAGCCAGCTCAGCACACAGCCCATCCCAAACTCCTCCTGCCCACAAAGCCAGAAGCAAATGCTTTGCTCTCCTACTGCACAGCTGGTCACAGTGCCAGGGTCAGCTCCTGGAGATGGTTTTAGTCCCAAAAGTCTGAACAGCCTTTAGCCATTGTTACAGAATGGGCCAGATGCTTCCATCTCCAGAGCAGGTAAAACAGGCAGTGCCTGGAGTGAAAGGATACTGACTGTAGACTCTTTTGCAGAGAATTTACAGAAAATGGCCAACAAAATGGTCACTGTGATACCACTGGCTCCTTATCTAAGTGCTGCTGGGAGAGGTGAGAGCGCGGACTATCTGCTAATCAGTGGTGGGGCGAGTGCTTTGAGTCCCTTCGGGATCCTCTGGTGACATACTCTGATCTGCCCTGGACTAACAAATCATAGAGGAGGTCTGCAGGCACCTGGCAAGGCAGGAGGAAGGACAGAGAAGACCAGGATAACACCCACTGTCCCATGTGGGCAGCCCCATCTCCTCCAGCATGGGCTCCTCAGCATACTTTTACTCTGCTGAACCCATGGAACTGTGCAGGAGCTGAGCAAAGGTAGCTCCATCCTGCTCACTCCCTCACAGGGAAAAGGCTGGGTTGGATCCCAGTGGTGGAAGACAAAAGGAAGAAGGAGGAAAGAAGGGTCAGGACTCTTCCTGACAGAAGGAAGAAGGGATTAAGAGCCCTGTCTGGTGCAGAAGCTGGGAGCAGTGCAAAGTAGGGATACCTTCAACTCTACAGGCACGCATTCCTCTTCAGTCCCACGGGCCTGGGACCCTCATCTCTTTGATCTAGTGTGGTCCCTGGATGTGCTATTCCACAAGGGCACTGGAAAGCACCCAGGCAATGCCGTGTAGGGATGAAGATGCAGCCGGGAAGAACTGATGTGAGGGTCTCCTCACGGCAGTAAAATGCCTGAGCCCTCAATTCTGCCTGAATTTGGGCTCCTCTGGTTTTGCTTTTTTTTGGGCAAGGCAGAAACCAAGAACACTTGCAGTCAGACACTGGCAATCAGTTGCCAGTGGCAGCTCAGTGGCTGCTCTGCAGCCTCTCTAAACAGCTTCCTCACACCTCCAACTGCACCTGCCTTGGAGGTACCAAAGCTCAGTTCTGTGCCAAGCTCTCCCTGAGGCAGGAGTTGCCTCACAGTGACTCACACAGAACCATCTCCACTTTTCAAATAGTCACTACTTCACTGTTACACATAAAAACAAGACAAAGCAATTTCAGGGGTCTGCATGCCTCCACAGTAGGGAGCTTTGCCAGCATCTGAAGACACCAGAGGTCAGTACCAAACAGTGCTGCCCCAGCCACACATACAACCCCAAAATGGTTAAATGTGCAAACATTTGAGTTGGAGGGTGAAAGCATCTGAATATGCAGGACATGTTAAAATACACAAATGAAATTCAAATAATTTTGAAAATTTATTGTCCAAAACCACATACAGCCTAAAATTTAGTCACATATTTATGTAAAAATTTTAGAATGTTTGCATTTTGGAAATTCAAATTGAGACCTAGTTAGCAATTTTTTCTCATCTGTTGCTGAAAAATCTGGTGTGTGCAGAACAAATCAATACAATCTCTAACAGATAGTATAAAATCCATGAAGTAGTTTTATGGTAAAGTTTGGAGGACTGATCACTCTTCACAGGTTTTCAAAAACATTCAAGCTTAGAAGATGCACCCAGATTCCAAATGGGATTCAGAGATTCAATGTCCTTTTGCAAAATTGAATGGACCTAGTCTCCTGTATCACCTAAATGCTCACGAAAGCATAATTTTCACTGCTACCACAACTACTCACATGTGGAAGTCCACACTAAAGGTCAGTACAGAGCTGACCTCATGAGACTCTGGTCATCACTCACCACAGGCTCACAGCCTGTGCCCGTGCTCAGCGACCTCTTCCCTCAGCTTCCCCTGGTGGCATTTTCCTCCTTGCTAAAGTATCTGCAGTGTTTGTGCCACCAACAGGTTTAGAACTTGTCTCTATGTAACTTTACATAAAAATCTATGGAAGTGACTTGTCTCTGTGTGCTAAACCTTTACCAGGAGCATAAGGTCAGGCACTGTCTTAAGTCAGTTTTAAATAGCTTTCAATCACTTGTTTCTGCCCAAAATAAATGCCAGCCCACTTTACAGGTGGAAAACGAATCCCACAGATTCACAGGAAGGTTGAGGCTGGAAGTCACCTCTGGAGGTTGTCTGGTCCAATGCCCAGCTCAAGCAAGGTCAAGTAAAGCAGGTTGTCATGTCAGGTTTCGAATGTCAAGTTTCTCATAATGGGAAGCCATGCATTGGGCACTCCAGAAGTGCCAGGTGGGAAGGAAGGATCATCTCCTCCTGGCACTGACCTGCTGCTCACACTCTTCCAGAGACAACCCTGGATGCTGTCAGCCTTCTGTGCTGCTGACTCATGTTCAACTTGCTGACAATCAGGAACCCCAGGTCCTTCTGTGCAAAGCTGCTTCCCAGTCCCTGGGCCACCAACAGCAGGGCTGTGCATTTCCCCTTGCTCATCTTCTTTAGGCTCCTGTCAGCCTGCTCCTCCAGCCTCTCGAGGTCTCTCAACAAGAGCATCACTGGGCAGTGCTATCAACCACTTCTCAAATTTCCTGTCATCTTCAAACTCGCTGAATGTGCACTCTGCTACATCTCTGATGTCATTTCATCAAGGTATGAGAAAGTACTCATCACATGCAACTCTTCTGACACATATCCTGAACTTCTTCATCTTGTGGTTGCTGCAGCCAAGGTGGCAACTGATCTTAACACTACCCACATTTCTTCAGCTGTCAGGTCCAGCAGATCATTGTTGTTTGTTCCTTGATCACCAGCAGGACAACCACTAAGAGTTCTGTGCTGATCAAGATGAAGGCTCATTCCTGAAGAAGTACCTCAACCACCACAGTGCTCAGGCCAACCAGCTCTTCCACTACTGAAAAGAAACACATCTTTTCCCAGTTATGCTTCGGAAATACTTGTTCCTGGAAACACAGCTGTGGTAAACAGATGCTGCTGTCCAGTTTTAAATCACCATTCTAACTGGCAGCTGTGTGTGAGGATGTCACAGAGCACAGAAATTGTTGGTTGGGAAGCTTTGTTGCAACTAGGGATAAGAAACTCTCAACTGGGCTGTCCCAGTTCTGGCACAGCCACAGCGGGCAGGTCAACAGTGGAGTGGAAAAGCTCTCCTCCTCCATGGCCAGACTACACCCGAGCCAGAGCACTGATAAACCCAGGGCAGTGCCTGGACCAGATGAAGTAGAGCTTAAGAGATTTCCTAGAAAATTAATTGACTTTCACAGAAAGCAGGACACTAAGCTCCTCTTAGTTCTCTCCATGTACCCTGATTCTCAGTGCTGTGGTTGCTTCTCATCTGCTTTTGCTGAAAGGCAGTCATGGCAGAAGCACAGACAGCTCCCTCTCCTTCCGTGCCCTGCCCTGGCCAAGAATTTCTCAACAGGGTTTAATCCCTTCATCTTTCTATTCCAGCCTCCTCCCAGACACATCTGTTCATCTTTTCCTTCCAGCATGCCCCTGTCATCTCCTTTCTCCATCCTGATGTACTCTAAGGGGGTCCCAGATCTGAAACAACTACATCATTCTCAGAGAACAAGTGAGACAGCATTTAATGGGAGGAGGAGTTGGGGAGAAAGAAGTCTTAAGACCATATCAGAAGCCCAGAGCTCCCAAAAATCCATTTCTGGATTCATCATTCTGTTTTCTCTTGAAGGGTCACTTCATATCAATATTGTTAAGCAACATGTTCCCTTTAATTTGCTAATGGTAGGAAATTCCACAGCATGGAAGAGAGCACATTCATATCCTTTTGAAAGGGTGGGCAAGGATTTGCTCTGAAGATATTGAGGTGTAAAACTGCCAATGTGATCTTTCTTCCCACTGCACTCGGCCTGGAGCTGAGAGGGCTCTCTGTGTTCTCATCCACTGCTGAGCTGGAGGAATCTGGAAAGTACCTTGTACCTCCCATATTGTTTCTGTTGACTCTTGAACATACAGAAAGGTCTCTCACCTCCCAGTTCTCCACATTTCTCATCCAAACAGCTTTCCCCACAGTGTCCACATTTTTGGAGCAAGATTCAGATGGAGAACTAACAGTCTAGCTTGATGTTTTGCTATGGAAAGAAGGTCAGGCAACAGGATACAGCTCCTTAACTTCCTGCTCAACTCACTCCCCCAAGACCAAGTAACAACAAAAACTTGCACTCAGAGTATCCCAGGCACCTGGGTAAGACAGTAGGGTTAAGAAGGATCTGTACTTGGAGGAAACAGTCCCAAGAGAAATACAACAATTTTTGCTCAATTGCACCACCTGTACAAAACAAACTGTCTGAGCTTCCTCTTTCCCAGTTCTCAGGAGGCAGCTCAATGTCCATCAGTGGGCACCAGAAAGAGGATGACCATGTAAAACTGGAGGGAGTAAGTTGGCTCACTGTGAAGTTGCTGATGTGTTTTCCTTACCAGCACAATGTTATCACCACAGAAAACGACAAATGAGGACACACCTACAGCACTATAAAAGCATCTTACATTATCATGATGTTACACCAGGTGAATATGCTGCTTACCTTACATCCAGCTCAATGGTTCTACACACCTTGAAACATAGGTTTAAGTTGAATTTTCTTAATCAAAAACAATCTGTGTTCAGGATAAACCTCATTAGCTGATGTGCTCCCAGATGAGCTAACTTATTTTAGATAAAATGCAATATAATCCCACATCAAACCCAGATCTTTGATGAAAAGACTCTCAAATTGTTTGTAACATAGTACCTTTCCCTGCAGAGCAAAGAAACACAAGGTTTTATTCCAGAGAACACTGGAGTCATAGATAAACCATTCATGTATGAACTTCCTTCTACTCTCAAACTCCATCCCACCCAATTCTTTGATTTTAATCTTCCTCTGGAAAAACCATTCAATGGGCAACAGACACCTTGAGAGAGCTTTTTTTTTGTGAAGTTGTCATTCCTTTTAACAATGAAAATCCATACCAAAATGCTTTATTTGGCTAAGTAATTCACTGAATAATTCCTGTAGGTCAGTGAAGCCACCTGCTGAAATGCCTGTCAGTTGGCAGCAGCAGTCACAGGGACTCCATTAGAGCAGTGGTACCAGTTATTGCCATCAGTGTTTATCCCTGAACACAGCTGTGCACGTAGGTAGGCTCTGGAGAGCACACAGCACTGGGGACTGCAAATCCATCACACAGCTTCTAAGACAACAGAAGCACAAATAACATTGCATATCTGATTAACAGCAGAAAAGAGACTGAATCTCTGCTCTTTGTAGTGTTAGTTTTATACTTTATGAACTGTATCACTCTGCTAACACACTTACATATTGCAGTGTACTTAGACACAATTAAAAAGACATATGGAGGTTAAATTTTGAAATTTTATTAAAGTAAGAATGATACTGAAGAAGTCAGATGATTGATTGTGTATGACAATAGAATACCTCAGGTAATTACAGAAGAGATGGTATGAACTAAACATGCCTTAAATACACTAAAATGATCCATTCCACATAGAGACAATGCTTTCCCAAGCACAACTTAGAGAAGCTTTAGGGCTACTCTAAGCTATGCCTTGGTTGTTGCATCTCCAGACCTGGTAGGTCTGACCTGCCCAACAGAAGAACTTGTGATTTGTCTGTGCTCCTCCATTCACCTCCACAACATGCTCTGCTCAATGAAAGCTATTCAATCTTCTACAGACCCTGAAGAAGGGCTGATACCTCTCTGAGTAATTCTGTGGAAAACAGCTTTTCCATCTAGAAAGGAAGAAAATACATGTTAAAAAGAAATACAGGTGTTACTTAGTTCGTAAGTATTTATTGTGACATGTAGCAATGAACATGTATGCTGCATCATAAGGAATTAATGAAAACTCTGAAAAGTGTTTAAACAACTTCCCTGGAGAAAGAAGGAGTGATCTGCAGCTTTAACAACAACTATACTACAACCTTGTTAAACTGATCCCCACAAGACCAAGGGATTGCAGAAGGACAAAGAACCACATTATGTTACCAACACGAAAGGTAATTTGCCTTTATTGCCCAAAAGGCAGCATGCAAATCAGGCCTGGCAGCTGTGCTATACACTTAACTAATAGGGCAAGCTGTGCTTCATCTGACATGCACAGAGGGCACTATGAGGACAACCTCCTGGAGAAACTCAGAGGAAAAATACAAAATAATGGTCTGGAATGGAGAGACCAAAAGTGACAGAGTGGGCAACCAGAGAGAGGGGCAGTCGTGCCATTTCAGCTAGCTCAGCAGCCTGACAGTCAGTGGAGTAAGAGTGTTCTGCTGAAAAATTGACCCCACTTTTCACAAATGTAGGTTGTAATTCCATAAACAATTTATTGTCAAATAATTAAAAATAATCCCAAAATGAAAGTTCTTATTTGCCTGTACCAGCAGGGAATTTGGTAAAACAGACAGTAAAGCAGTAAGGAAAAAAAAATCACAGAAACACAAAAAAATGTAGATATGACTTTAATTCCATCAGCCTTGAATAAAAGCTACTGTTTGTATTTTAAAAGTATTTAAATACAGCAGGGCCTACTGACAGAACTCAGTCCTGACCCAGCTGTGTGGAAACACTGGAAAGTAGTAAAAAAACCCGAGGTTTTGGCACAGTCATTGTGGACAATCCAGTCTGTGATATTTGGAATCCTTTCCTGCCCATCGGGTTAAGTGATATTTAATTCCTGTTGCTGGCAATAGAGCAAGTGTTATTCTGGAAGCTATGAGAGCAGCTCTGGGCCACAGCAAGGGTGTTCTCTAGAACAGGAGACTTTCTATATTTGTGCTCCCCTGACACAGATGTTCCTGATGAGGCTGTAAAGATTGAGTATCACTGAGACACAAGAGAGCTGGGATGGAAGAGATCTCCCCCTCAGAGTCGTATTCTTGATGGATTTGTGAAGAGAAAGCAATACTAGTCAAACTGTTTTGAAACCGTGAGCTCTCCTCCAGAAACATGAAAGAAAAAAGTAATTTAAGCAATTCCCAAGTTTGCTGTTTGAGTGTGATGTCAAAATCCAGAGTATTGGTGCCATTTTCCCTCTGATGCAACAATCCACCTCTGCCTGTGATGACCTGCAAACTCTTCTCAAGAATTCCTCCTCTATTTTTTTTATTTTCATGATGGCTTGCTGTTTTCCTCCTCCCCCCTTCAGTAAGTGGAATGCTGCAAGTTTATTAAAGACACTGCTCTGTTTTGGCTCATGTCACATCATCAGTTTCTGCTTTACAAAAGGACAGTGATAAAAAGAGACTTTTTGGCTCACCTTGATTCTCATGACCTGTTTTTTTCTTACAGTTGTTTGGGCTTTTTTCTTCCTTTTTAAGGCCGACATATCATTTTGGTCCTTACTGGCTCTTTCCTGTGAATCCCAGAGTATTTAATTCTCTGTGAAAAGAAGTAAAATACTTTACTTTGATTATTTATAAATCAGTCCAAACACCTATGTAACTATATTCATACTCTGTGTATTGAATGATTACTAACAAATGCAATGGGATAACATTTTTCACTAAAGAACACTGTAACATCCAGTGTACTGACAAGTACCATCAGGTACTTGTTACAAGTACAGTATTCTGAAAATTTGGAATTTGGAGATTAACCCTATTAATGAATTTCCGCTGTAATAAACAGCTTGCATTGCTAAGCTTTAAAATCCAGCCTGTATTGTGAAGCCACTGCTGTTTGTAGAATGACAACAAATACACCAAAATAAAGCACTACTTACAGAGAGGCTGTCCAGGGGTGGAGAGGAGAATCTGAAGACAGAAATCTTCCCTGTGTGCTGATGGGCTTCCTCTCTTCTCTTTTAGGTTGACAGGACAGGGGTGTAATCTCAAACTGTTGCTGATTTAAGTTGCCTGATTTTATTTTTTTTTTTTACTGTGGCCAGCTGTCTTGAAATCATGTATCTATATCCCTGATCAAATCTGTTCAACATTAGCAAAGGATGTGAGAGAGCTCTGGCTTAGGGGAACGAATCTCTCTCCCAGCAGCTACAGGACGAAACCATTGTTAAGTAGGTCTGTCCTAGAGATTAAACACTGAACTGATCTTCAATGCACAAAGTACCGAGCAACAGCATGACCTGGTGATGCATCATCAAAAGGCCTGAGAGAATAAATTGAAATTTTAATACAATTTATGCCCCACTTGACTTCCAACATGTATATGAAAGTCTTCCAGGTCTTCTGTTTTAAGGGACACAAGAAGTAACTTCAAAGCAGCTCTGGTTTTTGCTCTGGAAAATGTTAACGCTCATTTTCAACAACAGTGTCAAAAGCCTGAAAAATAATGATGCATTCAAAATTATATTTGTTAGAACAAAACTCTTCAGATGTGGAGATATTCTGTATCTGAGAAATCAAAGAAAGTAAATTTAAAATCGACTTAGCAGCCAAACAGCACAAAAATTACACATGCTCCCTGTTGTTACTCATTGTATTCACACTCTGTAGATTGCTCTCAGTACTTCCATAGAAAATGAACATGAGAAAAAGTGGTAAAATAAGAAAGAAATGAGATAAAGTGAAGCAAAACGCAGAGGAAACAGGAATTAATCAAGGAGAAAAAGCTGCGATTTCTGGCAATTTGCTGGGGGAAGGTACAGGGGTTAAGGTGTATTTTCTTTTCCAAGCAGGCCCTGTAAGTGGGGAGCAGAGTAGAGAGTCAACCTAGGAAAACAGATGCCAGTACAAATCTCAAAGACAAAAAGAAAGCAACAGCTGTATACTCTGCATTTGTTTTAGTTCCCTCCCTCCACATAAAATATCACAACTGTAATCAAAAAAGACAAACAGGATAAATAATGTTTAGCCAGCAATGTTTCCAAAGTGACTGGAAACACCTGGAAGTTTTTGATAATGAATAATTGCATGATTAGTCTTTACCTAGAAAAAGCCAAACCTACTGATACATCCTCTTTAATATCAGAGAATCTGTTGGATATTCTAACATACATTCCATGTTTATAGGATTCTATAATAAACATTCTATATTTATTAGTCTAGTCAATGCTCCAGAAACATTCAGGCATGAAAAAGAAAAAAAAAAAAAAAGGAACAGTTGGAGGTGATTCTTCAAAAGGATCAAACAGCTGGCAAAAAACTATTGCCTGTTGTACATGCACCTGTGAGCATCACTGGTCTTCCCTCATGAAAGACTTCAATATTAAACAGTCCTGTTTTTATAAGGGAACTAGCTGATAGAAACAGAAAATTCTATGAGCTGAATACCTTGTTATGGCTCAGCTGCCATGAGAAGTCACTACAGTTTGCTTTTAAGTTTTTGGAACTCCAATTCTGTCTGCATTCCCCCAAACAGGTTGTCAGTAAACTCCAAAATTAGCTACCCCAATTAAAATTTTCTCCTTGAGATCCTTGCTGAATATTCACATTCGTCAGCCTAGACAACATTTGGCTGTCCTGAAGAAGCTGCCCAGGCTCCTGAACATCTGCCATGTCCAGATGGTGACTCCAGGAGTGCTTGCTTTGCTGTTCAGGTAGATGTCCACTGAAACAATGCTACTCCTTATGCTAGAATCACAGGGAAAAAGCTGTCCAGTTCTCCTCTGTGGCTGACAGAATCTTCCCAAAGGTGGTGCAAGCCCTTTTCCTCCAGAGCTTCTGCAGAAGCTCCTGCACCCAATTAGCACTGAATTAAATGAAGTGATCTGTGAAATCTCATCTCCCGGACTGTTTCTGCCAGTGTCTTCCAAATTCTGGCATTATTTTTGGTTGGCTTTCTCTCAGAAGCTGAACAGGAAGCTTTCCAAAGAAGCCTCTGCAGGAACCTGCTGGGATCTCTGGGGGACACACTCACTTGGAACAATTATAAAATTTGTTTATTTGCTGTTAGCAAAGCTCAGCATTTCTTGCCAACATCTAAAAAGCTGCCACAGTGGTCATCCTACATTTACAGAGAAAACTTGGTACAGGTGTGGCAGAGAGGTGCTGAAAGGTGAAGCCTGTGATCTGTACAATGATCATATGATGTGAAGCTGAGCCACACTGGATCTGGTGTACAGAAATAACCCCTCAGCTGCGGGTGTTTCCCAAAGGAGCTGCAGTGGCTGCCCTGGGCACACTCCTCCCTAAAATGCTACATGACAACAGATGACAGGGAGGGTCTTAGAGATCAACTCTGGGCACGGTGAAAGAAAAAAATCCGGTGATCCCTGGCAGCGTATGGTCTTACCTCACTTTACTATTAAAAAGATTTAGTGGTATGGTGTTAGCAACATGCATAACAACAATGTATTTTTGCTTTTAAAACACCAGGAGGGAGATTTGCCTGGGATTATTATTAATACTCTTTGTAATGTTAAACTGGAGATAAAAATTTACTTTCTGTAATTAAACAAATGTTTGAATTGTCAGAGGTGTGTAAGAGGTGTTATATGTCATGTGGATATTTAAACTGACAGAGCTAAGTTTCAGCCACTCAGGATTCCTTTCCAATTTGTTTTTGGAGTTACATACATTCCAACTAACTATACCCTAGCTGGGATGATAAAGTTGTCAATAACCCCAGTGGATTACCACAAGGCATCTTTATAAGACAGAAGCTTTCATCAACAGGAAACACCACATTCTCTGTGTACAAATTGGAGATGGCTGTTTGCATAGAAAGATCCGCTCAAATCTTTCTTATTTTTCCTGAGGGGATGAAATTTCATATGAAATGTTTCACTTCTATCCATATAATTTGTACTGCTAGTGAAGACTGCAAAGCAGCTCTTCCATGGGATAACAGCTGCGTCCAAACACAGAGGGACTGGACCTCTGCACAAAGCTTCAGATCAGACTGGAAGAATTGCAATAAAACTATACGGGTAAGAGGGCATCAAAATATTCTAAGGATCAATGACACCAGTTTCAGCATTCTGCACTGTGACAGGAGACCTACCTTCACAACTGTGAGGCTAAGAGAGCTCCAAGGCAGATGGCTCAAATTTTCCCTTCAACTAATACACATTCTTGTGTCAGAAGCAGAGCATTTTACACTGTGATATTTTGTGGGTTGATGTGAAGATATCACTGTTACTTCAGTCTTATTTCAAAACTCAAATAATCATTGAACAGATCCTGAACGGCCAAACCAGCTCCTCTTTTGCATGTGAATAAATGAGAGCTTTGCTAATGATTTAATGGTAGGGCCCATTCCGGACTGATCAACTCTGTTGCCACAATAAAAATCCTATCTTAAGGACAAGCAAGGCCACGTTTGAAGAAACACTTCCTGTTAAACAGATGATATTGTTGCCATTAATACCTTATTTTCAATGAAAATCGACAGTGAACTGAGCAGAAAACCTCTGACCATAAAGAAACTCTTCAAGCCCTGCTAAAAGCATTTCAAATACAACATGTCAGAGGTGAGAACCTGAAGCTAGTGAGTGCTCCAGTGACAAGGAACAGTGAAACAGAAGGAAACCCCTCCCTAAAGAGGCCTGGATCATCCAGTGAGGTGGCAGAACACCTTCACAATTGCACACCAAAGATAAGGATGCAGGCTAAACCAAATTCCTCACACAACACGTCTATAATACTCTGACTACAGCCCTGTCACCCTCAAAACATCAAATTCCCCTTCTATCATCAACACTTCCCCCAGATGGAAGGGTCAAATACAACCCCATCATTCTCAACATCCTCACTGGTGACTTTTCAAAAGAGCCTGTGCAGTCGAGTCTATGCAGCACATTAATATGAAAGCAAATATACAGGTGAGAACCTCTGAAAAGGGAATCTCAATTCTTCTATCAATTCTTACACAAAGTGCACACCAGCCCCTCAAATACCAATTCATGACCTTTGAGAACACCACTCATGACAGTCACTCAGCACAGCACAGAAATACATCTTGTTTCTGAAAGAGCCACATGGATAAGAATAGCATAAAAATAGCTTTTATGAAAAGAGAGACGCTCTACTCATTATATGCATTGCTCTCAAACACCATCCTAAAAACTGCATCAAAAGAAATTCTCAAAGAAGTGATCACCTATGGCAGAACATCCTACTAAAAAATGGAAAATTTTCTGCAGAGCCATCCCTGACAGTCTTTAAGCTGACTCCCAATCTTGCTAAGCTTATCTCAGAAGGGAGTGTTTTGTGCAGAAAATGAGAACAGAAAAAGACAAGTAACACTTGTCAAAACCTTCCATTCCTCCTCCCTGTAAGGATGTTCTATCCCAGACACCAGCACTCCCATGTCTCATACATGGGCTTTCCTGGGAAGTCATATCCAATGCCTGGGCCTCCCACACTCCCACAGCTGAGCTCAAATGACCACTGAGAGCAGGCTGAAGTGGCACAGAGCACTGATACACACAAACACACCTGGCTGCAGCTCTCACAAGGTAACCACTCAGCCTCTGACTGTCACTCCGTATCCTGGAGGGAGCCCTCCAGCCACAAACCTAGGAATAAAAATTCCTAACATTTCAAGACAGCAAAATGCTGCTTCTTGGTCACACTATAACTTCCCACAGTCCCCACACCCCTCCCCTTACTCAGTCTACACCTCCTCTAGCCATTTAAGCATGCCAAGAAACATTACTTCTTTTTCCCTACAAAGACAAACATCGCATCATTTCTGCTTTCCTAGAAATTCACACTCCCTCCTTAAACCTGACAGCTCCATTTCCTGTTAAAGATGATCTGACACCGACTCACAACTCTGAGAGATTTTCCCCATTTGCAATCCATCCTGAAAGCAAGCTGTCACCTTTAGGCCAGGCTTGAAAGTGGCTTGTATGCCTGAAAGCTTTTCTGCTTTTCAAACTACACTCTTTGGTCTAATGAAAGACATCACCTCTCCATGTGTCCTTAGGCATCATGGCCACAACGCCACTGCTGTTTTAATGCAGTTTAAAAATCAAGACATATTTACAGTCCAAGTAAACTTTTAATCCTTATTAAAATATCAAAACATGACTTTGAATCCATAAAGGCTTAAAGACATATTGCTCTTCCCAAACCATTAGGACTGTCGAAATTGGAGAGATACTTTGTGAGGCCATTGTGAAATTCTGATTATCAGCCTAAACTTTTGACAAGGCATCACTATCCTCAATCAAATGTTTGAAAACAGAGGAGAAAGGGCTCATTGCCTTTAGACAGAAAGATAAAGCTATAAAATGAAGAAACTCTTCATGTTTAATAAGACTAAAACAGTTGTCCCAATCATCAGTCTCCCTTAACTAGTCAGCCAGCCCCAAACTCTGACAGGATAAGGAATTCCAGAGTGTGAGAAAACAAATATGGATAAATAAATTGACATTCAAATGTTTTCACTCTCAACTTTCTATTCACCTTTACAACTAACTTTAATTGCCCTTGGAAAGTATTTTTTGTTCATCTTTTCCCTCCCAGAGTTGTGGTTTTTCTAGCAATTAAGGCCCAAATCTTGATATATGTAAGAAGCCAGCAGATACACTCTTCTGTTCCTAAAATTCACACCATGCACAGCCACAAACAAACTAATAATATTCTTTTCCCATTTAAGATAGAATACATATTTAGAAAGCATCTGAACCACTGTATGGGAGGTTATAGCTCCACCAAGCAAATGTTTTCTAGTTGAAAGCCCGTCAGTATGTCTGCATCCAACTTAACCTTGCTGGGAAAGATGACCTGCACTCTTACCATCATGATTAGAATTTCCCAGGGTCCATGGCTCATCTGAGTCAAAGTGAGTGTCACCTCCAATTCCCGGTCCAGGAAAGTAAGCATGAGCCAGGAATCCACCTTCTCCATCAAAAGGAGAACTGTCTCCATGGAAACCAGAAGCAAAAAATATCATAATATCTGCCTCCTTTCTGTCATTTTTAATTTCATGGTAAGGGACCTCTTCAAAGGTAAGTGGTGTCACTCTCTGCCAAACATCAAAGGCCTGACGAATGGCTCTCCTTGTATCAATCTCACCAACCTTGGGGGTGTAGTTGTGTACACTGTGGGAATGAGAAAAAAAGGAATGTTTCAATTTGTAGAATACATTTGAGACTTATCATTCATTCTATAGCCACACAGTTTCAACTTCCAAAGGGAAGTTTTTTGCAGACACTACTCTGTGCATGCAAAGTTTTGCTGTTACAATAAAAGTTACCAACAGAACTACCACCCTGAAGTCTATATTTATTAACAAGGAGCAATGCTTTGGTTAATTTTGGATCAAAACCTTTCAAACCTGGGTTTAGACGGTTGAGTAAATTTTTTAAAAAATGTAAATTACTTCAGATTTTGTCTAAGGTTATGCTAAGATGGACTCCACTACATGAAAACACTCAACCACTAAAATTTATTTTGAGAAACAAACTTCCAGTAAACTACACAACCTTACTTATATGAACTGCTTCATTCTCTGAACTACTTAAAATATTTTAGAATTTATAAGAGTGATGGGTCTGTCAGTTTTGTGCATCCCAGTCCATGACAGCTAAAGATACAAAAAAGGGGAGAGTAAGGGGCATTTAACAGCACATAAGTGATCCATAATTCTAAGCCTGTTGTTAAAAATGCTGTTCATGAGGTATTTTGTGCGTGTGCATGTAATAGCCTCATGATCTATTAAACTTGACTTGGGGAATATGAAGTATCTATGTCATGGGAACAACTTTCAGTCTTTAATGAAGCTGGCTCAATTTGATATAAACACACTGTAGCATATTCAGTGGTGAATTAAGACACCCATCACTTGAAGGCACATTTACAAATACTGAAATTGGAAAGCTAAACAACTACTGGTTTGACAAGGGCAGAAGTGCAGCCATCTGCCAATCTGCTTCTCTTGCTTATCCACGTGCTTAAGAGATATTTTGTTTATATGATACCATACCACTTTCCCCTAGGGTCCAGAAAAGGTTAGAAGAAGGATCTGATTCTCAGACCCTGGCATACAGAAGGTGTCCCTTTACAATTTGAGTTAAGATAATGATTACTGGTGGAAGCTTTGAACTAGTCCCCAGAACAAGTCTCTCCTCCCAGTCCCTGAAGTCCCTCACTGTCACTTGAGGCATCCTCCTCCTTTCTCAGAATTCTTGGCAGAAGTGACAGAGGGCCCCAGTCCCTGATCCTCTTTCCCCTCACACCATCATGTCCTTTCCTACACATTCTGGCACTTTCTCCATGCTGGTCACTCACATTTCTACCTCTTCACCACCGATTTTGTCTTAATATTACCCAGATCTTCTCCTTAATGAGTACATCTCTAATTTTCACTCCTTTGCAGTCTCCTTTCCCCCTCCAAAAAATTTAAAAGGTTGTTAATTTCAACTAGAGGGTGGGTTAATTTAATTTGAAGTGGCATTCCTATTGCCAGAAACCTCCACTGCCCATCTTTCAGCAATTGTCTTTCAAAAACTTACAACCTGACTGACTCAGAACATATCTCTGAGATACAACTGCCCCCCGACACCTGTAGCTCACCCCAGCTGGCGTAACCTCAGCTGGCCTAAGTCTGGATAAAAGCAAGGGCTCTACCACAGGAGCAGAAGTAAAACCTCTGCAAAAATAAATGTTGCAAATCAGTAGAAGAAGGAAGCACCTCATCCCCAAACAGTGATGTTCCTTCTGCTTTAATGGTTTGTTAAAGGTGGCACATGATCTAAAGGCTAGAGCCTTAGATTTCTAACAGAAGAAAAAGGGCCTTTCACTAAGATTTTTCTTCCAAAATTACACAACTGATGGCTGCAATTTAGGTGCCTTTACTGATCAGTTATTTTGTAATTGATTACAGACTCTTCAGTTACTCCAGTGCTCTGACAGCATTCTCCTCCACCATATTCTGAGAATAAAAGCCTGGGTTAGACATTACAGGGAGCATCCAGTTTCAGGGTAAAAGTACTTGCAAATTCTGCATGCCAAACTAGTACAGACCATTTTTTCTCCACCAGAAAGGGGGACAGAGGGGGCTGTACCTGTAGGTTATGTGCTTCTGTCTCCACTTCTGGCCAGTGAGTGCATACCGCTTTTTCCTCCGGCTGCGACGTAGATGGGGATGATCTGGAACTCCACACCGAGGCTTCTTCATCCACCTGCAAGTAAAGGAAGAAAAAACAAAACAAACAAGCTACAGAATGAGTCTGGAAAAGAGATTCCAGAGAAGTCAGGGGATGACTGGAAGACCTCTGAGATATGGCCAGTGCTGCCCTCAAGAAGGGTTCAAGACCTCCCTCCAGGTTTATCCTCTGCACAGGGCCATGCTACCCACCTCTGTTGTCAATCCACACACCTCAGCACACCAAAACTGCTTCATTTTTCCTTGTGGAAACACAGATTCCAGATCAGGTACTCCCTATGCTTGACAAGAGCTTAATGATGATAATGCCACAAGAGACCCAAATAAAAATTGCAGGTGGGTGTGCCTTATCACCTCACCTATCACCTACTGGATCCTCTGGACATTTGGTAAAGTGGTCCTGTGCCACTGAAAAAAATCCAGTTCATAACTTACTAGGTAAAACTGAACAAGTGCAAACACAACCCTCCCAGATAATAACTAAGGCTTTCATCTGGAATGACCAGAGCAGATCCCTCCAGTCTCTGGTCACACACCAAATTCCATTAGGTTCTCCCTATAACCCCTGACTCTTGATGTTGTTCATGATGCAGGAAACTCTAGTCTCTATTACCAAGTGAACTGGAAGAGCAAGGATGCTGTCCCCAGCATAGAGATCCAGGCAGTATTATCAGAGAAGTCCCCTCTCCTTCCCTACCTCCTTGACCTCCGGCCTAGACAGATCATCTGTTTCTTTCTTACAGCACCTTGGAGCAAACTGGCAAGAGGTTGCCCAAAGAGGTGGCAGAATCTCTATCCTTACAGATATTCAAAACCCAACTGGAAATGGTCCTGAGCAACCTGCTCCAGATGTCCCTGTTTTAGCAGAGGGTTGGAGGAGACGAACTCAAGACGTTCCTTTCAACCTCAATGATTCTCTGACAGAGAGTCAATGACAAATAGAATGCTCCTCAAAATACACTTGCTCATGTGGGCATGCTCCAGAGAAGCTAGAAGTGGCTTATGGAGGAAAAAAAATCTGCCCATCACTGCATGTGGCAGCTGGGGAAGGAGACAGAGACTGAGGAACTACAGGTACTGGTCCCCAGTCACATCCTTTAAGATTTTGCAGTGCATCCCAGGACAGGAAAGCAGAGCCCAGGAATAAGGCAAGCAGTCTCTGACCACAGCCTCCTCCTAAGCAGATTGGCACTGCCTTGGCCACTGGAATTCTTCAAGCATTTCATGCATTTGATCCACTCACTCTGATTGCAAAGGCAAACGAGACAAAGCCCTTAAGAACACTTTGTAGGACATGCCACTGCCTCTCTAAACACAAGAAAAGCATTCTAGCTAGTCCTGGCCCATTTCTCACAGGACACCAAATTCTCTTCTTCCTCTTCAGTAAATATTCTCCCACATCCTTGGCCACCCAGGGGACAACTTTTGGCCTTCAAAATGTAGACATTCCTTCATCAACTGCAGCCAGCCAACGGCAAGTAGTCCCTGCTTGTGCCTAAACAATGAACATGTTATTCACCAAAAAATATTAGCTCCAGACCCTCAGGAAGGGAGAGTCTCCCATCAGCAGTAGATAATTTACAAGACTTTTTGCCAGGACACCTTTTTAAACTAAAACCAATGAGACAGACAGAAATTGTGCCTCACCAGAAAACTCTTTCAGAACACAAACACCTGCTCCCAGTTCAGGCAGTCATGCAGCCCTTTCCTGATTCCACTTCCTATACGTAATTCTGGTTGCTTCTTATGAATTTCAGTGCAGTCATCTGTCATCATCTCCCCACCAACAACAGAGCAAATTAGATCTGTTATGCACATTGCATTGTACCTGACAAGAACCCAAGCTGTGTATACAGAGCCAGCATAGATCTTCCCCACTTACATCACCTCACATTTATCAGCACTGCACATCTTTCAGAAATCCAGGCAACCTGTGGAAATCGGATCTGTCTTGCCCACACAACTGCTGCCACCTTTAAAGAAAAGCAGTACATCTAAGACTTGCTTTTAGAAATATCAATTCAACCTGAACATACAGTGTTTTTCTAAGTATCCTTTATTTGTGCTCTTTTGCATTGCTTCTAGCACTTTCCTAGAGAAACCTCAAGCTTACTGTCACCTGTACTCTCCCACATATTTCCCGAGTTTTCAGGGCTTTTTTCAGTTCCACTCATGTTACGATACAATGTTTTTATCATAACCTTACACAAGGCATAGTGTGAATCAGGTTTTCAACTTCTGAGCTTCATGGGAACTCCAGTACTCTGAACATCACCATCATCAGGCCCTGACTACAGTCAGAAAAGAACCTTCTGTTTTATCCTTACTAATATCATCTAGAAGACAAAAAATTGACAGAGCAGTACTACCAAACCAGCGTGCATGTGTGGACAAGTTACTGGGCTGTCCAGGGCAGGGCTGACACACCAGCAGGACCTCACACCTCAGCATCTGTTTCCTGTAAGAACACCTTGCCAAGTTCACAACACTTGCCCTATGCCCAGCTGGCCACAGGAATTCACCCCCACACAGCTCAGCCCATTGTTATTAAAGCCAGAACTGCAAAGAGATCCCACAGAAAGAGAATTCCCTCCAACAGCCAAATTCCCTGCCCTTTTGCCAGCTCCATGTACAGGCACAGGGCATGGGGCTGTTCCAGAGGAAGCTGCAATACTGACACCTGGGGCTTCAAGAACTTCTTGAGCCAAACTCCCAAGGCAGAGCTGCTGATACTCATGCTGCCCATGGCCCCTAAGTCCTCTTTATATAATTTTTAAACTATATAAAAACCCCATTTCACTTAGGCCTGTCTGGACCCCCATATTCTATCACAGTTTGTCCCAGAGCTCAGCTACTGCCTGTCTGAAGCCAAGTAACAGAGCCCAGCTACCTGGCTGGAGCTCAGCAGTATCCAAGCTGTCATCAGCATGAGCTAATGCCAAGCTGAGAATGTTTATCTGGATCAGTTCTCTGATTCCAAGACCTTGGGAAGTAAGGGTCCTGCTCTAATCATAGGGACCATGGCACAAACCCAGCCATCTCTCCTCCTCTCAGCAGGGTAGGTCTGTGGCAAAATATCCATAAAGATGTAGCTTGCTGTTGTTAATCACCTGTAGCTGAGCTTTATGACGTCATTCTCTACTGAGCAGTTTGGATAACCCCCTCTGTGTTCCAGGGGAAATCATAACATCAGAAACAACAAAAAACAATTACTTGAAGTAAGATTCTGATACTTATGGTTGATTCTCCCCTCCTTAATTTTTAAATGGGAACACCAGTAACATTGGATCATCAAAATTTATACTTGAGGCACAGACTATTGCACTCCTCCAGCTACTTGGCATCAAAAAATAAGCAATTTCCAAAAGCAGTTGTAGCTGCCAGGGCTGGGATGGTTCTTGCCCTCGGCTGCCAGGGCAAGCCCGCATATGCATTCCAAGTAGGAACTCCTGGGCACCTCGAGGCAGGACTCAGCTACAAGGTCTTTAAATGCAGCAATGCCTAACGATTAGGCAGACAGCTCTTTTGTGAGATTCATCTTCACTTGCAGACCTTCTTAGCTAGCTAGGAATGAGATCTTGGGATCACTGCAGATGTTCCAAAGATAACTTTATTTCTTCAAAGGGTTCCACTAGCAAAATCCGAATACATAGCATAACAAGGGGGTTTTACAGGGCTAAGGAGGATTGACAACTAGTCTGTAAAATCATAAGTTGAAAACTATCCAATTGCTTTAAGATTTTATGTAAGAAAAAGACTGATCATCTATAAAATTAAAGTCCGATAGAAATTCTAAAAGATAATAGAGGTTCTGAAGTGGGGTAAACATTCCTCTAACATGAGTCATTCTAAGAAAGGATTTCTTATCTCAGGAGATGAGATTCCAGGGGGTCCCTTCAGGGATAACTGCATCATCCAGAAGCAGTGACATCCAGTTCTCGCCCAAACACAGCTGCTTTCCCCAGCTCAGGCTCCAGGGCCTTCACAAGGCTCTCCTAAAAAGAGGAAGCTGTAACTCTCAATCCCCTACTCTAGACCAGGTGGCAGTGGTAACTTTAAACACCTGTGGTGCACCCCAAGGTGAGAGACCTGCACAACAGGCTCAAGACAAAGCACAAGACACTTCCAACACAAGGAAGATAATTTCTTGGTTCCTTCCAAGGCCATGTGATTGGCCATGACAAAGACAAATCACCACTTCAGTTCAGCTCCAGGACTATATCCTTGCCCAGCTGCTCAGCAAAACCACAATTCAGCCCACCAGCTGCACAAAGACACAAAATTTGCTGAGGTATCATCAGTTGCAGGGTCTGAGGAGGCTGTTTAATGTATTCTCCCTGCTCTCTTTACAGGAAACAACATATCCTCTGCTGAATGGATCCCCACCCAACCCTCCTTTTGGGTACCAAAAAAGCATCACCAGTGGTGGTGTTTCTTTCCATCTAGCACTAGCAGCACCTGCATGGTGGCTTCCACATGCTTGGATACCAAACAAGCTCCGAATTTGAGGGTATGTGGGAAAGGAGATGAGAAGTTTTAGGCTTCCATAGTAAATGCAAATAACTCTGATTCTTAAAGTCACTTTAAAGAGACAGAACTTACGACACTGACAGAAGCGACAGAAAAATTCCTAATTGCAATCTCAAAGCTCCTATCACAGACTGAAACAACGGCTTAGTAAATGCTTGAGTAATTCAGAGCCCTTGGAGGCAACCTGCCTTGCCAGCTCTCTTCCTTCTGCTCAGCTTTCAGAGCCAGGTCTGAGGAAGTAACAGCCCAACACAGCCCAGACAGATGCCCTTCCAGCTCAAACGACAGGCTCACTGCTAACAGCAATCTGGACCTCTTTTTCCATTCATGAAAATTTTAGGCAAATTCCACCCTGCCATATATGGACCCACTGACTCAGGACAGATGGAGGCAGAGCAACACAACATGCCTCTGAAGCACACCAGTGCTTGGCTGCAGCTGAGGTCTCAAGCTTTTGGAGACTTCAGTTTCAGAAGAGTGACCCATCCAGGTTTTTCAATCATCAGCCTTTGGGTATTTATGCACTGATCAAGCCCTGCCCATAAAGACAAACCCACTAAAATGTGAGCAACACCTTTGTTTCCTTCAGGAAAACTTTTCCTAACTAAAGCAGGGATTCCCACATGCAGTTTGCTCCCTTTCCTTATCACCCACTAGGCAGCAGAAGCAGCTCCTTAACTTTCCAAACTAGCACCCCAATATCACAGCCTCTTCTTTCCCCATCCCCTTCCAAATCATCACCATCCCAAATCCAAGCTTCTACACACCAACTGCAGACACAGAGCCTTGCTTGATGGCTGTTTTGGCATTCACCTACAAACCATGTTATTAATGGCAGAGAGATCTCAGATGGAAAATCCCCCCCTTTAAAAAGCATTTTGCTTTCAACTCATTTTAAAAGCAAACAGGATTTTCTCTGTCCCTCAATGGACAACAAGGGGCTTTTCCTGTGATCTACAGGAGAGAACGCTACGTTCACTGGAGAGGTAGTCCCAGCCCAGGATGATCCTCTCCTGTCCAATACACTAATTTCTTCTATCTCTCCCTCTTCTTGCAGTCTAGAAGGCATAAAACCAAACCCCTTAGTTCTTTACATTATTTGGTTACTTTATGGACCTTTCTTTTGTGCTACTATGTCCCTTTTGCCAGCAGTGTGCCCTACAAGCAGAGATGAAAAGCCCGGCAGAGCATGCCCTGAAAGGGTCTGCTAATGTAGCAAGGGCAAGAAACAATCAGGCAGGGCCTAAGCTTCCTCTTTTTGCTCACCATGAGATGCTTTTTTCCCCAGAAAACCTTAGGAAGACATTTTCTGCATTCTGCTTTAGTTAGCAGATGCTCCCCAGACCAATAGCAGATGGATCCAGCCACTACACAAGCAAACAAGGAGCCACTTCCAAACCACCCTTTGCAGCCCATATTGAAGAGAAGGCTAAAAAACAAAGTCCCTCCAGCACCAGTGATTTACACCAATGTTTCTGAGCTAACTCTGATCACAAACAACACATGGTCAACATAGAGCAGAGAACATCCAATGTCCAACAAATGGCAACTATGGGCAGCTAAGTAGCCTTGACTACTGTCATCAGACTACAACAACTCACTTCAGTTCAAACTGTGGATCTCCACAAACAGCATCTATGGAGATACACAAATCCAAGTAATTAAGAAATAGATTAGAAGCAATTTCTGGAGCCAGAATTTTAACCTAAATTCAGACAGAGATGGAAATAAATTAAACCCTTGATGTCCTCCACTTTCAGAAACTCACAAGATTCACACTTTGACTGTGCACCAGCAGTGGGGATCTGTGTTCAAAGGACAACAGTCCAAGAGCTTCTCCTCATACTCACAAAAAATACTGTTGGCAAAAAGTGGAATTGTCCATAGCTTTTTAGCTTTTTGTTAGAGACACCCTTTCATAATCAAGACTTCTTTGGTACCGTCAGTCAGGCAAATCTATCCCTTTTGAGGACTTCTTGCACCTGGAATAATTACCCAGGAAATATGACAATGCATTAAGAAAGAGAAAGGCAAAAGCAGCCTAGATTAATCTTACTCAATAGTTGTCTGGTCCAATACTCCTGTTACTGGGATTCCATAAAACTGTTGCATAGTGGCAACTGCAGACTGCACAGCTTTTCCTGACTGAAAGGGAGACATTTGGCTGTCAGATGGAAGTAAGTAGCCATAAGTTTTTAACCAACCCTGAAAAAGAAAGAAACAGATGGTAAGATGCCACAGTAAGTCTTCAACATAACAGTTCAGAATATTTCCTCAAAAGAAAAAGTGACAAACTAGCCTAAAAAATTCAGCCATCTCTTTGGTTTTTTTTTTTTTTTTTTTTTTTTTTTTTTTTTTTTTTTGTTGTTGTTGTTGTTGTTGTTGTTGTTGTTGTTGTTGTTAGGTTTGGTAACATCAGCTGATTCCTAGGAAGGGATGAAGACCCAGCTTAGGATCACCTGTCCTGACATGACAAGGCAGACCTGCCACTTAAAAGGAGTATCATCCATACTGAGCAACTGGGGCAGACTTAGGTCTTTGGAGCACCAGAAATGCCCAAGAAGCTTGTTCTTGTTGCAGCGATTTCCTGTGCACCCTGTCTCCTTGCCATCATGAGACTCCTCAGTCTCCACAGCAGCAAGCTCCAAAGAACCCACTGTCCACTACTGTCTCTGGGCCATCATTCCAAGGAAACAGCTTAACAGCTCTGAGAAATCCCTGAAAACACAAGTTCAGCTTTGCACTTGTGCAATGAGCACAGCAGTAATTCTAAAAAACCCCAAATGAACCAAAACAAACAAACAACACCAAAACCCCCAAAGAACTGAAAACACATAAAGAAAATTGAACCAAAAAAAAAACCACACTCAGAAAATCTGAAGACCCTGATTAGGTGGGTGTTTCCTCAACCAATAGCTAATACCAGGAAACTGCCAGAACAGGAAAATAGCCAACTCGCCTCAAGGAGTTCTGTCCCTTTTTCCTGCCTCCACCCTAAAATGCAGCCTTAGATAAAACTGCATATTAAACTTGTCAAAATGCTAAGGACAGCATTTTCAAAAATATACAATTATTCAGGACAATTTTCCTCTCCTCTTTTCCCCTCCCTCGCTTTGATACGAGGAGAAACCAGAATATTAAGTAATAATAAGAGAATAAAAACTTGTTTTCATAAACTTTTTCCTGTAGCTTTTCATGCACACCCCCCAGTGCTTCACTCTTCATGTTGATTCAATTCTTAGACCAGGATTATTATGAGACCAGCATATATCCCATAAGCTCTTTCCCAATCCATCTGACCCACAGGACAATCCTCACCACTGATAAATCATCTGCATGACCTGTTCTCCCACTGACAGCATGATGTCTCAGCGAAGGGGGAGAGAAAATACTTGTTCTCTCTTGACATAGCACAGCAGCTATGAGCAGGAAAGGGGCTCAAGTCAGGAGAAGCACAAGTGGGAGAACAATCTTTGGTTTTTTGTGGCAACAAGAAGATGTCAGAAGCCATCAGGGAGAGAGAAAGGCCTTGCTTTCAAAGCAGGAGAAAGAATCATAGAAGGGTTGGAAGCCCATCTCATTCCACTCCCCTGCCATGGGCAGGGACATCTTCCACTATCTAGTTGGTTGCTCCAATCTGGTCTGGGACACTTCCAGGGATCATGGGGCACCCACAGCTTCTCTGGGCACCCTATGCCAGAGCCTCCCCACCCTCACAGTGAAGAATTTCTCCTCAATATTCCATTTAACCTTGCCCTTTGGCAGTGGGAAGCCATTCTCCTTGTCCTGTCACTCCAGGCCCTTGCCCCCAGTCCCTCTCCAGCTCTCTTGGAGCCCACTCGACTGGCAAGGGCTCTGAGGTCTCTCTGGAGCCTTCTCTTCTTCAGCCAGCTCTACCAGCCTGGCTCAGAGCAGCGGAGCTCCAGCCCTCAGAGCATCTCCGTGGCCTCCTCTGGCCTTGTGCCAGCCGCTGCTCGTCGGTCTCATGTTGGGAGCCCCAGAGGCAGGGGCAGTGCCCCGGACGGGGTAGGGAAGCAACACGAGAGCGTGGACTGGGCATGCCAAAGTTCACCGAGGGCACACACAGCGCTGCTAAACACGGACATCACCAATGGCTCCAGGCAAAGCCAAGCTGCAAAACCGCTCAGGACCATTTGTTACACCTGCTTTGGTCCCTGACAAGCACAACAATGCTGGGACACTCCTTTATAACCAACATTAGCTGCCATCGAGCAGCGAGGGCAGAGTAACTAAAACATGTCGGAGCGGGGCTGCCCTCACGTACTCCCCTCCCTCCCGGCCGCACTCGGAGACGGGAATGGGGCACCCCACCACGGCCACACGGCCACTCCGAGAAGCTGCCCCCGGACCCTCATGCTTATGATCACACAGGAGGGGCACGGCTGCTTCCTCGCCGGTCCCAAGCTGCCGAGGCGCCCTGCCGCCGAGGCGCGGGCGGAGGAACTGTGCCGTACCTGAGTTCAGTCCGGCCCTGCGGGAGATGATGGAAGGCTACTGGCGGAGGGGAAGGAACCGCTGCCCGCCTGGCTTTACGGCCCACCCCGAGACACCCAGCGCACGTCGCGGCCCCAGGACGCCGGTGGCAGCCGCGGCCCCGCCCGGCCCCGCTCGCGGACCTACCCGTCCGGTGCTGGTGTCAGCGGCGGCGCGGAGCAGCGCGCAGAGCAGCGGCAGCAGCGGCCCCGCCGTGCCCAGCGCTCGGGGCGGGCAGCGCGCCATGGCCCCGGCGGGGCCCGGCCCGGCTCGGCACCCGCGGGGTTCCGAGCGCTCCGGCCCGGAGCCGCGGCTGCGGCTGCGCGGCCACCCGGAAGGGGAAGGGGGAAGGGGGAAGGGACCGGGGAAAGAGGAAAGGGAAGGTGGAATCCGCCGATTCCTCTGCCGGGCGGTCTGGGGCTGCCCCGCGGGGAGTGCGGCCGCGGGTCGCCGTGACCGGTCGGCGTGTTGCAAAGTTTTCTTAAAAAAAGCTGTTCTTCGGGGTGACCGTCTCCGGAGAGAATGTGATGTCAGCTGCCGGTAGGCGACAGCAGGACAGTTGGAGGGGCAGTCAGCAGGGACATTCCTCAGAGAATGAGGGCTATGTCGTGCACAAATTTACTAGCTCTAGGTTGTGGAAGGCCATCCATGTATCAGAGGCCATGCTGTGTATCAGAGGTACCTGGCGGCGGATCAAGCTCAACCACGAACTTCACCAGTCTCTCTCCTTTCCTTTGCACCCCATTTCGCAGGACACTTCCAGCACATCAGGATCAGCAGGACTCCCCCCGGCACGTGCACAGCCAGCCCCACAGGCTGCGGGAGCCTTTCCCTCCTGCCAGGCCAGATCATAGCGCCCTGCTGTTCCCCGGCAATTCAGACTGCTGGCAGGGAGGGTACTGCTCGCTGCAGGCAGCCAGTTCTGCTCCTGAGCACCTTGGCACCTTGGAGCCTCTTCTTAGCCAGGTAAGCACTGGAAAGTACCAGCAGACAGAAGATGTTTGCTCTGCTGCTTCAGCCCTGCAAGTTCACTCTGGGTTCTGGTCTGAGTTTTCTTCTTTTTTTCTCGTCCTATTCTAGATAGGAATGACAAACCCAGGTTCCACTTGGGGCATGCTGTGTAACCAGAGGGGCTGTAAGGATGGAAGCAGGCAGCGCTCCATTCTTCTGTCCCCTGTGACCATCAGCCCCTGCCAAGACTTTGGGCAGAGATCTCCTTCCTCCCACTCCCACTGAGCTCCTGCAGTTCTCTATAAACTCCAGTGCATTTCTCTGCAGGGACATCCCCATGCTCTCAACAGCAGAGTCAATGCCAGCTGACATGGAACTACCAGATCATTCGCAGAATCCTTACTGTGACCCCAATGCACTGGAAGGATGAATTGGTCTTTGTTTTCAAAATGAGAGAACTACAGATGTTAGCGTTGAAACACATAATCACAGGGTGATTATATGCAGGTGCTTTTATTGAAGAGCTCTGGGAATCAGGGGTACAAACCCAAATCTGACTCCCACATGGATTCGAGATGGACATTTTTTTATACTCTTTTTGTTATATAACTATATATTAATTATTAAACCCCTATTGTTCTACTGTATATATTGATCTTATCCAAGCATGTATTCTTGTAATTTTCATCAGGACCTCCAAGCATCCTTTCTTATGATTCTTGTTACGATTACATTGTTTCTCATTATTCTTATTACAATTAAGCAATAATTATATTCAATTACCAAACAATCATTGCATTTAACAATCATATCGTTTATTGACTATCAACTTATCGTTTATCAATTATTGTTTATTAACTGCAGGTGCAGTTTCACATCATCTAATAAAGACAAAGCTCAACATTCATTCCCAGTGCCTAGTTCTTTTTCCCAGGCCTACCAGACCCAACCTTTCTTTCCACCCTCTGAATCTGTTGTATACAATTCCCATGATTTTAGAAACATTTTAACCCTATGCTAATGGAGGTCTGGATAAACCTTCCTGGGGTTGTGACTGTAATTCATTTCTTACCAGCAAGGAAAGACTGCGCTGTGTGGAGGCTCTTAACAGCATAACTCTGGTACTAAGCACAAGCACCCTTTTTCCCCTCTTCCCTGTCCCCTGCGGACACTGGACATCAAAAGAAAGCTCAGGAGTCTGGGTGTTAGAACATATCCTATATTTACATGCTGAAGAAAAACAAGAAAGAAGGAAAAAACAATTGCAGAGAAAAGAAAAATCCTCTCTGGCTCAGGTGGCTGCAACTGACAAAGAGCCTCTCAGCTCTCCTCAGAGCTCCAGCAGAAGAGCCAGCCATGGCCCCACAGACAGGACTGTTTCTTCTATGCCCTGCAAAATTGATCTTGTAGCTTCTGCAAGACAGAGCCCGAAGCTCTCTCTACTGTCCGCAGGAGAAAGGCAGTTTCCAGAGCCTGGCTCCTGATGGCAGGGCTCATGTCCTCTGCCTTGTCTTCAAGGGCTGCAAGAGAGAGGAACAGAGCCACGGCCAGATCCCGCAGCTGCGGGGACCCGAGGGGACGCCCACGCCGGCGCCATGCCAGGCGGTTCTGGCCGTGGCCACGAGGGAGCAAGGGGATCAGCCCGAAGCTACCGGGCACTATTGCCCCACTGGCCCCGAAATCTCCGTGGCTGCTCTGGCCGCGGCAGCCCTGGTCCGCACAGGGAGCGGAGCCCTCGGCAGCCGGGGCAGGGATTGCAGCTGCCCCCGGCTGGCGGGGCTGGCAGCCCGCTGCCCTGACTCACCCTGACAGATGCGCCGGAGCTGTCGCTTGTGTCCCCTGAGGTGCTGCCCGGCCATCCCTGAGAACACAGAGCCTGTCATGGCCCGAGCGGCACAGCTCGCTGCCCGCGGCGCTGCCAGCCCTGCGGCCACTCGCCCTCCTGGCCCGGCAGGGCTCAGCCCGGCCCTTGCCGCACGCTGCCGCCCCAGGGCACGGCCCTGAGGGCAGCCGGGGCTCCGCGGCGCCGGGCCCGGATGGCAGAAGCTGCCGGGGCTGGGGCCGAGCTGCGCCGGGCCGGGACAAGGCGGGGAGGGGACGGAGCCCGGGCTCGTGGCTTACCCAGGAACCTGATGGCCGCCTGTCGCAGGGACTCCTGCGGGCTGTCCAGGTACGGCAGCGCCTGGCGCACGTGCTCGGCCGCTCGGCTCCTGTCCTCTGCCAGCTGCGGAGAGCGCCAGGGGCTGCAGTTGGTGCAGGCTCAGCCCCTCGGCCGGGCGCTGCGTGCGGCCAGCGCCGGCCTCCCCTGCCCGCACAGCCCTGAGGCGCGGCCAGCAGCCGCTGGGCCGGGCTCTGCAGGGGCACAGGGCCGGCTGTGCCCGGGGAGCCGCTGTGCCGCCCCACCGCACAGCCCAGCCGGGCCGGGGCTCCATCGGCACCCGGCTCGGGGCCGCAGGAGCCGGGAGCAGAGCCCGCGCTGAAAGGGGTTGAGCAATAGTTAACTCAGGTATGTATGAGTTAAGTATTAAGAGTCAGCAAATATTAATCAGAAGCCTAAGAAGGAATATGTGCTGTAACCATTTTATGATAATAGAAACAGAACACACCTTGTGAAAATAAAGAGGAGGAAAGCCTGTTGAAAATGCTGAACCAGCCAATAAAGGAGTGCGCATGCTTCGGAAAGAAAGGTGAAAAGGGCAGACGGGATAAGACTGCCAGCCTTCATCAGAAGGACGCCTGAGGAAGAGTCAGAGCCTTCCTCAGTGGGAACACCAGAGGACACTGTGCCTGTGCAGAATGTATGCTAATGATAGAAATTCCGAGAATTGATTTCTGTAACTACCCCTAACCAAGGAATGTCACGAATATGCATGAAATGTAACCGTATATTGTGCTGTGCAAAGTGCTGCGTGTGTGTGTTAGGTGGAGCGATCCCCCACCTACCCGGTGCCCACTAAAGCAAGTACCCACCTCACTGACTTGGTCTCTGAGGTGACTCTTGGCTCAGTGTTGGAGCAAATCAGTTCTTACATCAAAATGTTAAAACTTAGCAGTATCTATGAACTAAAACACAGCATCTGGTTCTGGGAAAACAAACACCCTACTTTTCCTTCCTTCAACCTTTTTATTTCTGGACAAGTTTGTTTTCTCTATTGCTTGATTAGGTACCACACTGCAATTATTAATGTGATACAGTATAAGCACTTTGTTCTTTAAAACTCCTAGTAAGTAACAATGAATTATAGCAGGGGGTGAGACGGGTGTAGACTTTGACCACATAGTTTCAAATCACTGAGCACGGTATGCATAACTTATGCTGACACCAGCAGTTGTTTAACCGGTTTTTGAGACTTCTTCCCTGGACTAGAAGGAACCAGCAAGAAAGAATCGGGCGCCTCCCCCCTGCTTCGACCACCAGAAGACAGACTACGACCCCCCAGCAACCGGCCGTGCAGACGCAGAGTACTCCAAGGAAGGACACGTCAGCTGGAATAGAACTGCATAAAAGACCATGGGGGGGAGAGGGAACTGCGCGCCGTCAGTGGAGCAAAGGCTCCCGGCCGCCCTGTTTGCTTACTGTCGCTTGCTCTAATAAATTTAATTGATTAGGACTGACTTGATTCGGTTTTTAGTCTATAACAATTAATACAAACCAAATCCCACTTAGTGTCAGTATCACAACTGCCAAATGTAGCTTATATTGGAAAAGCCTGTGGCAGCTGGGGACCATCCAAGCAAGTTTTCTCACCAGTGATTCTCTCAATCCCTCTTTATTTGTTCTAGGACATTATGTGCCTTTTCTATATTGTGATGGACATTGATAAAAAAAGTCTTCTGACTTTTCTTCTTAGCTATTTATTCAATTTGTGTTGGAGAAAAGTTGATGGGTAGGCTTTGTCACACAGCTTCTGGTAGGTGATAGTTGGGATCACATCCTGCTCTGTTAGTAAAGTTACGAATGCCTACTTTTGAGTGGTTGGCAAGCTGCATATGTTACCTACTGTTGTCACAGGGGTTCTGAAACACATACATTCTTGTCTTATCAATACTGGGATAGATTTAAGATCGTTGTTGGAGTACATTTCAATGTGACAGACCCCTTGTTCTGGGCTTTCAGAGGGTTACTTTCACACTGTCTTGAGGGGTGGTTCATGGTGATAGGAGGATATCCCATGGTAATTTATGCCAGGAACTGTCACTGTTTTCTACCCTAGGCCTCCCACAGCTTGGGGAATGTCAGGAGAGGTATAAACTCCAGGATCCCAGGATCCCACAGAGGGTGGGGCCGGGGCTGCCTCTTCCCTTCCGGTGGAGGGGATTGGAGGAGTGGCCGTGGGGGTGTTGAGGGGTGTGTGTTTATCTAGCCGGGGGTATTGCTGTGTTGTAACTTGGTGCTAGAATCATGTCTTCCTGCCTTCAGCATTTCTGCTGGCTGCCAGTGAGTAACACTGTGATCCATTGCTGCTTGATCCGATCTGCCTGCCCTCTCTGTTTCCTTCCCGCTGCCAGTGATGGTGCTGGGGCTTGTTGCTGCCCGTGAATTTACAAAAGGAGCAATCTCCCCTCTGCCCCTGACCCGAGACCCCATCACACCTGGGGAGGGTGCCGGGCTCGCATTGGAGCGCCCCCTACTGGCCACGGGGAGTCATGGCCCCGCCTCACTGGGGCCTGCCCGCGCCCTCTGCCGGCTGTGGCTGTAACAACACCAAACGGGAAAGTGGTGCTTGATGGGTGGAAAACTCCTTTTATTATTTTCTCTTGTTGTTTGTCATTGGTTCTGTTTGATATATAGTAGAGAATTGTTATTACTTTTCCTTTATTTTTGCCTACAAACACTGTAATTTTGAAGTTATATTTACTTATAACTTTACCTAGGGAGGGGGTCATCTTTTCCATTCCAGGAAGGTTCCTGCTTTCCTTGGCAGACATGTTTTTTAAAACCAAGACTATTACTGGCGCCCAGTGTATAGCACAAGGGCATCTAGAGGAGATGGTGAGAAAATAATAACCATTCTTGGGTAACCCGTTTGTGTACAGGATAAAGAACTTTGTTAAGTGGCACCTTGTGGTCCCGCTCACCCTGATTTGGTTGGCACATGATTGTGGCTACATTTTTCCAATTTTCAGCTCCTTCTTGAAACATGTGTCCTGTTACTAAGAGCATTGTTCTGTTGTTGTCCATTTTGTAGAAGGGGTGAACAAAGTGAGGAATTCAATGCTTGTAAACTTCTTCTGGAATGTGGGCACATGGCTGTATAACTATCATGGACTAAGTTCACGTCTTTGGGATTTCTTTACTAATGGTACCTATTGTGATGAAGCAAGACAGTGGGCAGTTTTCTCCCAGCCATTCACTCACTTCTTTGGGCCTAACTCAACAGCTTTTGGAGAGTTTAAATTTCACCTAGAAGCTAAAGAGATCATATATTTGTTTATGCTTTTGCTGTGTGTATTCAGCAAGGTCCATTCACCATTCCAAGACGGGGTGCGGATACCTTGGTAGCTACCTTAAAACCTGGCACAGAGGTCAGGGACATGGTGCAGTAGCACCGCTTGCAGTCAGAGGGAAAGGCTGATGGTGCAGCAGTGGAACGCATGGACATTGCAACCATCCGGGTTCCAACTCATCCACAAGGGCAGCCACAGCCAGTAGCAGTCACCCCGTTGCAGAGGAGGAAGTACAAAACCAAACTGATGCACCCAGTGAATTATGATGGGGAACCAAGGCCCTTACAACCAGCAGAGGAACTAGAGCCCAATATCCTCCCTGAGTCCCTGTTCTTTGACAGTCTCTGCAGTCTGTGGAAGGACATTGCATGGCATGAGGCTTTTTCAACCTGGTTGATTCAAGTTTGGGACCTTATTGGTACAGGTGTGCAACCTGATAATGACCCTGACAAGGTCAGGTGCACAGCACAAATGTGGTGGAGCCTTGCACAGCAGGGGCCATCTGAATACTCCAGCTTCATGGGAACAATGCATTTTGAGGACAACCAAAAGACAGTGAGTTCTGTAGCAAGCAAATTCAGGAATTTTGAGTCCATGATCCATGGCCTGATGCACACTCATGTCTCTGCTGTGGTTGAGTCTCAAGGATGAACAGGAAAAATTCAGAGAGAAGATGAGGAAGGAGATGAGGAAATACAGTTCCTATGTGCTGCCAATGCAAACCAGAGGTCCCAATGTCAGAGCCCAACATCCCTCAGCTAGGGAGAGGGAGTACATCTCACGAGCTGACCTGTGGTTTTTCCTGTGGGAACACAGGGAAGACGTGAGAAGGTGGAATGGAAAACCCATCTCTGTCCTAGCAGCATGGGCATGCAAGCTGAAAGAGGAAACTACTAAGGGAGCAAGTTCTACCAAAATGAATGTAGGCCCAGCTTTCTGTGACCAAGCCAGGTATAACAGAAGGGAGGATGATATGTCATATCCCCTTGAAGGAACATTCAGAATATATGCCCAGGGAGGGAACACTAGCCATGACTAGAGAGTCCCTGCCTCTAGCCAGGTAGAAGCCAGGGAAATTGTGTCTTTTGGGCTCTGTGGATCCCATAGCCTGGCATATCAGAACCATAGAAATATGAAGCTTTTGTTGACACTGTCACAAGAGTGTACTCTAATCCCATTGGGACACATGAGGGCAGAACCTGTTTCTATTGCAGGAGTGACGGGGATCACGGCAGTTGACCCTACTGGAAGCCGAGGTGAGTGTGACTGGGAAAGAATGGAAGAAACACCCTACTGTGATTAGTCCAGAGGCCCTGTATATTCTGGGCATATATTTCCTCTGGAGTGGTTGTTTTAAAGATGCAAAAGGACTCAGGTGGGCTTTTGGAATAGCTGCTGTGGAGGAAGAGGGCTTTAGGCAATTGAAAGTCCTTGCCTGGGCTGTCCAAAAATACTTCTGCTGTTGGACTCTTGAAGGTGGAAGAACAACAAGCACCAATTGCCACCTCAATGGTGCACTGCTGGCAGTATCAGACAAATTGAGATGCCATGATACCCATCCACAAGATGATTCATGAGCTGGAGAGCCAAGGGGTGGTAAGTAAGGTCCACTTACCCTTCAACAGCCCCATCTGGCCTGTGCACAAGTCTGACAGAGAACAGAGATTGATGGTGGACTATCGTGCCTTGAATGAAGTGACTCCACTGCTGAGCGCTGCTGTGCCGGACATGCTGGAGCTGCAGTACAAGCTGTAGTCCAAGGCAGCACCATTGACATTGCCAATGCATTTTTCTCCATTCCTCTGGCAGTAGAGTGCAGGCCTCAGTTTGCCTGGAGGGGCGTGTAGTACACCTGGAACCGACTGCCCCAGGGGTGGAAACACAGCCCCACCATCTGCCACGGACTGATCCAGGCTGCACTGGAAAAGGGTGAGGCTCCAGAACACTTGCAGTACATTGATGACATCATTGTGTGGGGAAACATGGCAATGCAAGTATTTGAGAAAGGAGAGAGAATCATCCAAATTCTGCTGGAAGCCGGCTTCACCATAAAGGAGAGCAAAGTCAAGATACCTGCCCGAGAGATCCAGTTCCTGGGGGTAAAGTGGCAAGACAGACACTACTGAGGTAATCAACAAGCTCACAGCAATGTCTCCACTGGCCAGCAAGAAGGAAACAAGCTTTCCTAGGCGCCATAGGCTTTTGGAGAATGCACATCCCTGAGTACAGCCAGATTGTGAGCCCTCTCTACCTGGTAACCCACTAGAAGAACGATTTCCACTGGGGCCCTGAAGAGCAAGCAAGCCTTCGCCCAGATCAAACAGGAGATGGGTCATGCAGTAGCCCTTGGCCCAGTCAGGACGGGACCAGAGGTAAAGAATGTGCTCTACTCTGCAGCCGGGAACCATGGTCTGTCCTGGAGACTTTGGCAGAAGGTGCCTGGTGAGACCCGAGGCCGACCCCTGGGATTCTGGAGCAGAAGTTACAAAGGATCTGAAGCCAATTACACTCCCACAGAGAAGGAAATCTTGGCTTCCTGTGAAGGAGTTCAAGCTCAGAGGTCACTGGTACAGAGGCACAACTCTTCCTGGAACCGTGACTGCCGGTGCTGGGGTGGATGTTTAAAGGAAAGGTTCCCTCTACCCACCACGCCACTGATGCCACATGGAGCAAATGGATTGTTGTCATCACGCAGCATGCCAGTATTGGAAATCCAAATTACTCTGGGATCTTGGAGATAACTATGATTTGACCTGAGAATTTGGTCTACCAGAAAACGAGGAGCAGGAACTCCTGTTGTGTGCTGAGGAAGCTCCACCCTACAACCAACTGCCACAAGAAGAAACATGTTATGCTCTTCACTGACAGTTCCTGTCACATTGTAAGGACGAACTGAAAGTGGAAAGCAGCTGTATGGAGCCCCATGAGACAGGTTGCATAACCTACCAAAGGAGAAGGTGGATCAAGCCAACTTGCTGAACTCAAAAGCCATCCAGTTGGCCCTGGACATTGCTCAGCAAGAGAAATGGCCAGAACTCTCCCTCTAAGCTAACTCATGGATGGCAAACAATGCTCTGTCAAGGTGTTTCCTGGCTGGAAGGGTGGAAAAAGGCCAACTGACAACATAGGGGAAGACCAATCTGGGCTGCTGATGAATAGCAAGACATTGCCACTTGGGTAGAGAAGAGAAGCTCCTTGTGAAAGTGTGTCATGTAGATGCCCATTTCCCCAAAAGTTGAGCATGAAAACAATGAACAGTGGATCAGGATGCAAAAATCGAGGTGTTACAGATAGGTTTGGATTGGCAACACAAGGGACAGTTGTTCCTAGCTTGATGGGGCCATGATGCCTCAAGTCATCAGGGCAGAGATGCCAACTATAAGTGGGCACGAGACCAAGGAGTGGATTTAACCATGGACTGTATCTCTCAGGTTATCCGTGACTGTGACACGTGCTGAAATCAAACAGGCCAAGCAGGTGAAGCCCCTCTGGTATGGGGGGCGGTGGTCCAAATATAGGTATGGGGAGGCCTGGCAGACTGACTATAACACAGTGCCTCAAACCCGCCAAGGCAAGCGCTGTGTGCTCACAATGGTGGAAGCCACCACAGGATGGTTGGAGATCTCCCCTGTGCCTCACGCTACAGTCCATAACACCTGGGCCTTGAAACGTAGGTTCTTTAGAAGCATGGTACCCCTGAGAGAGTTAAGTCCGACAACGGGACTCATTTCAAGGACAGCCTTATAAACACCTGGGCGAGAGAACATGGCATTGAGTGGGTGTATCACATTCCCTACCATGCACTAGCTGCCAGGAAAGTTAAGCAGTGCAATGAACTCTTAAAAACAACATTGAAGGCATTGGGGCGGGGTGAGGAGGGGGTGGGGTGGGAATTTCAAGCAGCAGGAGCTGTATTTAGCAAGGACTGCATGGTTAGTTAATACCAGAGGTTCCACCAACTGAGCTGGCCATGCCCAATCCAAACCCCTGTGTACAGCAGATGGAGAGAAGGTTCTGGTGGTGCATGAGAAGTATGCTATAAAAGACTGGATTAATTCTGCCTCGAGCAAAGACAAACCCATCTGTGGGGTTGTCTTTGTCAAGGACCGGGTTGCACTTGGTGGGTGATGCAGAAAGATGAAGAAACAAGATATGTATCTCAAGAGGACCTTGTTTTGGGGTGAATTGCTCAAAACACTGTGCTTGTATCCATATCTGCATGTATGTATGTATATAGTTTAAAAGTTTAAGTTTGATGCAATGTGTTGGTATAGGAAGAAATTCAAGGTGGAAAATGTTGTGGGTTTGGGAGGGCTTTTTTGGTGAATTTTCTCCCATTTGTTACCTGAAAAGGGGAATGTGGAGAGGAGAGGGCAGCTGATGGCTGTGGGGAATAAATGATGGGCAGTTGAGATATGAAAGAATTGGCCAGTGACCCTCCCATTCCACTGGAAGCTTCCAGGGAGGGAGGGTGGGATTTGGCATTAGTTTGCTGAGGGAAGAACCAGCTGGCTATGCTAGGAGCAGGGCAGTTTAGGCAGTTTTTGGTGCTGGACCCAGCACTGCTTCAGAATTCTCTTTGCCACCCATGGGTGAGCCCATTGCTTGCGGCAGCTGCTGGTTGACAGGGGCTTTTCAACTCTCCCATTGCCAAGAAGACCCTCACCGTCTGTGTCGGTGCTTCAGGAGAAACTGGACCACTCCACTTATTCTCTTTCTCTCTGGAGAGAGGGATCCTCAGCTGCTGTTTGACTGGAACCTCAGCAAAGCTGCCATCACCAGGATACTGCAACAGACAGGTGAGAACCTAGGGAAACCAGAGCCCCATGTTCTCTCTCTCCCCGAGGATGCCGTTAGCCCCAGGGCTGGCTCAGAGCTCGAAAGGTGGCCCCTGAAGCTGCCTGAGCCAACAGCAGCCCCTGGAGCCATGGTAGAGTCGCTGCAGCCACTCTGCCGGTTGTGGCCATAGCAGCAACGGGAGAAACTGCTTAATGGGTGGGACGAGTCTCTTGCTGCTTTGGGGGGTTGTTGCCCTTGTTTTTGTTGTTTGTTCTCTCTTGTTACATATATATATATATATCTATTCCAGTAAAGAACTGTTATTCATTTTCCCATATCTTTGCCTGGAAGCCCTGTAATTTCAAGTTATAATAATTTGGAGGGAGGGGGCTTTCCATTCCAGGAAGATTCCCAGCCGTCTTGGCATATGCAGTTTGATAACCAAGATGCTTTGGCAAGACCAAAAAGAGCTTTGAAGATTACAAGAAGATTGGATCAAGGAAAGATGATTTAACTAAGTAGAAATGTAAAGTTTGACTGTGTGATGTTTAACTCAATGAATGTAGTAAAAAACTACTAGCCTTCCTAAAAATGGTATATAAGCATATGTAGCTCACAGTTAATTGAGATTCTGATCACAAGTTAGTAGTCCCTGTCTCTCTCTCAATCATCAATAAACCAGGACAATCTGTCATCATTAATGGAAAAATTGACCTTGGAGATAAAGAAACTCACAGAAGCAATGTTTCAGCCCTTGCCTAGGAATTGTTCCTGATCCTCACAAAACAGGGGCTTCTGTGGTTTGAAGAGCAGTCTTTGAAGGATCTCTATAACCCAGCTTTTACCTCCCTCAGAGGGTTCCTTCCCACAGTAGGTCACACCAGACTGGCACGGTTCCTATGCAGCTGACATCCATTGTCACCAACAACAGGAGCAATTTACCCACCACTAGTGAGAGGGAGCACATAAGATATGGAACAGAAATCCCTGCTGTGAATCCTACCAATTCTTTCTGATTATGTACACACAAGCAAAGATGCCTTGCACAAAATGTGCCTTCTTGGATCCCTGGTGATCAATGGCACAAAGTCCAGCAGTGTACCCTGGAGGACAATGCTAAGTCCAGTCCTTTCTGACCCTTTTTAGTAACTGAGTGATGGGGCAGAGTGTACCCTCCCACAAAACCAGGAGGAGTGGCTGATCTGCCAGAGAGAAGTGTTGCCATTCACAGGTATGACATTTTAACAAGGGTGATAGTTCAATGACAAGTGCTGAGTCCTGTCCTTGGGAGGGAGCAACCACAGGTACCAGTATCTGCTGGGGGCCAGCCAGCTGGAAAACAAAAATTTGGCAGGGTCCTGCTGGACACCAGGATGCCCATGGGCCATCAATGTGCTCCTGCAGCAATGCAGAACAGCATCCTGGGCTGCCCTGGAGCTGTGCCGCAGCCGATGGAGGCAGGGGATCCTTTCCCTCTGCCCCACACCAGTGAGGCCAGCTTGAGGTGCTGGGCCCAGAGCTGGGCTGCCCAGTACAAGAGACAGGGACAGGCTGGACAGAGTCCAGCACAGGCCCAGCAAGGTGATGGAGGGGCTGGAGCATGAGGAGAGCCTGAGAGAGCTGGGACTGCCCAGCCTGGAGCACAGCAGGCTCAGGGCAGCTCATCCCTGGGGATAAATACCCGGGGGGAGGCTGCAGAGGGGACAGGGCCAGGACAGCCCCAGGGGCCATGGGCACAAAGTGACACACAGGAGGGGCCCTCCGAGCTCAGGAGACACTTCTGCACTGGGAGGGTGGCTGAGCCCTGGGGCAGCTGCCCAGGGAGGTGGTGGAGTCTCCATGGATGGAGAGGCAAAAGGCGCGTGGACACAACCTGGGCAGCTGGCTGGGCATCCTGGCAGCTGGGTGGCCCTGGAGGAGCAGGGGCTGGGCAAGGTGATGACCTGAGGTGCCTCCAGCCTCACCCTGAGATTCTGTGATTCTGAGAAAAAACAGGTTGCAGTTTCCATGTCACGTGTCTCCCTTCTGCAGATTCCTCCTTGGAAATGTTTGCCCATGGTCATTGGTTTGGGTGAGTAGCATCAATCTTTCATTAAGATTTGGTTTGGATAGAATTGCTTCAGTGTTGCTTGAAATATAATGCACTATACCAGAAGTTATAGTTCTCTGTACCGAGTAGTAAATAATAGTGATAAAGATCTTTGAGTTTAATTGTGATCATAATAAACACTTTATTAGTCTATAAATATATCCCACATCCTATGGAACACAGCTGTATAAAGGTTCAATTACACCTATACTATCCTATAAACATCAACTATTGATTAAGTCTAAGACTGCATCCAGCTGCTCCCTGGCTCCTCTCTGAGAAGTTTAGGAAGCAAGGTGGTCCTTTCTGCACCCTGTGACGCAGTGGGAGTGTCTCCAGCCTGCTCACTGCGCAGATCTCCAGGTTGTCCTGTCGGTCTCGGGCCAGCTGTGACTGCAGCAGGGACACCTGGAAGAGGCACAAGGCCCGGCTCAGACAAGCCCACGCTGGCAGCAGCATCCGCAGCCCCACGGTACCGGCTGTCGGGGCAGACACAGCCTCCAGCTCCACCCTCACCAGCACTCTGCCCTTGGGGAGGGGAAAGGAACAGGCTCCCGGACTGCCCCTGAACAGAGCTCAGATGATCAACAAGTCCAGTTTGTGGCAGGCAAACCCTTCCCACGTACATCCCTCAGCCACCAGAGCTCTATTAGAGAGAGTTCTGACACCATTTAGGAACCCAGCTCAGATTTCCAAAGCACACATTTGGGGCACTGACCCATTTCTCCACAGGCTGTGCATCAGCAGGAGGGCTGCTGCTGCTCCCCTGAGCCGCTGGAGGAATCCTCTCTTTCAGAAGTAGAAGTATTTTGCTGGGCAGACTCATGGACAGGCAGTGTAAAGTAGTCTGGGGGGAACACTCTCCGAAAAGTTCTGATTCTTCTCCCTTCAGGTCCCTGCACATTGGATGGGAGAGAGGGACACAGAAACCTGTCAGCAAACGTGGAGCAAAAGGACCTCTGGACATCAAGGCAAAGAGATCTTTATTCAAACACCCTGAATTGCACCAGACAACACTGGGGGCAAAAAGCTCTCGCTGGCAGCTGTGCAAGAGAGGCCAGTGTGTGTCCTGGGACACGGGGCCAGGGAGGGAGGCAGTGGAGTGAAGGTGCCTTTGTGAAAGCCATGGGCTGTCACAAAAGAGAGAACAAACAAAAGGCTGTGCCCACAGCAGGGACAGGGAGAGGCAAGGAAACAAGCAGAGGACTCCAAAGCGCTGCCTGGGCTCACGTGCCCTGTTCCAGAGGAGCCTGAGGCTCTGCACAGGCACTGAAAGCCCATTTTACCTCATAAGTCCTCCTGGGGTCAGTGGTTGCTTCATGCTTCTCTGCCTTGTCTTCTGATGTTGCAACCACATCCCGCACACGCTCCATGGCCTTCCTGGGGTGCTCTGACAGCTGCTCCCCTTCTGCTCCAGCAGCTGGCTGGGTATTCAGAGAGGAGATGATTCCCTTAGTTCAAACACCATAAAAGCTGTCCTTCAGAAATCTCGCTATTGGGAAGCATCCTCAAAGCACCAGCAGTGCAGCTGCTGTTCAGTCCTTGCTACAAAACTCTGCACAGTTTAGTTCATCACACTGCTCCCATGATCCATTCCTTCCCACACAGAATTCAAAGCCCCATGTGTTGCTCACCCCGGCCGGGCACAGGAGAAACAGCTCCCCATGCCCAGCTTTTGGCCTGGAGCTGATTTCAACAGCAAACCCCTGCACAGGCAGCCCAGGGTCAGGGAGCAAACTCTTCCTCTCCCAAACTTCAGAGCATTCCACACGGGAGCAGAGAACAACCAAGCAACCAAGCCCAGGGGCAGAATGGGCCTTCAAGCACTGCTGACGCCTTGAAACTCCTCCAACTCTCCTGACACCATGGACTTGTGGCTGCTGGGCTGGCTGGCTTCAGAGAACCAGCTGCTCCCTCCTCCTGCTGTCTTTCCAGTGGGTGCAAGCTCAGCAGCTCTGGCATGGTGCCCTTTGTCTGCTGTGAAGGGCAAGAGATGGCAGCCCTGGGAGCAGCGCACTGGGCTTGTCTGGCTAGGGAAAACATCTCAGCTCACAGGTGCTCCTCTGCTTTCTGAGGGACGTGTGCTTTGCCAAGGGTTCCTGCCTTGGCACCCTGCAATTCCTGCCACCAAGGAAGAGTCTTTTCTCACCTCTGCAGAAGTTGACATACTGTGCTGGGCAGACTGGGGCACATCCAATCTAATCGTATCCGAGATGTGCACACTCCTAAATATTCTCTTGATGCTACTTCCTTCAGGTTCCACCTGCAAATTTCAATGGAGACGGGCTCAGAGAAACCTGTCAGCAAACATGAAGCAAAAGGACCTCTGGACATCAAAGCAAAGAGATCTTTATTCAAACACCCTGAATTGCACCAGACAACACTGGGGGCAAAAAGCTCTTGCTGGCAGCTGTGCAAGAGAGGCCAGTGTGTGTCCTGGGACACGGGGCCAGGGAGGGAGGCAGTGGAGTGAAGGTGCCTTTGTGAAAGCCATGGGCTGCCACAACAGAGAGAACAAACAAAAGGCTGTGCCCACAGCAGGGACAGGGAGAGGCAAGGAAACAAGCAGAGGACTCCAAAGCGCTGCCTGGGCTCACGTGCCCTGTTCCAGAGGAGCCTGAGGCTCTGCACAGGCACTGAAAGCCCATTTTACCTCATAAGTCCTCCTGGGGTCAGTGGTTGCTTCATGCTTCTCTGCCTTGTCTTCTGATGTTGCAACCACATCCCGCACACGCTCCATGGCCTTCCTGGGGTGCTCTGACAGCTGCTCCCCTTCTGCTCCAGCAGCTGGCTGGGTATTCAGAGAGGAGATGATTCCCTTAGTTCAAACACCATAAAAGCTGTCCTTAAGAAATCTCGCTATTGGGAAGCATCCTCAAAGCACCAGCAGTGCAGCTGCTGTTCAGTCCTTGCTACAAAACTCTGCACAGTTTAGTTCATCACACTGCTCACATGATCCATTCCTTCCCACACAGAATTCAAAGCCCCACGTGTTGCTCACCCCGGCCGGACACAGGAGAAACAGCTCCCCATGCCCAGCTTTTGGCCTGGAGCTGATTTCAACAGCAAGCTCCTGCACAGGCAGCCCAGGGTCAGGGAGCAAACTCTTCCTCTCCCAAACTTCAGAGCATTCCACACGGGAGCAGAGAACAACCAAGCAACCAAGCCCAGGGGCAGAATGAGCCTTCAAGCACTGCTGACGCCTTGAAACTCCTCCAACTCCTCTTTCCGGACACCGTGGACTTGTATTCCAGAGGAGCCTGAGGCTTTGCAGAGCCAGCAAAAGACCATTTTACCTGCTCGCCAGTTCTCCTGGGCTCAGTGCTCCATTCAGGCCACTCTGTCTTCTCCTTTTCTGGTGATGCAGCCGGTTGCTCAGATTCCAGGCTGGCGTCTGACATACAGAACAGCTGCTTCACTTGTGCTTCAAAAGCCGGCTGGGGATACAGAGAGGAGATGATTCCCTTATTTCAAACACCACACAAGCTGTACCTCAGAAATCTCCATCACAGGAAGCATCCTCAAAGCACCAGCAGTGCAGCTGCTGTTCAGCCTTCTCAGTATAAAACTCTGCTCAGTTTAGTTCATTGCTCAGCTCACCTGCTCCATTCCTTCTCGCACCTAATCCAAATCCCCACGTGTTGCCTCCCCTTGCCAGGGCACAGGAGAAGCAGTTCCCCATGCCCAGCCTTTGGCCAGGAGATGATCTGAACAGCAAACTGGCAGTCAATGCTCTCTGAATAGAGCCAGGCACACAGACAAGGTTGCCTGCTGCAGCCCAGGCTGCTTTGCCCAAGCAGGCCTGGACTGACATGGATAGAGGGTCCCAATTCTTTATGGGAAACATCACTGGAATAATTCAGGGATGTTGCAGTGGACTGAAGGGCAATGCCAGTGTGTACCTGGATACAAGTCTTTTCCTTCAGGATGTCCAAATGTTTCTTCAGAGTCCCTTTGGACATCTCACTCTTGTTCAGTGCAGCCCTCAGGACTTGAGCACTGTCTATCCATTTCTTCAAAGCAGCAGTCCCATGCTCTAACTCTTCCTGCATGCCTTCCCTCTCCACTTCCAATTGTTGACTGTTTTCCCCATGATTTCTCATCTCAGCTGCATGCATTTCATTCTTCTTTTCCAGATATCTCATCTGCTGCTGGTACAATTCCCGTTCATGCTGCAAAAGAGGGAGGAAAAGGGTCACTCATTCCCTCTCTCGGTTTGCTTCTCATACCAGATCTGGACTCCTGTCTCAGGGGCAGGCACAGGCTGCCCCTCTCTCTCTGCCATGCAGGATGCTGCAGACCTTTGCTGGACCCCCCTTGATGCTGCATTTTCCCAGCTCACTGAGCCCATCCCAGCTTCCTTCCTGCCCTTCCCCGACTACTTGCAGCTCCACTCCAGTGTTCCTTTGGGGAGGAGCTGCCAGAACTGCAGCCAGGATTTCAAGTCCATGCTAAGCAGGATTTAGGCAGTGCCACGAGGGTGTGCCCTCCAGCAGGGAGGAAGGGAAGAGCAAACAGCCCCAGCATTCCATTCCCTGGGGCTGGGGCAACAGCAGTGGTTTTCCACCTCTCCTGTGTAGAGTTTCCATGGCACCGTCCCGAGAGCCCCACTGCCCTGTCTTGGAGCAGCACTGGCCAGATCAGGCTGTCATTCTCTGCTGCCACTCAGGACCAGTTCCCCCTTGCAGGCACACGTCCTTCTCTGCATCAGCACTTGGCTTTCCTCTCTTCTCTCCCCACTGGCTGCTCTCAGATAGCCAAGGCCAAACACCTTTCTATGAACAGCAAACTTGCTCTTCTACCCCTCCTTCCAGGTCCAGATATTTAGAAATCTGAATATGGCTTAGCACTTACCTGCTTCTCCAGGATCTCCAATTTCCTCTGCAGAGATGCCACCTCCTGATGAAGACTCTCAGCCTCTTCCTGCCTTTCAGTGGCCTCTTTTTGCAGGGCAATTTCTCGAGAGGCGTGCTTGAGTTCTTCCTTCCACCAATCTGCAGCAGGGAAAGAGAAGAGGAAAAGCAAAGCAAAGGCAAACTGATGTGCATCCTGCAGAGACAACAGCACTGTCTTCTCTGCTTGCCTCTGTTTGCCATGTTCTAAGTCCTCAGGAATCCAAAATATGGCAGATATGAAGGAAACTTCCAGGCAAAGAGAAAAGCAGGAATGAAAGGAGCAAGCTACAGAGGAATAGGAAAATGTATTTGCTCTTGCACTTGTGCAGGGTGAGCAATCCAAGAGAGACAAAGGAGCAGGCATGCCTGTGCAGCCCTGCTCCAGAGGGATCAATAGCCTGGAGGCTCTGGCAGGCCTGGAGTTTGGGGGAATCGAGCTGAGGCATCCAGCTATAGCTCCTTAGCACAGACATGGTACTTGAAAGGCATCAACTGTGCACAGGATCAGCCATAGCACAGGCAGATGGCACTGCCAGCCATGGCATCTTTCTTGAGAAAAAGCTTTCACTGGCACTACAATGGATAAATCTCCTGCTGGATGTTTTTTTCCCCACTGCCTTCTCTGGGCACTTTTCCTCAGTGTGCCATCAGAGATCCTCACTAGCAAGACAGGATGTGGCAACGGGTGGGAGAGCAGAAGTTGTACCTTGCTCACTTTCCTCCAACTTCTTCTGCAGCTCCTGATTGTGGGTTCTGAGTTTGTCCATCTGAGCCTTTGCCTTCCTCAGCTCCAGCTCTGAGGTGTTACATTGTCTGTCCAAGGCAAGAACTTTGTCATCACATCTCTGGAGACTCACATGCAGCTGGGACACTTCAGTCTCCAGCGCATGCACAGAGGCCTTCAAGCACCGTTCTCCTGCTCGGGACTCCTCCAGCTCCTGCAGCAGCTCCTTCTCTCGAGTGGCCTGGGCAGCCTCCATCTCCAGCGCTGTGTCCTGCAGGGCCTGGATCTGGAAATGGATGCACAGAGCCTCAGGGACAGGGCTGCATGCAGAAAGCAGAAGGCACAGAACCAAGGATTCCATTGGAGACAAAAGTGGAGAAAACAGGGAAAGGAAGGCAATGGACACCCTTGAGGCTGCAGCTCTGAACACTGCCTGAACTGGCTGCGGTGCAAGCGCCCTGCCCAGCCTGCCATAGCCACATCTGTGTCCCCTCATTGCTCAGGCACCAACTCCATCTGGGACAACTCTGCTAACACAGGGACAGAGAAGCTCCAAAGGAGTCTGCTGCTGCTTCTCCTCCCAGATTTCCTGCTGGGACCCACAAGAGAATGGGGGAAAACATTGGCAGCATACACCAGGTCCAGCCTTGGCCTCAGGGTGCAGCAGCAGCCATGGGCAGAACACAGCAGCAGTGGATGCTACTGGGAGGGGAAAGAGGTTAGGGCCTCCAAGCCAAAGGTGGTGGTGTGTGTCCATGGAGAAGAGGATGCCAGTGCACAGCTTACCTGGCTGTTGAGCTCCTGCAGTTCTCTTCCGTGCTTGGAACGGAGTCGCTCATTCTCCTGAAGAGCAGAATGAAACTGAGACACCTGATTGTTCAGTTCCAGGTTCTTTTCTTCCAGCGTCCTGAGGCACAGGTTCTTTTCCTCCAGAGACAGAATCAGCCTAGAAGGAAAGCATGCAACTCATTACTACATGGTATGACATTTTATAAACTCTTAGGACTTGCACCACCTCGGGAAAAACTGCTCTGTCTGATGAGCTTTGTCTAAACAACTTGGCTGTTTGCTCCCCCTGCAGTCACAGCCCAGCATGTGCCCACATTCCTTTTGTTCCTGAAATAACAGGGAGTCCCTGCGTACATGCCCTGGCTTCTTTTTCAGATGGGAATGTGAATACAAACCTAACAAAATCTTGCAATGAAGACATTAGGGGAGAGAAACAATTTTCTTCTGACTAACCATGCTCCAAGGGGAGAGGTTTAGTCAACATGGAAGAAACATTTCCTTCCCCCATCTTGTATGCCCAGGTAGGACGAGCAGCACCCTACAGCCAGGGGATCCTTGAGACTTTCCCAAAGATTCACCAGCACCCATCCGACTTTCAGCTGGAGAAACAAAGGCTGAAAGCAGAAGTGGCTACAGAGGCTTGGAGCATAACCTGATGGAAGATGCAGAAACAGTTGCCCAACAAGATGCCAAACAGTTAGGCAGCGCTTTTGTGAGCTTGCACACATTCCTAGCTAGCTAGGAAAGCGATCTTGGGATCGCAGCAGAGGTTCTGAAGATCACTTTATATCTTCAAAGAGTTCCAGTAGCAAAATCCAAATATATAGCATAACAAGTGGTTTTTATAGGGAGGAGAATTGAAATCTAATCAGTAAAATTATAAGTTGAAAACTATCCAATTACTTTAAGATTCTAGGTGAGAAAAGACCAATCATTTAATAGAGTCCAATAGGAATTCTAAAAAAATCCAGGTGTTTCTGTAGGGGGGGTGAAGATTTCTGTAACACAAGTTATCATAAGAAAGGGTTTCTTATCTCAGGGGAAGATGACATGAGGTCCTTGGGGCCCTTTACAGGTATAGCTGTATCATCCACAGAGCACAATGGAAGCACTGATGGAAGATGCAGAAACCTCCAGGCAAGCAAGAGTCCCCTTGCCTTCCTTTGTCTTCTTCTTGGAAGAAGAATCCTGCGGCACTGAAGACTGGCAGGATTTGATCAGCTGGAGGAGCCCCCCTAACCTTGGTCTTGTTTCTTGCAATCTTTGTACAGTCAGTAATGCCTGTGACTGTGGAGAGTGTCAGGGATCCTGCCAGACACCCTCCAGGCAGTGGGGGGTATTTTCTGAGGAATGATGCAACAGAGACCTTCTTGTTTCTTGGGTGCCTTCGAGGACAATCTGGCCTAGATCAGCAATCCGGGCCATAAATGGATTTTAAGAGAATGTGGTACATCAAAAGCCTCTGCCTTCAGAAAAACTTTAACTGATGGCTTAAAGGAAAAGAAAATGACACACAACATTCAGAAAATGAAATGTATCAGCACGTAAAGGTCAGAATCAGCCACTTGGGAAATGCTGCCAGAGCCCCTGGGAGGTGCAAAGATGGCAAAGAGGGAATCCCTTCACCACAATGCAGAATCCTACAGGCTTTCATTTACCTGGCTTTTTCCCTCTCTAGGACATTCACAGAAGCCTGCAATTCTGAATTTTGCTGAGCCACTTCTTTCCATTGACTCCATTCCCTCTCCAGGTTCTGCAGGTGCACTTGCAGCTCCTTGTTCTGATGTTCTGCCTCTTCCAGCTGCTTCTTGGTGTGTTCAACCTCCAACAGCTTCTGCCTTGACTGATCCTGTGCCCAGCTCACATCCTTCTGTGCTCTCTGGACAATCGCTTCCTGGGACTCTTGGGAGGCTGCCAGCTGAGATGTCAACTCTCCCACCTCCAGTCAAACAGAACAAAGCAGTCAGAGGCTACAGCCACAGCTTGTCACTGTCAGCCACAGCAGAAACTGTGAGAAAAAGGTAGTAGACAACTTCCCATTTCTCCCAGTCCTGACAGCACCAGATTCACAATGGATATGGACAGCTTGTTTCAATCTCTAAGTGGGCCACCAAGGGCACCTAAAAAAGCACCTCCCAAACCAAGGCTAGCAAGAAGAGGCCAGCAGGAATCCATGCTGATGGTTGCTGGCCAACAAGCCAGAGCACTAGCCCAGCTGTCCAGGGCAGCAGGGAGATTAAGCAGAGCACTGAGTGTCCTTCAGAGCAGCTGCCATGGACAGCACAGGACCAGGCAGCCCCAGGGATCACCCCATCAGCTGCTGCTCTGCCATGGAAAAGCAAGAAGGCCACAGATCCCTCCCTGGATGACTGTGGTGCTACTGCTGTTTTGCTCACCTGCTTTTGTACAGCGTCCCTCTGCTCAAGGAGGAGATTCATTTCCTCCCTGACGCCTTGCAGCTCTTCCTTGTGCCTCCTCTGCGCTGCCTGGATTTCACTCCGAGCTTCCTGCAGCTCAGCTTGCAGCTCTGCCTTGATGGTCTGGCAACAAAATGCAGAGCAACTTCCTGGGACCTGCCCTCATGCTCAGCTTTTTCTACTTTCCACACTGTCTCAAAATCCCATTCCTTTAGCTAATTATTTTGACCTCTCTAGCCAGCTCTGCTTCCTCTGCAAGCCCTCCTTCCTGGGGCTGAGCTCTGGAGCATGCCAGGCTCTGTGGTCCCAGGGCCTGAAGCAGCCCTTGCCTCCTCAGTCCCAGGAGCTGCCTCTTGTGCCCTTGTCACTGCCCAGCACTCCGTTCCCTGCCTACTCAGACTTACCTGCTCCTTCTCTTGCTGCTCTTTCAACTCCTGCCTGAGCTGCTGGATCTGCTGGCAGGCTTGGCTGAGCTCTCCCCGAGTCTGGAGCAGTGCCTCTGATAAAGCACTCCTCTCATTCTGCTCTTCCAGCAGCACCTGCACAGAAGGAAGGAGCAGAGAGCTTCACATTTGCCCTGCAATGTTTGCCCTGTGTGGCAAGAGGCAGAGACTGAAGGGCTCACACACTCTCAGAGCACTTGGCTGCTGCTCCCCTGGGCCACTCTGCCCCGGGGCAGCCACAGCTTCCCAGGAAGGGATTAGAACACAGACCCGAAGACATCTCTGGGTTACTGCTCAGAAATACTCCAGATGAGGTTTAAAAAGATTTTTCTCTTTTGCGTCAGCACTGCTGCTGCACCCTCCCCATGCCCACAAAAGAAAAGTCTTTTAAACTCACTTTGGCAATGAAAACCCACCAGTACAAAGCAAAAGGGGAGTGGGAAGACAACGGTGAAGATACTCTGAAGTACGTCTTAGAAAAACAGAGCACAACAGCAGCACACAAATCTCAGCTGAAAGCTGATGTTTCTGCCTGGCTTCCTATCAGAGGGCTCATTCCTGGTGCCAAAGATAGCCCCGTTCACTTTTCAGCACCCCAGATTCAATGTAGAAGACACGGAGGACATGCTCCACACAGCCTCATATCCTGTCATCTCCCACAGCTCCAGCCTTGCAAAAAATCACACCAGTTCTTGTTTCAGTATAATCACCTCTCGCTTGGCATTTTCAAATCTTGTTTGTTCTGCTTCTTGTTGGGCCTCCAAAGTGGCAAATTTCTGCCTCATCTCAGACAGAATCTTCTGGTGCTCTTGCTCTCTCTCTGCCTTCTCTTTTTCCCATTGCTCCTGCATCTCTGCATGGTGCCTTTCACGCTCACTTGCCTGAGGAGGGGAGGAAAAAATCTTCAAGATTAAGTCCCAGGCAAGCTCCTCACTGAAAAATGTGAAGCTTCATCCCTCCCACAAACCCCAGCCTGAAAAGACAACAACACTGGCTTTCTGCACTCCAGAAAACATGACCTGTCAGGGAATATGAAAGGAGGCTCAGCAGGTGCAAGAATCAGACTCATGGAATCCTTTCTGTTGAGAAAGACCTTTCTAAACATTTATTCCAACCACTCAGAACAGGAGGTGTCACTTTCCCCTCTCTGATGCCCCAGTCACAGGGACTGAAGCACCGGACACAAGGGGCCTGTTCCACTTGCCTTGAGCCCAAAGCTGATACCTGTGTCCACCCTTGATGCACAGCAAGGGAGGAACCGAGTTCCCATGCCTGTAGCTGGCAGCACTGTTGGCTTCTGCTCCACGTTGGCATCTCCCCATGTTGGCATCTCCCCACGTTGGCACCTTCCCCACGTTGGCATCTGCCCTGTGGCAGCTGGGACTCGGGGACGATCCTGCCCTTGGGCACTGCCCAACCTGCTCTGGAACTCATCTTATGCCCTCACTGAAGCTGTGGCTGCATTTCCTGCCCCTGCATCATGCTGGGGCCTTCACTCGCCTCCAAGCCCGAGCCACTGGCTCTGCTGCCCCGCCCAGCAGCAGGAGGCCTCTGGCAGAGGATTGCTGTCCTTGCACACCCTCAGGCTCTGCCTGTGCTAAACCAACCCACAGGGCCAGCTTGGACAATTCGGAAGCGTACTGTCCCCTACCAGGTCTTGCAAGAGCTTGTTTAGTTCCAGTTGCTGAGCAGTTCTCTGCAGCCTGAGGCTTTCTTGATGCTGCTGCTCTGCCTGCAAGAGCTGCTGAGCTGTGCCTTCCTGTTCCTGCCTCCTGAGAGCTCTCTCTGCTTCCAGCTCACGTTGCAGGCACTTCACTTCTCCTGCAAACGTGACCAACAGCAAGAGTCAGAGTCTTTAGTGACTTGACTGACCTCAGGCCCTTTCAGTGCCTCCAGCCCCACCACTCCTCTGAAGCCCTGTGGACAGAGGTGGCTGGACAGGGTGCTTAGCTTCTCTAGTCAGGGGCAGCACCACAAACAAAGCACACGAGGTTCTCACCTTGTATCACCTCCTTGGCCTGCATGACTGTGAGCATTTGAGCCTCCAGATGGTTCCTGGTGATCTCCAGCTGAGATACCTGCTGCTGAGCAGCAAACAGGCTGGATTCCAGGCTCTCCTTTGCTGACCTACAAGTTGCAAATACAGAGAGACATGAGTTGCTTGCTCCTGACACCCACAGCTGGTTATTCCAGGATGACGTGGCTCAAGATCTCCACTGCTGAGTATGGAAAAGGAGTAACATGGAAACTTGTCCAGAGAAGGCACGTTTGTGCCATTTTACATGGCAAAGCAGGGCCCTCTGAGGGAGTGCCCAGGCTCTCCTTATGGCCTGGCATAGCACAGACAGCCCAGCCCAACTGGACCTCAACAGCCAAACCTTCAGTTGCTGTTCCTGACCTATGACACAGGGTAGCTGTGCCCAAACTGGGCTGCTGGGCTGACGAGCAAAAGCCCAGACTCTGCTCACAGCCCTTCTCTCATCAGCATTTCCAAGCTGCTCTGCAGGGGGACAGAACAGACTCTTGTCCTGGCTGACTCCTGACGTTTTAATGCTCTTCATAATGGACATAGAGGCACATCATCTTCCAGACACCCTGTATTTAAGAGACTTCAGAACTACTTTGCATGATACAGTAAAAGCTCATAGTCATGGCAGCACTTGTAAAAAATCAGAACACCCTTTTGTCTGAACAACTACTTGAGTGCAGAGACTGCAGTTTAAACTCATGCAAGGTCATGAAGTAGACTTGCCACCTTTACTTTAGTATTGCTGGCTAAGCAGGCAGTAGTCCAAGTGACTTGTCCTTCTTTGCAGGGTAAGAGGGACCATCCAAAGGGACCTTGGTGGGTTTGGCAGGTGGGTGCCCATCAACAGTCAGCAAGAATCCCCAGAGGCTGTTAAGAATTCCAAAGAGTTTCCCTGCTGCTCTCTAAGCAGCTCTAGGTCTTGCCCCACACTTTTCAAGAGTGGGCTTGGAAGCTGAAAGCCCTCAAGATTTTCAGCAGGAGCCTCTGGCTTCACCTTGAATGTCAGCATGCTACTCCCAATGTCCCAAGGTAAGAGCCTGGAATGCTGAAGATGAAGCTTCAGTTCTGAAGATCGGGATCACATCAAGCTACTTGGTAAGGAACGAGGGATATTCAATGCCCAGAACAAGGAACCAAACCCATAAGAAACTTGAGGTTTCACTCAACAGCTGCATGGTTTAACTACTACTCAATTCAGGGCTGAGTGGCTTGCTTTCGACTTCCCACAGGAATGTGCTTGGCAGCACAAACAGGAGCCCAAGGCTCACGAGAGCTTTGCTGGCTATAGGTGTCAGAAAAATAACCTTCACTTTGTGGCATATTTTTATTTTCTTGAGACTCGTATATGTGTTCTCGCCATGAAATGTAAAAACATCTGAAGGGGTCTGCTCCCTGCCTTTACCTGGTCTCTGCCAGCTCCTTGCATAGGTCATGTTGCTGCTGCTCCATGGCTGCCAATTGGCCCTCAAGGGCAGCCTTCTCCTGGCCCAGCAGCTCCTTCTCTCTGCACACCTGGGCCAGTGCGTGCCCTTGGCCAGAGGATTCCTGGTGCAGCTGCTCCAGAGCCCGGCTCAACGACTCTTGCTCCTGAGAAGCCTGGAAGCAGGACAAGGTAGAGCTCGAGCCCTCCCTCGGTAGCGCTGTGCAGAGCCAGCCAGTGCCACCTCACAGGCAGCCAGAGGACAAGGAGCACCTGTGCTCTGGGCTCAACGTTTCACAGCATCTGCCCCATGCAGCTCTGATAGCCTGGGCTCCAAGAGCCTCTGGCACTGTTCCCTTGGAAGTGCTTTGTCAGGCCCTGTGCCTTGCCTGGGACCAGACAGCACCTTCCCAACAAACATCCCTACTCCAGACTCTGTGTCGTCACCCAAAAATACTGCATCTTCCACAACTGCCTATACAATGTACTCTAAGCACCAACAGTGCAGCTGATGTTCAGTCCTTGCTACAAAACTCTGCGCAGTTTAGTTCATCACACTGCTCACATGATCCATTCCTTCCCACACAGAATTCAAAGCCCCATGTGTTGCTCACCCCGGCCGGGCACAGGAGAAACAGCTCCCCATGCCCAGCTTTTGGCCTGGAGCTGATTTCAACAGCAAACCCCTGCACAGGCAGCCCAGGGTCAGGGAGCAAACTCTTCCTCTCCCAAACTTCAGAGCATTCCACACGGGAGCAGAGAACAACCAAGCAACCAAGCCCAGGGGCAGAATGGGCCTTCAAGCACTGCTGACGCCTTGAAACTCCTCCAACTCTCCTGACACCATGGACTTGTGGCTGCTGGGCTGGCTGGCTTCAGAGAACCAGCTGCTCCCTCCTCCTGCTGTCTTTCCAGCTGGTGCAAGCTCAGCAGCTCTGGCATGGTGCCCTTTGTCTGCTGTGAAGGGCAAGAGATGGCAGCCCTGGGAGCAGCGCACTGGGCTTGTCTGGCTAGGGAAAACATCTCAGCTCACAGGTGCTCCTCTGCTTTCTGAGGGACGTGTGCTTTGCCAAGGGTTCCTGCCTTGGCACCCTGCAATTCCTGCCACCAAGGAAGAGTCTTTTCTCACCTCTGCAGAAGTTGACATACTGTGCTGGGCAGACTGGGGCACATCCAATCTAATCGTATCCGAGATGTGCACACTCCTAAATATTCTCTTGATGCTACTTCCTTCAGGTTCCACCTGCAAATTTCAATGGAGACGGGCCAGAGAAACCTGTCAGCAAACATGAAGCAAAAGGACCTCTGGACATCAAAGCAAAGAGATCTTTATTCAAACACCCTGAATTGCACCAGACAACACTGGGGGCAAAAAGCTCTCGCTGGCAGCTGTGCAAGAGAGGCCAGTGTGTGTCCTGGGACACGGGGCCAGGGAGGGAGGCAGTGGAGTGAAGGTGCCTTTGTGAAAGCCATGGGCTGCCACAACAGAGAGAACAAACAAAAGGCTGTGCCCACAGCAGGGACAGGGAGAGGCAAGGAAACAAGCAGAGGACTCCAAAGCGCTGCCTGGGCTCACGTGCCCTGTTCCAGAGGAGCCTGAGGCTCTGCACAGGCACTGAAAGCCCATTTTACCTCATAAGTCCTCCTGGGGTCAGTGGTTGCTTCATGCTTCTCTGCCTTGTCTTCTGATGTTGCAACCACGTCCTGCACACACTCCATGGCCTTCCTGGGGTGCTCTGACAGCTGCTCCCCTTCTGCTCCAGCAGCTGGCTGGGTATTCAGAGAGGAGATGATTCCCTTAGTTCAAACACCATAAAAGCTGTCCTTAAGAAATCTCGCTATTGGGAAGCATCCTCAAAGCACCAGCAGTGCAGCTGCTGTTCAGTCCTTGCTACAAAACTCTGCACAGTTTAGTTCATCACACTGCTCACATGATCCATTCCTTCCCACACAGAATTCAAAGCCCCATGTGTTGCTCACCCCGGCCGGGCACAGGAGAAACAGCTCCCCATGCCCAGCTTTTGGCCTGGAGCTGATTTCAACAGCAAACCCCTGCACAGGCAGCCCAGGGTCAGGGAGCAAACTCTTCCTCTCCCAAACTTCAGAGCATTCCACACGGGAGCAGAGAACAACCAAGCAACCAAGCCCAGGGGCAGAATGAGCCTTCAAGCACTGCTGACGCCTTGAAACTCCTCCAACTCCTCTTTCCGGACACCGTGGACTTGTATTCCAGAGGAGCCTGAGGCTTTGCAGAGCCAGCAAAAGACCATTTTACCTGCTCGCCAGTTCTCCTGGGCTCAGTGCTCCATTCAGGCCACTCTGTCTTCTCCTTTTCTGGTGATGCAGCCGGTTGCTCAGATTCCAGGCTGGCGTCTGACATACAGAACAGCTGCTTCACTTGTGCTTCAAAAGCCGGCTGGGGATACAGAGAGGAGATGATTCCCTTATTTCAAACACCACACAAGCTGTACCTCAGAAATCTCCATCACAGGAAGCATCCTCAAAGCACCAGCAGTGCAGCTGCTGTTCAGCCTTCTCAGTACAAAACTCTGCTCAGTTTAGTTCATTGCTCAGCTCACCTGCTCCATTCCTTCTCGCACCTAATCCAAATCCCCACGTGTTGCCTCCCCTTGCCAGGGCACAGGAGAAGCAGTTCCCCATGCCCAGCCTTTGGCCAGGAGATGATCTGAACAGCAAGCTGGCAGTCAATGCTCTCTGAATAGAGCCAGGCACACAGACAAGGTTGCCTGCTGCAGCCCAGGCTGCTTTGCCCAAGCAGGCCTGGACTGACATGAATAGAGGGTCCCAATTCTTTATGGGAAACATCACTGGAATAATTCAGGGATGTTGCAGTGGACTGAAGGGCAATGCCAGTGTGTACCTGGATACAAGTCTTTTCCTTCAGGATGTCCAAATGTTTCTTCAGAGTCCCTTTGGACATCTCACTCTTGTTCAGTGCAGCCCTCAGGACTTGAGCACTGTCTATCCATTTCTTCAAAGCAGCAGTCCCATGCTCTAACTCTTCCTGCATGCCTTCCCTCTCCACTTCCAATTGTTGACTGTTTTCCCCATGATTTCTCATCTCAGCTGCATGCATTTCATTCTTCTTTTCCAGATATCTCATCTGCTGCTGGTACAATTCCCGTTCATGCTGCAAAAGAGGGAGGAAAAGGGTCACTCCTTCCCTCTCTCGGTTTGCTTCTCATACCAGATCTGGACTCCTGTCCCAGGGGCAGGCACAGGCTGCCCCTCTCTCTCTGCCATGCAGGATGCTGCAGACCTTTGCTGGACCCCCCTTGATGCTGCATTTTCCCAGCTCACTGAGCCCATCCCAGCTTCCTTCCTGCCCTTCCCCGACTACTTGCAGCTCCACTCCAGTGTTCCTTTGGGGAGGAGCTGCCAGAACTGCAGCCAGGATTTCAAGTCCATGCTAAGCAGGATTTAGGCAGTGCCATGAGGGTGTGCCCTCCAGCAGGGAGGAAGGGAAGAGCAAACAGCCCCAGCATTCCATTCCCTGGGGCTGGGGCAACAGCAGTGGTTTTCCACCTCTCCTGTGTAGAGTTTCCATGGCACCGTCCCGAGAGCCCCACTGCCCTGTCTTGGAGCAGCACTGGCCAGATCAGGCTGTCATTCTCTGCTGCCACTCAGGACCAGTTCCCCCTTGCAGGCACACTTCCTTCTCTGCATCAGCACTTGGCTTTCCTCTCTTCTCTCCCCACTGGCTGCTCTCAGATAGCCAAGGCCAAACACCTTTCTATGAACAGCAAACTTGCTCTTCTCACCCCTCCTTCCAGGTCCAGATATTTAGAAATCTGAACATGGCTTAGCACTTACCTGCTTCTCCAGGCTCTCCAATTTCCTCTGCAGTGATGCCACCTCCTGACGAAGACTCTCAGCCTCTTCCTGCTTTTCAGTGGCCTCTTTCTGCAGGGCAATTTCTCGAGAGGCGTGCTTGAGTTCTTCCTTCCACCAATCTGCAGCAGGGAAAGAGAAGAGGAAAAGCAAAGCAAAGGCAAACTGATGTGCATCCTGCAGAGACAACAGCACTGTCTTCACTGCCTGTCTGTGTTTGACAGGCCCTAAGCCCACAAGGGCTCCAAACGTGACAGAAATCAAGGATACTTCCCGGAAGAGAAAAAAGCAGGAATGAAAGGGGCAAGCTACAGAGGAATAGGAAAATGTATATGCTCTTGCACTTGTGCAGGGTGAGCAATCCAAGAGAGACAAAGGAGCAGGCATGCCTGTGCAGCCCTGCTCCAGAGGGATCAATAGCCTGGAGGCTCTGGCAGGCCTGGAGTTTGGGGGAATCGAGCTGAGGCATCCAGCTACAGCTGCTTAGCACAGACATGGTACTTGAAAGGCATCAACTGTGCACAGGATCAGCCATAGCACAGGCAGATGGCACTGCCAGCCATGGCATCTTTCTTGAGAAAAAGCTTTCACTGGCACTACAATGGATAAATCTCCTGCTGGATGTTTTTTTCCCCACTGCCTTTTCTGGGCACTTTTCCTCAGTGTGCCATCAGAGATCTTCACTAGCAAGACAGGATGTGGCAACGGGTGGGAGAGCAGAAGTTGTACCTTGCTCACTTTCCTCCAACTTCTTCTGCAGCTCCTGATTGTGGGTTCTGAGTTTGTCCATCTGAGCCTTTGCCTTCCTCAGCTCCAGCTCTGAGGTGTTACATTGTCTGTCCAAGGCAAGAACTTTGTCATCACATCTCTGGAGACTCACATGCAGCTGGGACACTTCAGTCTCCAGCGCATGCACAGAGGCCTTCAAGCACCGTTCTCCTGCTCGGGACTCCTCCAGCTCCTGCAGCAGCTCTTTCTCTCGAGTGGCCTGGGCAGCCTCCATCTCCAGCACTGTGTCCTGCAGGGCCTGGATCTGGAAATGGATGCACAGAGCCTCAGGGACAGGGCTGCATGCAGAAAGCAGAAGGCGCAGAACCAAGGATTCCATTGGAGACAAAAGTGGAGAAAACAGGGAAAGGAAGGCAATGGACACCCTTGAGGCTGCAGCTCTGAACACTGCCTGAACTGGCTGCGGTGCAAGCGCCCTGCCCAGCCTGCCATAGCCACATCTGTGTCCCCTCATTGCTCAGGCACCAACTCCATCTGGGACAACTCTGCTAACACAGGGACAGAGAAGCTCCAAAGGAGTCTGCTGCTGCTTCTCCTCCCAGATTTCCTGCTGGGACCCACAAGAGAATGGGGGAAAACATTGGCAGCATACACCAGGTCCAGCCTTGGCCTCAGGGTGCAGCAGCAGCCATGGGCAGAACACAGCAGCAGTGGATGCTACTGGGAGGGGAAAGAGGTTAGGGCCTCCAAGCCAAAGGTGGTAGTGTGTGTCCATGGAGAAGAGGATGCCAGTGCACAGCTTACCTGGCTGTTGAGCTCCAGCAGTTCTCTTCCGTGCTTGGAACGGAGTCGCTCATTCTCCTGAAGAGCAGAATGAAACTGAGACACCTGATTGTTCAGTTCCAGGTTCTTTTCTTCCAGCGTCCTGAGGCACAGGTTCTTTTCCTCCAGAGACAGAATCAGCCTAGAAGGAAGGCATGCAACTCATTACTACATGGTATGACATTTTATAAACTCTTAGGACTTGCACCACCTCGGGAAAAACTGCTCTGTCTGATGAGCTTTGTCTAAACAACTTGGCTGTTTGCTCCCCCTGCAGTCACAGCCCAGCATGTGCCCACATTCCTTTTGTTCCTGAAATAACAGGGAGTCCCTGCATACATGCCCTGGCTTCTTTTTCAGATGGGAATGTGAATACAAACCTAACAAAATCTTGCAATGAAGACATTAGGGGAGAGAAACAATTTTCTTCTGACTAACCATGCTCCAAGGGGAGAGGTTTAGTCAACATGGAAGAAACATTTTCTTCCCCCATCTTGTATGCCCAGGTAGGACGAGCAGCACCCTACAGCCAGGGAATTCCTGAGACTTTCCCAAAGATTCACCAGCATCCATCCTACTTTCAGCTGGAGAAACAAGGGCTGAAAGCAGAAGTGGCTACAGAGGCTTGGAGCACAACCTGATGGAAGATGCAGAAACCTCCAGGCAAGCAAGAGTCCCCTTGCCTTCCTTTGTCTTCTTCTTGGAAGAAGAATCCTGCGGCACTGAAGACTGGCAGGATTTGATCAGCTGGAGGAGCCCCCCTAACCTTGGTCTTGTTTCTTGCAATCTTTGTACAGTCAGTAATGCCTGTGACTGTGGAGAGTGTCAGGGATCCTGCCAGACACCCTCCAGGCAGTGGGGGGTATTTTCTGAGGAATGATGCAACAGAGACCTTCTTGTTTCTTGGGTGCCTTCGAGGACAATCTGGCCTAGATCAGCAATCCGGGCCATAAATGGATTTTAAGAGAATGTGGTACATCAAAAGCCTCTGCCTTCAGAAAAACTTTAACTGATGGCTTAAAGGAAAAGAAAATGACACACAACATTCAGAAAATGAAATGTATCAGCACGTAAAGGTCAGAATCAGCCACTTGGGAAATGCTGCCAGAGCCCCTGGGAGGTGCAAAGATGGCAAAGAGGGAATCCCTTCACCACAATGCAGAATCCTACAGGCTTTCATTTACCTGGCTTTTTCCCTCTCTAGGACATTCACAGAAGCCTGCAATTCTGAATTTTGCTGAGCCACTTCTTTCCATTGACTCCATTCCCTCTCCAGGTTCTGCAGGTGCACTTGCAGCTCCTTGTTCTGATGTTCTGCCTCTTCCAGCTGCTTCTTGGTGTGTTCAACCTCCAACAGCTTCTGCCTTGACTGATCCTGTGCCCAGCTCACATCCTTCTGTGCTCTCTGGACAATCGCTTCCTGGGACTCTTGGGAGGCTGCCAGCTGAGATGTCAACTCTCCCACCTCCAGTCAAACAGAACAAAGCAGTCAGAGGCTACAGCCACAGCTTGTCACTGTCAGCCACAGCAGAAACTGTGAGAAAAAGGTAGTAGACAACTTCCCATTTCTCCCAGTCCTGACAGCACCAGATTCACAATGGATATGGACAGCTTGTTTCAATCTCTAAGTGGGCCACCAAGGGCACCTAAAAAAGCACCTCCCAAACCAAGGCTAGCAAGAAGAGGCCAGCAGGAATCCATGCTGATGGTTGCTGGCCAACAAGCCAGAGCACTAGCCCAGCTGTCCAGGGCAGCAGGGAGATTAAGCAGAGCACTGAGTGTCCTTCAGAGCAGCTGCCATGGACAGCACAGGACCAGGCAGCCCCAGGGATCACCCCATCAGCTGCTGCTCTGCCATGGAAAAGCAAGAAGGCCACAGATCCCTCCCTGGATGACTGTGGTGCTACTGCTGTTTTGCTCACCTGCTTTTGTACAGCGTCCCTCTGCTCAAGGAGGAGATTCATTTCCTCCCTGACGCCTTGCAGCTCTTCCTTGTGCCTCCTCTGCGCTGCCTGGATTTCACTCCGAGCTTCCTGCAGCTCAGCTTGCAGCTCTGCCTTGATGGTCTGGCAACAAAATGCAGAGCAACTTCCTGGGACCTGCCCTCATGCTCAGCTTTTTCTACTTTCCACACTGTCTCAAAATCCCATTCCTTTAGCTAATTATTTTGACCTCTCTAGCCAGCTCTGCTTCCTCTGCAAGCCCTCCTTCCTGGGGCTGAGCTCTGGAGCATGCCAGGCTCTGTGGTCCCAGGGCCTGAAGCAGCCCTTGCCTCCTCAGTCCCAGGAGCTGCCTCTTGTGCCCTTGTCACTGCCCAGCACTCCGTTCCCTGCCTACTCAGACTTACCTGCTCCTTCTCTTGCTGCTCTTTCAACTCCTGCCTGAGCTGCTGGATCTGCTGGCAGGCTTGGCTGAGCTCTCCCCGAGTCTGGAGCAGTGCCTCTGATAAAGCACTCCTCTCATTCTGCTCTTCCAGCAGCACCTGCACAGAAGGAAGGAGCAGAGAGCTTCACATTTGCCCTGCAATGTTTGCCCTGTGTGGCAAGAGGCAGAGACTGAAGGGCTCACACACTCTCAGAGCACTTGGCTGCTGCTCCCCTGGGCCACTCTGCCCCGGGGCAGCCACAGCTTCCCAGGAAGGGATTAGAACACAGACCCGAAGACATCTCTGGGTTACTGCTCAGAAATACTCCAGATGAGGTTTAAAAAGATTTTTCTCTTTTGCGTCAGCACTGCTGCTGCACCCTCCCCATGCCCACAAAAGAAAAGTCTTTTAAACTCACTTTGGCAATGAAAACCCACCAGTACAAAGCAAAAGGGGAGTGGGAAGACAACGGTGAAGATACTCTGAAGTACGTCTTAGAAAAACAGAGCACAACAGCAGCACACAAATCTCAGCTGAAAGCTGATGTTTCTGCCTGGCTTCCTATCAGAGGGCTCATTCCTGGTGCCAAAGATAGCCCCGTTCACTTTTCAGCACCCCAGATTCAATGTAGAAGACACGGAGGACATGCTCCACACAGCCTCATATCCTGTCATCTCCCACAGCTCCAGCCTTGCAAAAAATCACACCAGTTCTTGTTTCAGTATAATCACCTCTCGCTTGGCATTTTCAAATCTTGTTTGTTCTGCTTCTTGTTGGGCCTCCAAAGTGGCAAATTTCTGCCTCATCTCAGACAGAATCTTCTGGTGCTCTTGCTCTCTCTCTGCCTTCTCTTTTTCCCATTGCTCCTGCATCTCTGCATGGTGCCTTTCACGCTCACTTGCCTGAGGAGGGGAGGAAAAAATCTTCAAGATTAAGTCCCAGGCAAGCTCCTCACTGAAAAATGTGAAGCTTCATCCCTCCCACAAACCCCAGCCTGAAAAGACAACAACACTGGCTTTCTGCACTCCAGAAAACATGACCTGTCAGGGAATATGAAAGGAGGCTCAGCAGGTGCAAGAATCAGACTCATGGAATCCTTTCTGTTGAGAAAGACCTTTCTAAACATTTATTCCAACCACTCAGAACAGGAGGTGTCACTTTCCCCTCTCTGATGCCCCAGTCACAGGGACTGAAGCACCGGACACAAGGGGCCTGTTCCACTTGCCTTGAGCCCAAAGCTGATACCTGTGTCCACCCTTGATGCACAGCAAGGGAGGAACCGAGTTCCCATGCCTGTAGCTGGCAGCACTGTTGGCTTCTGCTCCACGTTGGCATCTCCCCATGTTGGCATCTCCCCACGTTGGCACCTTCCCCACGTTGGCATCTGCCCTGTGGCAGCTGGGACTCGGGGACGATCCTGCCCTTGGGCACTGCCCAACCTGCTCTGGAACTCATCTTATGCCCTCACTGAAGCTGTGGCTGCATTTCCTGCCCCTGCACCATGCTGGGGCCTTCACTCGCCTCCAAGCCCGAGCCACTGGCTCTGCTGCCCCGCCCAGCAGCAGGAGGCCTCTGGCAGAGGATTGCTGTCCTTGCACACCCTCAGGCTCTGCCTGTGCTAAACCAACCCACAGGGCCAGCTTGGACAATTCGGAAGCGTACTGTCCCCTACCAGGTCTTGCAGGAGCTTGTTTAGTTCCAGTTGTTGAGCAGTTCTCTGCAGCCTGAGGCTTTCTTGATGCTGCTGCTCTGCCTGCAAGAGCTGCTGAGCTGTGCCTTCCTGTTCCTGCCTCCTGAGAGCTCTCTCTGCTTCCAGCTCACGTTGCAGGCACTTCACTTCTCCTGCAAACGTGACCAACAGCAAGAGTCAGAGTCTTTAGTGACTTGACTGACCTCAGGCCCTTTCAGTGCCTCCAGCCCCACCACTCCTCTGAAGCCCTGTGGACAGAGGTGGCTGGACAGGGTGCTTAGCTTCTCTAGTCAGGGGCAGCACCACAAACAAAGCACACGAGGTTCTCACCTTGTATCACCTCCTTGGCCTGCATGACTGTGAGCATTTGAGCCTCCAGATGGTTCCTGGTGATCTCCAGCTGAGATACCTGCTGCTGAGCAGCAAACAGGCTGGATTCCAGGCTCTCCTTTGCTGACCTACAAGTTGCAAATACAGAGAGACATGAGTTGCTTGCTCCTGACACCCACAGCTGGTTATTCCAGGATGACGTGGCTCAAGATCTCCACTGCTGAGTATGGAAAAGGAGTAACATGGAAACTTGTCCAGAGAAGGCACGTTTGTGCCATTTTACATGGCAAAGCAGGGCCCTCTGAGGGAGTGCCCAGGCTCTCCTTATGGCCTGGCATAGCACAGACAGCCCAGCCCAACTGGACCTCAACAGCCAAACCTTCAGTTGCTGTTCCTGACCTATGACACAGGGTAGCTGTGCCCAAACTGGGCTGCTGGGCTGACGAGCAAAAGCCCAGACTCTGCTCACAGCCCTTCTCTCATCAGCATTTCCAAGCTGCTCTGCAGGGGGACAGAACAGACTCTTGTCCTGGCTGACTCCTGACGTTTTAATGCTCTTCATAATGGACATAGAGGCACATCATCTTCCAGACACCCTGTATTTAAGAGACTTCAGAACTACTTTGCATGATACAGTAAAAGCTCATAGTCATGGCAGCACTTGTAAAAAATCAGAACACCCTTTTGTCTGAACAACTACTTGAATGCAGAGACTGCAGTTTAAACTCATGCAAGGTCATGAAGTAGACTTGCCACCTTTACTTTAGTATTGCTGGCTAAGCAGGCAGTAGTCCAAGTGACTTGTCCTTCTTTGCAGGGTAAGAGGGACCATCCAAAGGGACCTTGGTGGGTTTGGCAGGTGGGTGCCCATCAACAGTCAGCAAGAATCCCCAGAGGCTGTTAAGAATTCCAAAGAGTTTCCCTGCTGCTCTCTAAGCAGCTCTAGGTCTTGCCCCACACTTTTCAAGAGTGGGCTTGGAAGCTGAAAGCCCTCAAGATTTTCAGCAGGAGCCTCTGGCTTCACCTTGAATGTCAGCATGCTACTCCCAATGTCCCAAGGTAAGAGCCTGGAATGCTGAAGATGAAGCTTCAGTTCTGAAGATCGGGATCACATCAAGCTACTTGGTAAGGAACGAGGGATATTCAATGCCCAGAACAAGGAACCAAACCCATAAGAAACTTGAGGTTTCACTCAACAGCTGCATGGTTTAACTACTACTCAATTCAGGGCTGAGTGGCTTGCTTTCGACTTCCCACAGGAATGTGCTTGGCAGCACAAACAGGAGCCCAAGGCTCACGAGAGCTTTGCTGGCTATAGGTGTCAGAAAAATAACCTTCACTTTGTGGCATATTTTTATTTTCTTGAGACTCGTATATGTGTTCTCGCCATGAAATGTAAAAACATCTGAAGGGGTCTGCTCCCTGCCTTTACCTGGTCTCTGCCAGCTCCTTGCATAGGTCATGTTGCTGCTGCTCCATGGCTGCCAATTGGCCCTCAAGGGCAGCCTTCTCCTGGCCCAGCAGCTCCTTCTCTCTGCACACCTGGGCCAGTGCGTGCCCTTGGCCAGAGGATTCCTGGTGCAGCTGCTCCAGAGCCCGGCTCAACGACTCTTGCTCCTGAGAAGCCTGGAAGCAGGACAAGGTAGAGCTCGAGCCCTCCCTCGGTAGCGCTGTGCAGAGCCAGCCAGTGCCACCTCACAGGCAGCCAGAGGACAAGGAGCACCTGTGCTCTGGGCTCAACGTTTCACAGCATCTGCCCCATGCAGCTCTGATAGCCTGGGCTCCAAGAGCCTCTGGCACTGTTCCCTTGGAAGTGCTTTGTCAGGCCCTGTGCCTTGCCTGGGACCAGACAGCACCTTCCCAACAAACATCCCTACTCCAGACTCTGTGTCGTCACCCAAAAATACTGCATCTTCCACAACTGCCTATACAATGTACTCTAAGCACCAACAGTGCAGCTGATGTTCAGTCCTTGCTACAAAACTCTGCGCAGTTTAGTTCATCACACTGCTCACATGATCCATTCTTTTGCACACAGAATCCGAACCCTCACCTGTGTGCTAGCCTTGCTGGAGCACAGGAGAAACAGCTCCCCATGCCCAGCTTTTGGCCTGGAGCTGATTTCAACAGCAAACCCCTGCACAGGCAGCCCAGGGTCAGGGAGCAAACTCTTCCTCTCCCAAACTTCAGAGCATTCCACACGGGAGCAGAGAACAACCAAGCAACCAAGCCCAGGGGCAGAATGAGCCTTCAAGCACTGCTGACGCCTTGAAACTCCTCCAACTCCTCTTTCCGGACACCGTGGACTTGTATTCCAGAGGAGCCTGAGGCTTTGCAGAGCCAGCAAAAGACCATTTTACCTGCTCGCCAGTTCTCCTGGGCTCAGTGCTCCATTCAGGCCACTCTGTCTTCTCCTTTTCTGGTGATGCAGCCGGTTGCTCAGATTCCAGGCTGGCGTCTGACATACAGAACAGCTGCTTCACTTGTGCTTCAAAAGCCGGCTGGGGATACAGAGAGGAGATGATTCCCTTATTTCAAACACCACACAAGCTGTACCTCAGAAATCTCCATCACAGGAAGCATCCTCAAAGCACCAGCAGTGCAGCTGCTGTTCAGCCTTCTCAGTACAAAACTCTGCTCAGTTTAGTTCATTGCTCAGCTCACCTGCTCCATTCCTTCTCGCACCTAATCCAAATCCCCACGTGTTGCCTCCCCTTGCCAGGGCACAGGAGAAGCAGTTCCCCATGCCCAGCCTTTGGCCAGGAGATGATCTGAACAGCAAGCTGGCAGTCAATGCTCTCTGAATAGAGCCAGGCACACAGACAAGGTTGCCTGCTGCAGCCCAGGCTGCTTTGCCCAAGCAGGCCTGGACTGACATGGATAGAGGGTCCCAATTCTTTATGGGAAACATCACTGGAATAATTCAGGGATGTTGCAGTGGACTGAAGGGCAATGCCAGTGTGTACCTGGATACAAGTCTTTTCCTTCAGGATGTCCAAATGTTTCTTCAGAGTCCCTTTGGACATCTCACTCTTGTTCAGTGCAGCCCTCAGGACTTGAGCACTGTCTATCCATTTCTTCAAAGCAGCAGTCCCATGCTCTAACTCTTCCTGCATGCCTTCCCTCTCCACTTCCAATTGTTGACTGTTTTCCCCATGATTTCTCATCTCAGCTGCATGCATTTCATTCTTCTTTTCCAGATATCTCATCTGCTGCTGGTACAATTCCCGTTCATGCTGCAAAAGAGGGAGGAAAAGGGTCACTCATTCCCTCTCTCGGTTTGCTTCTCATACCAGATCTGGACTCCTGTCCCAGGGGCAGGCACAGGCTGCCCCTCTCTCTCTGCCATGCAGGATGCTGCAGACCTTTGCTGGACCCCCTTTGATGCTGCATTTTCCCAGCTCACTGAGCCCATCCCAGCTTCCTTCCTGCCCTTCCCCGACTACTTGCAGCTCCACCCCAGTGTTCCTTTGGGGAGGAGCTGCCAGAACTGCAGCCAGGATTTCAAGTCCATGCTAAGCAGGATTTAGGCAGTGCCATGAGGGTGTGCCCTCCAGCAGGGAGGAAGGGAAGAGCAAACAGCCCCAGCATTCCATTCCCTGGGGCTGGGGCAACAGCAGTGGTTTTCCACCTCTCCTGTGTAGAGTTTCCATGGCACCGTCCCGAGAGCCCCACTGCCCTGTCTTGGAGCAGCACTGGCCAGATCAGGCTGTCATTCTCTGCTGCCACTCACGACCAGTTCCCCCTTGCAGGCACACTTCCTTCTCTGCATCAGCACTTGGCTTTCCTCTCTTCTCTCCCCACTGGCTGCTCTCAGATGGCCAAGGCCAAACACCTTTCTATGAACAGCAAACTTGCTCTTCTCACCCCTCCTTCCAGGTCCAGATATTTATTAATCTGAACATGTCTCAGCACACAAGGAATTGCCCAAACCATGAAATGCCAGTAGAGACAGTGTGGACATTGAGAACTCATGCTTCTAGGGCACAGAACTCCGTCATGGAGAAAAATCAGCAGCCCCAGCACTAAACGGCTTTGATATGACTACAACATCCTTTCCACCTTATTCAGAAGATTGAAATTAGAAAAGCTAAGCTGGAAAAAGGTGCTCCTTAAAACTATTAAGACCAGGTCCAAACAGATCTAGGAAATGGCCCTTTGTGTCATCTGCCAATCTCACCAGCACATCCTTCCTTTCCTTCTCCAGGCTCTCCAATTTCCTCTGCAGAGATGCCACCTCCTGACGAAGAGTCACAGCCTCTTCCTGCAGGGCAATGGCCTCTTTATTCTGGGCAGTTTGTTGAGTGGTCTTCTGGTGTTGTGCCCTCCACAACACTGCAGCAGAGAAGGAGAAGAGGAAAAGCAAAGCAAAGACAAACTGATGTGCATCCTGTAGAGACAACAGCACTGTCTTCTCTGCTTGCCTCTGTTTGACAGGCCCTAAGCCCACAAGGCTCCAAAGCTGACAGAAATCAAGGAAATTTCCTGGCAAAGAGAAAAGCAGGAATGAAAGGGGCAAGGTTCAGAGGAATAGGAAAGTATTTGCTCTTGCACTTGTGCAAGGTGAGCAATCCAAGAGAGACAAAGGAGCAGGCATGCCTGTGCAGCCCTGCTCCAGAGGGATCAATAGCCTGGAGGCTCTGGCAGGCCTGGAGTTTGGGGGAATCGAGCTGAGGCATCCAGCTACAGCTGCTTAGCACAGACATGGTACCTGAAAGGCATCAACTGTGCACAGGATCAGCCATAGCACAGGCAGATGGCACTGCCAGCCATGGCATCTTTCTTGAGAAAAAGCTTTCACTGACACTACAATGGATAAATCTCCTGCAGGTTGTGTTTTCCCATCTGCCCTTTCTGGGCACTCCCCTTTTCCTGTGCATGGGATCAGAAATCCCCACTGCTGAGACAGGATAGGGCAGTGAATGGATGGGAGAGAAGCTGTACCTTGCTCACTTTCCTCCAACTTCTTCTGCAGCTCCTGTTTGCAGGCATTTAGTTGGTCTCTCTGAGCCTGCATCTTCCTCAGCTCCAGCTCCACGGCCTTACACTGTGTGGCCATGGCCTCTGCTCTTTCCTCAGAGCTTTGGAGCCTCACACGCAGCTCAGACACCTCAGTTTCCAGCAGCTGCTTCTCTTGACTTGCCTGACAAGCTGCCTTCTCTGTCACTGCCTCCACCATGGCCCAGGTCTGGAAATGGATGCACAGATCCTCAGGAACAGGGCTGCTCCTGAGGCAGCAGAGCGGGCAGTAGGGAGAGCAATGAAGGAGAAAGGACTTCAGGCAAAAAGGTCGCAGGAAGCAGAAGGTGCAGAACCAAGGATTCCATTGGAGACAAAAGTGGAGAAAACAGGGAAAGGAAGGCAATGGACACCCTTGAGGCTGCAGCTCTGAACACTGCCTGAACTGGCTGCGGTGCAAGTGCCCTGCCCAGCCTGCCATAGCCACATCTGTGTCCCCTCATTGCTCAGGCACCAACTCCATCTGGGACAACTCTGCTAACACAGGGACAGAGAAGCTCCAAAGGAGTCTGCTGCTGCTTCTCCTCCCAGATTTCCTGCTGGGACCCACAAGAGAATGGGGGAAAACATTGGCAGCATACACCAGGTCCAGCCTTGGCCTCAGGGTGCAGCAGCAGCCATGGGCAGAACACAGCAGCAGTGGATGCTACTGGGAGGGGAAAGAGGTTAGGGCCTCCAAGCCAAAGGTGGTAGTGTGTGTCCATGGAGAAGAGGATGCCAGTGCACAGCTTACCTGGCTGTTGAGCTCCTGCAGTTCTCTTCTATGCTCAGAACAGAGCTGCTCAGTCTCCTGAAGAGCAGAATGAAACTGAGACACCTGATTGTTCAGTTCCAGGTTCTTTTCTTCCAGCGTTCTGAGGCACAGGATCTTTTCCTCCAGAGACAGAATCAGCCTAGAAGGAAGGCATGCAACTCATTACTACATGGTATGACATTTTATAAACTCTTAGGACTTGCACCACCTCGGGAAAAACTGCTCTGTCTGATGAGCTTTGTCTAAACAACTTGGCTGTTTGTTCCCCCTGCAGTCACAGCCCAGCATGTGCCCACATTCCTTTTGTTCCTGAAATAACAGGGAGTCCCTGCATACATGCCCTGGCTTCTTTTTCAGATGGGAATGTGAATACAAACCTAACAAAATCTTGCAATGAAGACATTAGGGGAGAGAAACAATTTTCTTCTGACTAACCATGCTCCAAGGGGAGAGGTTTAGTCAACATGGAAGAAACATTTCCTTCCCCCATCTTGTATGCCCAGGTAGGACGAGCAGCACCCTACAGCCAGGGGATCCTTGAGACTTTCCCAAAGATTCACCAGCACCCATCCGACTTTCAGCTGGAGAAACAAAGGCTGAAAGCAGAAGTGGCTACAGAGGCTTGGAGCATAACCTGATGGAAGATGCAGAAACAGTTGCCCAACAAGATGCCAAACAGTTAGGCAGCGCTTTTGTGAGCTTGCACACATTCCTAGCTAGCTAGGAAAGCGATCTTGGGATCGCAGCAGAGGTTCTGAAGATCACTTTATATCTTCAAAGAGTTCCAGTAGCAAAATCCAAATATATAGCATAACAAGTGGTTTTTATAGGGAGGAGAATTGAAATCTAATCAGTAAAATTATAAGTTGAAAACTATCCAATTACTTTAAGATTCTAGGTGAGAAAAGACCAATCATTTAATAGAGTCCAATAGGAATTCTAAAAAAATCCAGGTGTTTCTGTAGGGGGGGTGAAGATTTCTGTAACACGAGTTATCATAAGAAAGGGTTTCTTATCTCAGGGGAAGATGACATGAGGTCCTTGGGGCCCTTTACAGGTATAGCTGTATCATCCACAGAGCACAATGGAAGCACTGATGGAAGATGCAGAAACCTCCAGGCAAGCAAGAGTCCCCTTGCCTTCCTTTGTCTTCTTCTTGGAAGAAGAATCCTGCGGCACTGAAGACTGGCAGGATTTGATCAGCTGGAGGAGCCCCCCTAACCTTGGTCTTGTTTCTTGCAATCTTTGTACAGTCAGTAATGCCTGTGACTGTGGAGAGTGCCAGGGATCCTGCCAGACACCCTCCAAGCAGTGGAGGGTATTTTCTGAGGAATGATGCAACAGAGACCTTCTTGTTTCTTGGGTGCCTTCGAGGACAATCTGGCCTAGATCAGCAATCCGGGCCATAAATGGATTTTAAGAGAATGTGGTACATCAAAAGCCTCTGCCTTCAGAAAAACTTTAACTGATGGCTTAAAGGAAAAGAAAATGACACACAACATTCAGAAAATGAAATGTATCAGCACGTAAAGGTCAGAATCAGCCACTTGGGAAATGCTGCCAGAGCCCCTGGGAGGTGCAAAGATGGCAAAGAGGGAATCCCTTCACCACAATGCAGAATCCTACAGGCTTTCATTTACCTGGCTTTTTCCCTCTCTAGGACATTCACAGAAGCCTGCAATTCTGAATTTTGCTGAGCCACTTCTTTCCATTGACTCCATTCCCTCTCCAGGTTCTGCAGGTGCACTTGCAGCTCCTTGTTCTGATGTTCTGCCTCTTCCAGCTGCTTCTTGGTGTGTTCAACCTCCAACAGCTTCTGCCTTGACTGATCCTGTGCCCAGCTCACATCCTTCTGTGCTCTCTGGACAATCGCTTCCTGGGACTCTTGGGAGGCTGCCAGCTGAGATGTCAACTCTCCCACCTCCAGTCAAACAGAACAAAGCAGTCAGAGGCTACAGCCACAGCTTGTCACTGTCAGCCACAGCAGAAACTGTGAGAAAAAGGTAGTAGACAACTTCCCATTTCTCCCAGTCCTGACAGCACCAGATTCACAATGGATATGGACAGCTTGTTTCAATCTCTAAGTGGGCCACCAAGGGCACCTAAAAAAGCACCTCCCAAACCAAGGCTAGCAAGAAGAGGCCAGCAGGAATCCATGCTGATGGTTGCTGGCCAACAAGCCAGAGCACTAGCCCAGCTGTCCAGGGCAGCAGGGAGATTAAGCAGAGCACTGAGTGTCCTTCAGAGCAGCTGCCATGGACAGCACAGGACCAGGCAGCCCCAGGGATCACCCCATCAGCTGCTGCTCTGCCATGGAAAAGCAAGAAGGCCACAGATCCCTCCCTGGATGACTGTGGTGCTACTGCTGTTTTGCTCACCTGCTTTTGTACAGCGTCCCTCTGCTCAAGGAGGAGATTCATTTCCTCCCTGACGCCTTGCAGCTCTTCCTTGTGCCTCCTCTGCGCTGCCTGGATTTCACTCCGAGCTTCCTGCAGCTCAGCTTGCAGCTCTGCCTTGATGGTCTGGCAACAAAATGCAGAGCAACTTCCTGGGACCTGCCCTCATGCTCAGCTTTTTCTACTTTCCACACTGTCTCAAAATCCCATTCCTTTAGCTAATTATTTTGACCTCTCTAGCCAGCTCTGCTTCCTCTGCAAGCCCTCCTTCCTGGGGCTGAGCTCTGGAGCATGCCAGGCTCTGTGGTCCCAGGGCCTGAAGCAGCCCTTGCCTCCTCAGTCCCAGGAGCTGCCTCTTGTGCCCTTGTCACTGCCCAGCACTCCGTTCCCTGCCTACTCAGACTTACCTGCTCCTTCTCTTGCTGCTCTTTCAACTCCTGCCTGAGCTGCTGGATCTGCTGGCAGGCTTGGCTGAGCTCTCCCCGAGTCTGGAGCAGTGCCTCTGATAAAGCACTCCTCTCATTCTGCTCTTCCAGCAGCACCTGCACAGAAGGAAGGAGCAGAGAGCTTCACATTTGCCCTGCAATGTTTGCCCTGTGTGGCAAGAGGCAGAGACTGAAGGGCTCACACACTCTCAGAGCACTCGGCTGCTGCTCCCCTGGGCCACTCTGCCCCGGGGCAGCCACAGCTTCCCAGGAAGGGATTAGAACACAGCCCCGAAGACATCTCTGGGTTACTGCTCAGAAATACTCCAGATGAGGTTTAAAAAGATTTTTCTCTTTTGCGTCAGCACTGCTGCTGCACCCTCCCCATGCCCACAAAAGAAAAGTCTTTTAAACTCACTTTGGCAATGAAAACCCACCAGTACAAAGCAAAAGGGGAGTGGGAAGACAACGGTGAAGATACTCTGAAGTACGTCTTAGAAAAACAGAGCACAACAGCAGCACACAAATCTCAGCTGAAAGCTGATGTTTCTGCCTGGCTTCCTATCAGAGGGCTCATTCCTGGTGCCAAAGATAGCCCCGTTCACTTTTCAGCACCCCAGATTCAATGTAGAAGACACGGAGGACATGCTCCACACAGCCTCATATCCTGTCATCTCCCACAGCTCCAGCCTTGCAAAAAATCACACCAGTTCTTGTTTCAGTATAATCACCTCTCGCTTGGCATTTTCAAATCTTGTTTGTTCTGCTTCTTGTTGGGCCTCCAAAGTGGCAAATTTCTGCCTCATCTCAGACAGAATCTTCTGGTGCTCTTGCTCTCTCTCTGCCTTCTCTTTTTCCCATTGTTCCAGTGTCTCCTGCATCTCTGCATGGTGCCTTTCACGCTCACTTGCCTGAGGAGGGGAGGAAAAAATCTTCAAGATTAAGTCCCAGGCAAGCTCCTCACTGAAAAATGTGAAGCTTCATCCCTCCCACAAACCCCAGCCTGAAAAGACAACAACACTGGCTTTCTGTGCTCCAGAAACCATGTCCTGTCAGGGAATTTAAATGGAGGCTTAGCAGGTGCAAGAATCACAGGCTCATGGATTAATTTCTGTTGGGAAAGACCTTTCTAAACATTTATTCCAACCACTCAGAACAGGAGGTGTCACCTTTCCCCTCTCTGATGCCCCAGTCACAAGGACTGTTGGGCAGGGGACCTCCCTCAGCCACTCCTTGTCACATCTGTGCTCCTGACCCTTTCCTAGCTCTGATCCCTGTTTTTGAGGCTCTGAAGCTGCCCAAAGAAACAAATTTTGCAGAAGCATATAGAACATTGCTCATCACCATGTCTATCTCTGGCTAAGAAATGCGTGGAGCATCTTGAGCCAGGTGTGTACAGCAGTGTCCCTGTCTTCTACTGCCAGAAACTGCATCTGGGCTCATCTGGCTGGCACAACTCCCACTCTCACAGGTGCTGCCTAGGAATAAGATGTCCAGAGCTGTGGTAACATCATCCCTCTCTTGCTCCAGCAGATCCCTCTGAAGCTGCAATTCCTCCAATGTCTGTGTCTTGACTTCCAGCTCACTCTGCACTGATTTGTCTTCTCCCTCGAGTGCAGCCAAGTCCTCCACTATGCAAGAACGGGCAAGGCAAGTTTTTAGTGAAAAATCCGTCTTATCTCCAAAACCAACCTCCATCCTGTCCTTCTGCTCTGCCTTTTCTGCCTGGGCTGACGCTTCCTCCTTCTGCTGCTTGGTGTTCTTCTGGCACAGTGTCAAGGCTCCTGGCTCTGGGATTCCAATGAATTGCTGCACCTTTTCCTTGGACTTCTCCACGTTTTCACAGTCACTGCAGGGACAAGGCTCAGTCAGAGGAACAAAGCAGCCTGAAGAGTCACTGATTCCATTTCCAGCACTCCAGGATGGAGCCGGGCACAGTGGGCTAAGGAAGACCTTGCTCTTTCCCTCCTAAGGAAATCCTCCAGAGGCAAAGGGAAAGGAAGGCAGGATTTTGCCTTCTTCGGTGAGAAGCAGTAGCTGGGCAGGGGCACACAAAGAACAGAATTCAGGGAAGCAGCATGGGGAGAAGAAGAAATCTTCTCTTCCAACATGGCTCTGCATTGCCTAGCCAGCCTTGGGAGCCACAGTAGAGCATGAAAAACCCAGACAGGATGATACTCAAGAGCCACACTGAGGCCTATGCATGGTAGGGAAGGGGATTTCTTCACCCAGGACTCCTCTGAACTCCCAGGCCTGGAAGCAGATTGTTTCTGGAACGCAGAAGGAAGAGGAGAAAACGCTCACCTTCTGATTTCTTCTAGCAGACAGTCTATGTGCTGCTGACGGCTTCTGAGTCTTTGGTATTTCTCTGCCATTTGCTCAAAATATTGCTGCAAGCGCCCACAATTCTCTGTGGCTTCCTGAACCAATTCCAAGGGATCCTGTTCATCAATGGATGTCAGAGTTGAGAACATGTTCCCAGGACTGTCAGTGCAGATGATGGAATTGCCCATGCTGTCACTGTCGTCTAACAGCACCTGAAAGCCCACATCCAGCTGTTATTCAGGTAATCTGTTCCTATTCCAAAGTGCCACTGAGATGCCTCTTCTGATCTCACAAGAACCAGCTTCCATTCATGGAGAACCAGTTTAAAAATCCCACCAGCTCAGCACTGTTTACTCACCTCAGGGGATCTGGAGGAGCGTCCCCGGTGAGAAAGGCCTCGAGCTCCCTGGAAGAGCACAGGGCAGAGCACACTCAGACTGCATGGCTGCTCCTGAGGCAGCCACCTCTCAGTGCCTCCCAGGCTGTCCCAGAGCACAGCAATTCCAGCTGAGCTCTTCCTCCCCTCCTTTGGAATATTTCCAGCCCAGTAGTTTGACAGCAGCACAAACGAACATGCTGGAAGGTGTCTCATCACTTCTAAGAACAGCAGAAGGGGAGTTGCCCAGAGCCCAGTCCAGTTTGGCCTTGAACACTCCCAGGGATCCAGGGGCAATCACAGCTTCTCTGGGCAATCTGTACCAGGGCCTCAGCACCCTCACAGGGCAGAATTCCCTCCCAATATCCCATCCACCCGTGCCATGTCTCAGTGGGAAGCCACTGTTCCTTGTCCTGTCCCTGCAGGCCCCTGGCTCAAGTCCCTCTCCAGCTCTCTTGCAGCCCCCTCAGGCATTGGAAGGGGCTCTAAGGTCACCCTGGAACCTTCTCCAGGCTGGACAACCCCAACTCTTGCATCCTTTTCCCTTGGTGCAGGTGCTCCAGCCCTTGGAGCATCTTCCTATCATCCCCATGGCCTCCTCTGGGCCTCTGGGGATCATCTTGGAGATGTCAGGGAGAAACCCTTTCTTGCCTTTGGGAAGCACTGAGGCTGTGCTGTAAATTGGGCTGAAGGGAAGGCAATGAAAAGCTGCTCCCTTGTTTGTGCCCACAGCCTCCAGTGGGACAAGGATGGAGCAGGAGATGTGGCTGTGCTCTGGGATGGCCAGGAGCCCCCCATTCCTTCCCAGGCCTGTCCCCACAGCAAGCACCAAAGCTGCTGCCAGCACTGGAACAGCCAACTGTTAATCCCTTGCTATTCCCAAAGGAAACCATTCCCTGAGGCACAGCCCAGGCCCAGCCGGGCCCCTGCCGGGCCTGGCACATGGAGAGCAGTGGCTTTTTCACTCACCCGCCGGGTGTCCATCTGCCCCTTTGGTGACCAAATCCCAGTGTCCAAAGGTCGTTGATTTTTGAAGGGTCTAAACCCCAGTGCCCAAAGGCCCTTGGCCTTTGCAGGGTCTAAACCCCAGTGCCCAAAGGCTCTTGGCCTTTGCAGGGTCTAAACCCCAATCTCCAAAGGTGTTGGCCTTTGTAGGGTCTGAACCCAAATCTCCAAAGGTGTTGGCTTTTGCAGTGTCTAAACCCCAGTGCTCAAAGGCCCTTGGCCTTTGCAGGGTCTAAACCCCAATCTCCAAAGGCCCTTGGCCTTTGCAGGGCCTGAACCCAAATCTCCAAAGGTGTTGGCTTTTGCAGGGTCTGAACCCAAATCTCCAAAGGTGTTGGCTTTTGCAGGGTCTAAACCCCAGTGCCCAAAGGCTCTTGGCCTTTGCAGGGTCTAACCCCAATCTCCAAAGGCTCTTGGCCTTTGCAGGGTCTAACCCCAATCTCCAAAGGCCCTTGGCCTTTGCAGGGTCTAACCCCAATCTCCAAAGGCTCTTGGCCTTCACAAGGTCAATAGCACACAAGCAAGGTGCCGTTGGCCTTTGCAAGGTCTGAGCCCCAATGGTCACGAGCTGTTGACAGCTCCAGGGTCCAAACCCCAATGAGCCAGGAGCTGTCGATTGTTGCCAGGGTCCAAACCCCAGCATTCCAACATTCCATGGCCTGTTGACGGTTGCCATGGTGCAAAGCCCATCGTTCCAGGGGCTGGTGGAATGGCCCTCCCAGGCTCTCCCCATCCCAGCTTCCTGCTGGCCCTGGCACCTGCCCTGCCTCCCCCGTGTCCCCACAGCCGTGCCAGGCAGGGCCCTGGCTCAGAGCATGAGTTCCAACTGTCTGGTCTAGACAGCACCAGTTTTAAGGCTCAGCATTCAAGAACCAAATGGGTCTGCTTGGAAAAGCTTTGGTAAGTATTTTTTGCCCTCATCTTTGATAGCATTCTTCTGTGTCCTACAGAGGACTTCTGTGTCCCAGTTGACAGGAACTGGCGGGACACAAATCCTCCGTGGAAGAGAAGAGCTGCACCTACCTTCTCCAGGGCCTGTCTCTGCAGAGACCGATGGCCCAAGGATGTCCCTGCCAAGTGACATCAGTTCAGAGATCAATGCAGCTTCAATCTCCGTTCCACAAGAGCAGCTTGAGTAGAGCTGCAAAGGAGCAGGAGAGCTCCTGCTGAGGTCTGACAGCTCCTGCCTTGTCCTTGAGCAGCTCTCAGTGTAGTTCTGCCGGTGCTGTCGGTCCCGGGCCAGCTGTGACTGCAGCAGGGACACCTGGAAGAGGCACAAGGCCCGGCTCAGACAAGCCCACGCTGGCAGCAGCATCCGCAGCCCCACGGTACCGGCTGTCGGGGCAGACACAGCCTCCAGCTCCACCCTCACCAGCACTCTGCCCTTGGGGAGGGGAAAGGAACAGGCTCCCGGACTGCCCCTGAACAGAGCTCAGATGATCAACAAGTCCAGTTTGTGGCAGGCAAACCCTTCCCACGTACATCCCTCAGCCACCAGAGCTCTATTAGAAAGAGTTCTGACACCATTTAGGAACCCAGCTCAGATTTCCAAAGCACACATTTGGGGCACTGACCCATTTCTGTGCATCAGCAGGAGGGCTGCTGCTCCCCTGAGCTGCTGGAGGACTCTTCTACTTGAGCTGTGGGACAGCCAGCCCAGGTGCGAGGGGAATTTGGTGCTTGGGGATTTTGGTGCTTTCTTGAGGCACCTACTTGATACCTACGTAGCACACACAAAGATTTCACCCCGATTATAAACGTTCCTGTATTCCCCCCCATCCCCAACTTGTGCTACTACAAAGATGGAAACTGCTAATGCAAGATTTCAGAAATACAAACCAGCACCATCTGTATTTTTCACTAGGCATGAATGTAGGATAAGCATAAAACAGGAACTTCATCACATATGACAGGTGCGAAAATTCCCGATGCTCCTTCAGCTTTCCTACTATAGACTAATCTGAGATGCTCCTTGAGATAGAAATCAATAAATTATACTAGAAAAGGAAATCAGGTTCAGAAGAATTTTTTTTAACTGATTATAGCTGAGTTTTAATGGGAATTCTCTGCAAAATCTGATCAATTGTTCTTGACTGTGGCCGTGAGGGGAGTCGAACGTGCCAGCTCAGATCTGCAAGCATGCAGTGCCAGAAGGAGAACCTTTGGAATGTAAACCAGGATTTATTCAATGACTCATAAGTGCCTGCTGGGCCCAGGTCCTCTGTACAAACACTGTACAGGGAAAAGGCAGGACTGCACATTCCTTGTGGTATGAATTGAGTTTTGGGGGGTTAAATTAAAACGAGATGCAAAGGAGGGAATTGCTTCTACCTGTAAATATTCTAGTCCTAAAGGAGCCCTGCCCAGTCTGAGTGCTGACCAGTGCTCCTCCCTGACTGTCCCCTATCTTGGTGAGATATATTAAAGATATAAATATGAAAAATATAAATAGAAACATATATTTAAGTATCATTTAAAATAAAGGTTTTTTTTGTTTGTATTTAGTTAGAGGTGGAGCTTTTAAATAAATAATATTAAAACTAGAAACATACAAATATATAATAAGGTATAGGTATACATAAAATAGAAAAAATATTAGCAACATAAAGATTATGCATATAATAAATAATAAAAATAATATTGCATATATGTTATAATAAGACCTTTATTGAATATATAAAATATATATGGATTATAAATATGAATATAAATTAAATATGAAGAAATAGACTTTTATTTAAAGAAGTTTTTTTTTGTTTGTATTTGGTTAGAGACAGGGGTTCTTTTAGTTTTGGTCAGGGTTTCTTGGGGCATTCTTTTAGGAGGATTTTTTGAAGGGATGGGACTCGTTGCTTTTTGCCTTCGCTTCTCTCTCTGTGTCCCCAAAGCGCCGCAGCCCCGGGCTGATATCGGCGCAGTGCTGCCGCCTTGTGGACACAGCGCGGTACTGCAGCCAGCCCCCGAGCCGGCAATGGCAGTGCTGCCGCCTTGTGGACACAGCGCGGTACTGCAGCCGCCCCGAGCCGGCAATGGCAGTGCTGCCGCCTTGTGGCACAGCGCGGTACTGCAGCCAGCCCGAGCCGGCAATGGCAGTGCTGCCGCCTTGTGGGCACAGCGCGGTACTGCTGCCAGCCCCCGAGCCGGCAATGGCAGTGCTGCCGCCTTGTGGGCACAGCGCAGTACTGCAGCCAGCGCTGAGCCGGCCCCTGGCAGTGCTGCCGCCTTGTGCCTTGCCGGTGGGGCACATATAAAAAAGAAGAAAAAGCACTATATGTCTGGTGCAGCAGTAGAAAATTTCAGGCTCCCAGGGAGTAAATTTTTTTATTTAAATGTTTAAAAGTTTTAAATTATTTTTAATTAAGAGAAAGGGAAATACAGGAAGAGAGAGACAGAGAAAGAAAGAGAGCAAGAAATAGGGCAAAATACAGTGAGAGGGAAGTAGAGTTAGAGGGAAACAGAAGGAAAGAGAAAGAAATAGAGAAACAGAGGGGGACAGAAAGAAATAGAGGGAAAGAGAGTCAGCGAAACAGAGGGAGAGAGAAAGAGAAGGAAATAGAGGAACAGAGAGAGAAAGAAATAGAGGAACAGAGGGAGGGAGAAAGAGAAAGAAAGAAAGTTAGAGAAACACAGGGAGAGAGAAAGAAAGAGCAGCAGGAAGCTGGTCCATTAGACTGTGCAGCCCTTTGCTTTCTAAAGGTGGCAACAACTTAGAAAGGATTTGCAGTTTCACGGAGGCCTCCAGCGTCCTGAATACCAGCGCAAAGCTCCTTCCACAGGGCTTTCCTCAGGACAGGTGTGACAGCCAAGACAACTGATGGGAGAGCAGAGGGCACAGGTTCCACCAGCTGCAGGTGTTAATCAACAGCACACTAATCCCACATCACTTTCTAATCCAGGCCCAGACTACTCAGTTTGTAGGAAACGATGCTACAGCAGCTGCTAATCTGTTAGGGAGAAGTGCTCCAGAGAGGCTCACTTCTTTACCCATCGGCTACTTCCCAGGGTGCTGACAAGGTCTTATCACTGCTTGACCTTGTAGGTAAAGCTACAGCCCCAGTCAGCCCACTTCCTTTGCTATTTACAATTCTGGACAACAAGAGAAATTATTCAAGATATCCTGTTGTATCCAGTTGAATCCTAACTCATCATTTGCTGGTAGAGAATTTAACACACTTGTCCATAGCTGTAATGCTGCTGTGGGTTTAGAAAGTTCTGGACTGCCATCTTTGGAGAGCATTACTGTAGCCAGCCCAGAGCTGGAGGTTTGTTTTAGAAAGAAAATTTTTGGATTCTGCAAAAGTGAAAGCTCAGTTTCTGCAAAAACCATATGGCTATGGCATTGCACGCTCCAGACACTCTTCTATCCTTGCCTGAGCAAAAGGTTTTACCTCCTGTACTAAACCAGGAGAAGCACAATGACAGATTTCCACATTCACTAAGCATTAAATAAGGGCTTCAAAAAGAGAAATCTGGGCAGCAGTAACTGTTAGAGCACTTGGCTTCAGTCTAACAGGCAAGCCTTAGAACAGCTGTTCACCTTTAGTGCTGCAGAGGTACTTCCAAGACAGTCACTAGAGGTCAGACATCTAGGTCTTATCACCTTTATTTCTGGTGTAAAGATTGCCAGCCCTTAAGGCCAGCAGATCCTGAACAGGGAATGGCCTCCTGCATCAGGCAGGGCTCAGTGGTGCCTGTACCTGCGGAAGGTCGGCTGAATCCATACAGGTCTCTGCACTGCAAATGCACATGAACCAGTGGAAGAAAGCTCTCCATGTGCTTCCTCAGGTACTTCCCAGTGGCACTGCTCAGACACCAGAGCTCCAACTGCAGCAGGTGAGTCCTGGAGTGCTGGATCAGCATGGCCACAATGGCCAGGGAGGTGAGTGAGCACTGGGCAAGGCAGTGAGCCTGCACCTCAACACCACCTGTGAGAGCAAGGACTGACTCACTTTGGAGAGCCTGAAGGAAAACTCGCTCCAAATCTCTTCTGGCCAATGCTGACATCAATTTCCCCAAAGCCTTAATGAGCTCTGTGGACAGCAGAAGTTCTCCTTGCTGGGGCTGTCTTTGGTAGCTGTCTGTAAAGGGCTGCACCAAAATTTGTCCATAGAAGCTTAACTGCTTCCCTATTTTAGGGGATTTTTCAGACTTCTGAGAAGCCAAGCCCATCTCAGGAAGTTGCAGCATGGTTAAAGTGATCTCCTTCAGCTGAGCTGCAGTCGTGTACATGTGCAGCTCCTCCAGAGCCTGCAGCTGGTGAGACTTCCTGGAATAGACCTGGCTTTGGTCCTTCCCCCCAGTCTGCAGCTCTTCCAGGACACTTTTGGTGATGGCTTTGAAATACTTGGACAAGACGTGTCTGTGATCTCTTGTTTTCAGCAGCTGGAGCACCCCAGAATTGAGGTGAGCTGACAGGAGCTTCACAGTGACAGGGTTCAGACCAGGCTGAGGAATAGAGCACAGCTCCAACGCCAGGAACCAGCTCTCCAGTGCACGATGTCTGAAAATCAAGGTGAGTGCATCCTCCAGGGTCTGTAACAAACAGAGGTAACAGCATCACTGAATGGATAATCACAGTGCAGGGTAAAAAATAAACTCATTCATCTGCCTATTTTCCAGTTTATCAGTTACAATTATTGAACATGAAACTGTCTACTAGCTGACCAGAGGATAAAAAATATTAATGAATTACAAGCACATAAATATCATTCTCCCAACATTTATGCTGTGGGATTTATGCTGCTATACTGAACACTCTGGACGTGTCTAAGCTCGTCTGCAGAGAAAAACTGAGTATTCTGGGGTTCATCAACACACTCTAATCTCCACAAATTCACAGAACAGATGAAAGGAGAAAAAATTCCCTCCTCAGGTACATAATTTTCAGTAAGGCTTTACACAGGGCTGAGGGAATGCATTTTTTCCTGCAAAGGTGATGTGATTTGGGACTCTCCTGACCGTGTTCCAGCTCAGGGGTGGGACTGTGGGTGATGCAGCTGGCTCACATCTCCAGACAGTAGTTTAGCAACCTCACGCTCTACGTTCCTAAGTTCTCCTCCAAGAGCTTGACAACACCTCTCTGATCAGCAAAACTATTCCCTAGAGAATCAGCCAAACCCAAGTTTACTAACATGTGCCTCTGTATGCAGGGATTTGGTACCTTGTCATTTGAAGACACTTCTGTCATCAGAGACTCCTCATCCATTAAGAGATCCCATCAGCCTGATGCTCCTCCTGCTTCTGCTGCTGCTCCAGCTTTATTTCATTGTCCCGGCACAACAAGATGCTCAGCAGGTCCACACAGAGATCAACAAGCTGAGGACCCAAAGTTTTACCAAGCTATGAAAACAAAGACATGTTGGAAGTGAAGAAAAGAGGAGGATGGGAGCAGACAGGTAATTATACAACAGGAATAGGAGTTAACTAAGAACTACTTAGATTACAACCTCTTCTGGGAGAAGGAACCACCTCCCTTAATAGAAACCTGATTCTAAGAGAAGTCTCAGGTTGCCAAATAAATAGTGATAGAATTTCATTTATACATATATATATTCATTTATACATTATATATATGACATTTGGAGGTACACAGGCCAGTGAATTTTACTCTCTGCAAAGGCTTCCTGGGGAGACCCAGGAGCTGGATTAAAATCTCGAGGTTATTTGCACTCACACTGATCAGCAAGGTAACCCATGCAAAGTAAATCCAAAGCAAATCCTCAATAATAAGAACTGGCATTTGTTCACAAATTACATGCAGTTTTGTACGGTGCTGTGCAGCCTCAGAGACAAGCACAGAAAAAAGAGCTACAGAACTGGAACCTAAGTTTGAACAGCTAAGTCATTTGTACCTTCTACATGAAAATAAATCAAACATAACCACAATATTATTACAATATTGCTCTTACCCTGCTGAGTTCTCCACTGTGGATTTCAGGTATAACAGCACATGCTTTACTCCCAACAAAAGCTGGTCAGGTGGGAGCCAGAAAGCCAATTTTGTCTGAACACCACCTTCCAGTAGGGTATTGCTTCCTCTCTCATAGGCACTCTTTAGCAAAGTGGTAAATGCAGAATCCAGGAGCACAGCAGGTTCTTTGCTCACCTCCTCGTGATTTTTAAACTGTTTAAAGTGGAAAAAAAATCATAAGAGAAAAACAGTGATGAATATGAAACAAAAATCTCCTCAGCTCCCCATGTTTTGAGATGAGCTCTGAGCTGAACTCAGGTGGAGTGTAGTAGTGTTCACTGCTGGCCTTGGAGAGAAACTCACCAAACCCAGCCCAGGGGGCCTGTGATCCCCAACCCAGCCAGAGGCAACTGCAGGCACTCTGAACTGACACATATAATCTGCACAAGGGAAAAAAAAGGATGCAAAGTAGCCACCTACTCATTAGAACTGATTACCTCTTCTAGATATAGAAAGCCATCCACCCAAGTTTTCTTCTTTTGGCACGCTCTGTCACAAATTATAACTGTGTTTGACAATGATCAAATGAGTGTTGATGCCTTTTTTTCTTTTTTTTTTTCTCTGAAATCTCACCTAGGTGCTTTATCTTTATTAAAAAGGAAAGGGCTGTTTGTTCTAATTGTACTAGAAATAAATAAGGTGGTTGAAGAAATAAGTCAGGTGGTTGCACACCCTGTCCGGCTGTGGTGTCTCCCTTCAGCTCTAGGAATCACGCTTATCAAGGTGTCCTGTTTGCAACACAAGCAGAAAAAGATACCAAAATTCATCTTGGAACTCATATTTATAAAAAGTGGCTAGATTATTTTTTAAAGAATCAAAAGATAAAATAACCCAAGTATATTTTTTTCTGTAACTTTTTCTCCCTGCACACAATATAGCTGCACCTCAGAGCAGCTCCACATTGCTTTCTCTGTACAGAACTGATGACACTTAGATTGTCTTCTCTAGCAGCTCCTATGACAATTAAAGCTGAATTTGTTTCTTGGCCTACACAAAAAAACCTCAAAAACCAACCAAAAGAAACAACAACACACCAAACAAAAAAAACAACAACAACAACAAAACAAACAAACACAAGCAACACAAAATTGGGCCTCTAAAAAGTTTGGAGGCCATTCCAAAATACCATTAAAGAAGACACAGGAGCAAGTTCATATTTTGCATATTTTGACAATATAGAGAGAGGAAAGATAAAAGCAGCATGAGTTGGTGCTTAGGTCTAATGACAGGGTTTAAAATACTTGAACTGCCATTACACCTTCAGATTAATCATATAATCTCTGACACATTAAAGCCAAACCATTCCTCAGTTTTACCCTCTGTATATCGAGGACAACAACATTCACTCCCATTCTTGAAGAGGTTTAAAAGTTTTGTGAAAAGAACACCAGATAAGTATAAATAATTATAATAATCAATTTTGGTTATCAGAGAGCTTAAGGGGCTCCCTTCACACATGACTGATGGGTGCTTTGGGAGACAAATGAAGTCTTTAGGCAAGATTGTGCCTTTTGTTACCTTTTCTGCCTTTAATTATTACTTTTCACCTTCAGATAGGCTAATGCTGATCAGGAAATCTTACCCACACTGTAAAGTGAAATAAATCCCTCACCTTTTTATTTGACAGCACTGAAGCTCTTTCATTGCACATGGAGCCACATTAATCACCTATTCCTGCCTTCCTTCTCCCCACCACACAAATGAAGAGGCTCATCCTGTTTTACTCATCATGAATGACAGCAAAGGTGTGATCCATTTGTTCTAATTTAGTCACCACCTGCCCAGGATCTGAGGCAGGCACCCTCAGCTCTGTTTATTATCAGCAGAGAGAAACAGGTACCCCCAGAGAGCAATTTGTCTTATCCCAAGATGGGGGTGTCTAGAACAGGTCACAAAAATCACACTCTGGAGATTTTTGGGGGCATTAAGGGAGCCTGAGGTGACTGGCTCAAACTTGGGTGCATAACTTCTGGACATCCCACTCAGAATGTCCACAAGAGCTGCTCAAGTGATGCAATAATTCTCACTGCAGGCTGACACGATCTGAATGGGACCAGCATCTCCCAGCACAGATAAAGTCTGGCCTGGACAGTCACAGTTAGCAACCCTGCATTTGATGCCTGACATGAACCAGGAGATAATGCTGGGATTGCAGCTTTGAGAGCCACCAGGTGAACTCCACCCAGCCATCATTAATCAAACACACTCTGCTTCACATCCCAAACTTTGGGGCCTCCAGGCATGAGGCAGCAATGCTCAAATGTGCAGCTGAGCATCTCTTTTTTCTGGAGCAGCAAGTTCCTTATTGCTAGTGACAGTAAATTAGTTACTATGGATTCCCAAACACCTGGTGATCCCAGTCTAATCATTAACCTTCCTGCAAGGTGGGAAGGCTCCCTATCAAAAGGAATAAATTTTAAATTTGGAGCCTCACTTAAAAAAAAAAAAAAAAAAAAGAAAGAAAAAAAAATTTTTAAAGTTTGTCATGGTTACTCAGAGGATTGATTTGAGGTACTTTTAACAAAGCAAAAAAGATGTAGGAAGATTTTTTTTCCAACAGAAATCCAAACACAAGACCCAGATATGTGGATAATCATCACTGCAATGCAATTGTCTCTCAGGGGACACTGGTACATCCTACAGGGCACACTGCAACAGCACAGAGCAGCTCAGGACAAGAATTAACTAAACACACCCAGCTGCTGACACTCCTTCCCAAGAAACTCTGGTTTCTGTCCTACTGGCAGAGAGGCCTCAAGTGAAAAGATAAATTAACAAACTTCCAACAAACTCAGAAAGAAGAAAGAACAAAGGTGGTGCTTCTGTCTGTAAAAGCCTATTAGTACCTCCAGAAATCTGTCTGTACCTGTCCCACCCTGAGTTCTTCTCTCCTGCAATCCTGCTGCCATCCTAATCACTTCTGAATATCACAGCTGCTTCTTTTACTGTTTTATTAATTCCCAACTCTTCACACTTCAGGTGTTGGAGGTACTGAACATAAACTATGTTCTGCCCTGGGAAGGGACTCTACTCTCAGCAGCATGGATTTTCTTTCCTTAGAAATCTGGCTTGAGTTAATTCAATGTGACACCATCACCTTCCTCCCAGCAAACAAACAATTACCCTGTTGTGAACTGTTATATACGTGATTCCTGCTAATTAAAGTTTGTATCTATGTAACTAATATACTTTGATTGTATTCATTAATATACAATTGCTGTTATTAATAAATTGCTGCTAAATTTAACTTTGTTGTTTGATTAATTAGACAAAATCCAAAATCCAAATCCATTTATAATGGAACTCATGCCACTTTTTGTTCATTATTTCCTCTTTTCTTAGTTTCAACTGACTTCCAGTCTTAGCAGCTGTCCCACAAACCTCAAACACATTTTTTCATCTCAACATGAGCACCACAAAAGGAAACTTTCCCAGCCTTTTAAGGACCTTGCACTTCAAAATCAATCCAATTCTTGAAAATATGACTTTACATCTTTTCCCTTTTGAGAGAATATATTCCCCATTAGATGTAAAAAAGGCTGAAATATAAAAAAGAACTGGAGTACTCACAAGAATGAAGAGAGCACAGCAACCACCAGCCTCTCTGCTAAGGAACCATTCAAGCTACAGCTGCCCACCTGATCCAAGTTTAAAGGTTTGCCTGGAAGTGGTTTGGGTCAAAGAAATACTCAACCTGTGGAGAGAGTTAAGGAATATTAAGGAATACAGCTGTAGTATACCTTTACAATATAATTTAAATAGTTCTTTTAATTAAGGCTTCTTGATGCTGAAACTAAAAGCATAATGTTTAACATAATTTAAACTCAAAGCTGAAGACAAAAACCTGAAAGTTTTACCTTTCGTGCCTCCAGTTCTCTCCATCCCACCCCAGGGAGGAACGAGTGGTTTTACTGGGAGAACTAAATTGGAGAACACCTTTCCCAACCACAGCATGACCCTCTTTTTAAAAAAGTGGTGTCAGCAATTTTGCTTTTTCTGTCTGTAGTTAAAGACAAAATGAGCAGAACTGCATTAACTGAGCAGGGAGTGTTTGTTCTTTGTGAAAACTGGTGGTTGCAAAAGCACACAGGTAGTAGGTAGGTAACATGATCAAGCAATATACAGAAAATTTGTCCATGAGTCACAGAATGTTTGCAGAGAGACTGAAAATCAGTTTCAAACAATCCAGTTTTAAAAAGTCGTGGTAATGAGAACCTTGGCACTCAGCACCTGTGAAAGGCAAGTCTTTCTCATCACCTTTTTTTCTCCCAAATTTGCTAATGAAAAGGAATGCTTAGAGAAAAGCAAAACAGCAATTATACCTCCCTTTTTGTTTCTTTTGAAGTTCCAAGATGCCTCCAGAAATGGGTAATTTGACAAGACAGGGAAGTTAAACTTTTAAAAAGTGTAGCTCTATTTAGTCATTGTTCTTATGCTGAGAAAATGTATTTTAATGGATGGCACTAGAAGCCAGTCTGGCAGCTTGAAAAAGCAGCCCAGGTCAAGGCAGTGGGGGTGGTGGGTGTAGAGGAGAGAAGGTGATCTCACTAATAAAACAAAGCCTGGAGTGGAAGGATTATGCTGACAATCAAGTGAAGGATGCACCTGCTGGGATATTTGGCCATGGTGCTCTGAGACAAACCTGATTAAAAAACGGAGAGAACAGTCAATCCTCCAGAAATGCAGGACTGTGTCCTGCTGCTCCCCACACATTGGCTCCTTTATGGGCTGCCTCCTGCTCTCTACGCAGAGCCCCAGCTCTGACAGGACAGGTATGACTTGGACCCTGCAAGATGTTGGGTTGCTGTTTCCTTTTTTTTTTTTTTTTAAACAAACTTCAGGTCTCCTGAGAAACACAAAGACTTAGCTTGTTCTGAACCCAGGATTTAGAAATTCCCCTCAAATATAAAGAGGAAAAATTAGTACTTTAGTACTAGAAATACAAACAAAGCATCCTTTGACTACAATTATTGAGTCCTTGCAAAATATTATTTTCATCTGATTAATCTGATGCTATTTCCATGCCAAACAGCACTCAAACCCTATGATATTCATGTGGAAACTCACTGGCTGAAGCAGGGGGTGTGTGAGGGGGAATTATTGCTCATGATAAAAGCAAAGGAATACAGTTAAGCAGCAAGAAAGGAACACATGAAATTAATGCATTTTCCTTGTTGTTTTAACACCTGTTTACTGTAGAAAAAGAAAGGTTTTAGGATTAGGAAATCTCACTTCTGGATTAGGAAAAGGCCTCCATCACATTCATTAATTTTTCCCAGGATATATTGCTGTATTTTGCCTGAACTCTTCTGCTATGAAAGAGCTGCTGAAAAATACTTCAATATTTATATTTCCAACGTACAGAAGTTTTGTTGTTTCTATGAAATCGTTGCTTAGGTCTCTGCCAGACACTTGGGCTGTCTGAACACCTGATGCCTGCAGCTGCAGTGTCTGTCCCTGCAGGGATCTGCAGAGGTCCCTCATCAGCTGCAGCCAGGAGAGTTCCACACTGATGCAGGAGGAGCATCTTTGCCTTTGGAGTGGGAGCTCTGCTCGCTGTGCAGT